>NC_059167.1:22677586-23005147 GCF_019923935.1 Bubalus bubalis
CCTCCACTGTGTTTGATTCTACTCCGTGTCCCCTCTGTGGTGTCTTGCCACTCTAGCACTAAGGACAGTGTCCATCTATTGTAGGCACAACTATTTGTTAGCTGAAAAAATGCACAAACTAAAAGTTGGGAGTTGTGTGGTTTTTTTTTTTTTTGAGAATTATGTTTTATTCAGGGACCTTCCTGAGAACTATAGCCCGGGAGACAGACTCTCAGATAGTTGGCTTTGAGGGGCTATTCTGATGAGGTAAGGGAGGAGCCAGGATGTATAGTTTTTGCTGGAAAACAAACAAACATATAGTTGAATATCAATATCACAAAATTACTGCTCATCACAAAAACAGCCATTTCAACTTTATGATTTTAACAATTTTCTGTGTATGGGAAGATGTAAGTGTCTGGGCTTATTGAAATCATTCCTTTGATAAGCATCTTAACTATCTGGGACCAGTATCTTATTTCCATCCTGAATTCCCCTCTGTGTACATTGTTGGGGGCGGCTGCAGGGACTGAGGGCGTGGTGGAGGGCAGTATGTTTACTGAAATGGCAGGCAGCATTTTTGGTCCACAAGCCAAAGAGAGTAACCAAGCCACATGGTGGTATAATTGAGAGCTCCTCAGGGAGGGGTGTCCTGGCAGAGGGGAGCAGGACCAGTGGGACTGGGAGGGCTGAAGACTGCCTGGAGGCAGCTGAGCCTTGAGACAAAGCATAAACTTCAAGGCCTGGCAGGGGGGAATTGAACCCACAGGCAAAGTCAGAGCCCAGAGATGGGGGGAAGGTGGGGGGAAAAAGGGTGGGGAGAGGTTATGTCAGGTCCTTGGCGAGTGGGCGGCTGCAGCATAGAGGAGGATAAAAGGGAGGGATCCCTCAGACTCTTTGGGGCTTGTCCCCTTGCTTCACCCTGGTTTGAGTTCCAATTCCACTGACTCCCCGCAGGCCTTTCCAGTGGCCCCTTCTGTCCTGGGCTGTTTTGAAAGTGGGAGCCCTGGTCTCCTCATCCTCTCAGTTCCAGTCTGATGAGACAACTCATAATTAGTGTCTTTCCCAAAACTGCCACCTCGTGGAGTTCTTCTAGCCTTTCCCCCCAGAATCTGGGGTGGGCGGAGGAGCGGGGGTAGGTTTGGCCAGTAAAGCACCCAGTGAGCCTGGGAAGGCAACAGGAAACCCAAAATTAGAGTTGGGGAGGACAGGCGGTGGAGACAGGCCAGGGAGGTCTGTGAAGCTGCTCCAGAACCGGGTGAGTTGTGAGCCATGAACCAGGGCTTCCTAAGCATCTAGGCTTGGAGTGGAATAGTGAGGATCCAAGTAAAGCTGACGGGAATAAATCACCCAGGAGAATCATCTAGGACCTACAGACCTGAGGCTTTGACTTTGTCCCCCTCACTTCATCCAGAAGGAAGGAGGTTAGGACGACGTGGTGGGAAGCACAGGGGCGTTGGAGATCAGCAAGCCTGAGTTTGAATCCTACTTTGGCTACTTGCTAGCTGTGTGACCTTGGGAAAGTTACTTAACTTCTCTGAGGTGCTTTTCTCATCTGTAATGAGTTTATGATAATGAATGCTAATTGACCAACATGGTGCCTGCAACATATTCAGGGCTCAATAGATAATGTATTTCATTGAGTCTAACATGCCATCAGTTTTAAGAAATATCTTTCAAGGGGAATCCTTTCATAATGTATATGTATATTTAGTATACTTTGAATATCTTATAGTTTTATTTGTCAATTATATCTCAATAAAAATTTTTTTTAAAAAGAGTCTTCAAAGAAACAAAGAAAGATGGGGAATTCCCTGGGGGTCCCGTGGTTAGGACTCGATGCTTCCACTGCAGGGGGCACGGGTTCCATCTCTGGTTGGAAGATCCCCACATGCTGTGTGGTGTGGCCAAAAAACAAACAAACAAACAAACAAAAGGAAAGGAGAAAAAACTGCCAGATAAATTGACTTGCCAGTGAATGTGAAACATACTCAGAATTCAGAGGAAGTGAAATATGAAAAAAAAATACATTAAAAAAAAAAACTACATTTTATCTTAGCATCCATGAAATGTAGTGATTCTTTTTTGCTTCTCATTTGTGGTTTTATGCTTCTGGACTTTTCTGTCTCTGGAGTGTTGGAGGGTGCTGTAACCACTCCCTGACTGAGTACCTCCACTGGCAAGGTCGCTTCTGACCCTCTACCCTCCACTCCCCGTGTACAGGTGCTGCCCCTGCAGGGCTCACGCTTGGGGGTCTGGGGCATCTGGATGTGTCCACTGAGTTCATTACCAGTAACGGGACTCCTGCACTCTATGTGCTTTTATCATTTGATAGACTGAAAATCATTTCTAATTTATGTTCCCACCGTAATGTTTGAGAGAGCCATTTGTTTAAAGATGGACGTGAGACAATCTAATAGGATAAAAGGGATCCCCAGGTGGCCCAGTGGTAAAGAATCTGCTTGCCAACACAGGAGACTCAAGAGACGCAGGTTCGATCCCTGGGTCAGGAAGATCCCCTGGATCCAGTCTGCAAGGTCTTAGCTCAGGACCTACCACTGACTGGACTGACTTGGTCACACCTTTTCATCTCTGGTGGCTCAGACAGTAAAGACTGCCTGTAATGCAGGAGACCCGCATTCGATCCCTGGATTGGGAGGATCCCCTGGAGAAGGAAATGGTAACCCACTCCAGTATTCTTGTCTGGAAAATCCCACTGGCAGAGGAGCCTGGCGGGCTACAGTCGGTGGGGTTGCACAGAGTGGGCAGCTAATACCATAGGCTGCTGCTGCTGCTGCTAAGTCACTTCAGTCGTGTCCGACTTGTGTGACCCCATAGACGGCAGCCCACCAGGCTTCCCCGTCCCTGGGATTCTCCAGGCAAGAACACTGGAGTGGGTTGCCATTTCCTTCTCCAATGCATGAAAGTGAAAAGTGAAAGTGAAGTCGCTCAGTCGTGTCCGACTCCTAGCGACCCCATGGACTGCAGCCCACCAGGCCCCTCTGTCCATGGGATTTTCCAGGCAAGAGTACTGGAGTGGGTTGCCATTGCCTTCTCCGATAGGCTAAAGGCTGCCAAATCTAATTTGGTACAGTAAGTGTCAGAGATCACATCAATTAGATGTCTCAGTGTGTTTGTATGGGCGTGTATAGAAATACAGTCTTTTCGTTGCCTAATGTGTATAGTGTGTCTGGTACCTTTAAAAAAAGAAACTGCTTTATTGAGGTCTGATCGATAAACAAAAACCTGTAGATATTTAATGTATGCAACTTGATGTGCTCGAGACTGGCAGTTTTTCCATCCCTGGAAATCACAAAATTAGTGTATGTGGGACACGATAAATTAGACGTCACTGTTGAGATGCGGCTTTTAAAGTCAGAACAGTAAGGGAAGACGGAGCCGGGTGTGCGTCGTGCCTTCGTCAGGACTCCCCACCCCCGCGGAGTAGCGGTGCTGGCCTCCCCGCCCGGGACCGCGCCGGTATTCTGCTTTGGGCCAGCAGGTGGCGCTCGTGCTGCCCAGTAGCCGTCCGACTGTGAACTGGACTTAATATAGTCACCCGATGTTGCTTCGAACATGTAATTTTCAAACCTCCTACCTCACCACAAGGAAAACCTCGGAGGCTTTTCTTCTGGGAAGAGCAATTAGCCTTAACCTCTTAGGAGGAGACACTGCATTGCTGAGCTTGTCTGGGGAAGTAAAATCTCCTCCCTCCTCGGTCTTAGGGAGGAGGAGAGAAACCAAGCAGGGCCTTGCGGGAGGATGGAGGGGGTGCTGGGGAGGGCTGGGAACTGCGGGACATGGTTAGGGCTCCACGTGGGAGATGCCTCCGGTCTTGGCTGGAAGGTGATGGCGACACCTAGCAGCCGGCAAGGTTACTCAAGGGGGCGGGGACCTCCCTGCTCCGACCTCAGGCCAGCCGGGGAGACCCTTCTACCGCAGAGGGGCCTGGTCCCTCCCTGCTCTCACAGAGCCTGTGGTGCAGGGGGTAGTGTGTGGGGTGGGAGCAGAGAAGACTTTCGTGGGGTCCCCTTCAGAGGGCAGGTGGAGCGGGGCCCAGGCTGGCTGCTTTAGGCTCTGGACACCCTGGGATGGGAGGGAAGACTGAAAGGAGCTAGGAGCAGAGATGGGCTGAACCGGAAGGGGTGGCCTGGGAGGCCCACTCCGCAGGGAGAGCTCCAAGCTGGGGGTGCCCATGCCAGCACCCTGTGGGAGGACTAGTGGGGCATCTGTGGCCCCATGACAGGTGGGCTGAGACTTGTGTCATGTTCCATTTTGAACAAGAGATCCTGATATGGCAAAGGCTCTAGAGGTAAGGAACCTGCCTGCCAACGCAGGTGATGTAAGACACGTGGGTTCGACCCCTGGGTTGGGAAGATCCCCTGGAGGAGGGCTTGGCAAGCCACTCCAGTATTGCTGCCTGGAGAATCTCATGGACAGGGGAGCCTGGTGGGCTACGGTCCATAGAGTCGCTGAGTCAGGCATGACTGAAGCGGCTTAGCATGCCTGCATGCTGATGAGGGTGAGGGGCTGGGAAGGAGGGAGAGAGACAGACAGCATTATTGTCCCTACTTTGAAAGACAACATGATGTCAGTGGAGAGAGAAAACAGGTGTGTGAGTGTGCACATGCAGTCACAACAGTCGTTACCATGAGGCTGGTAGTAATTGGAGCCAGAGGAAACATACAGATGACCAAGACTTTGGGACCTCAGGCAAATGTGTAACCTCTCTGTACCTCAGTTTCCTCATCTGTAAAATGGGAACAGTATTAGTATCAACTTCATAGGGCTGTTAAAAGGATTAATCACAAAGCGATGCTCGTAAAGTGTGCAGCGCAGTCCACGCACCTAATAAGTGTCACAGATGGTTGTCGTCACTATCATTCATCATCATCATCAGTAGGAGTTGTTACCCACTGGAAGAGGAAGGTGGGGAAAGGTGGGAAACGGATGGGCACTCAGAGAGCCAGTCACAGGGTGGTCAAGGCAAGGCAAGCAGGAGGGGAGCAGTGGGAGCCAAAGAGAAGAGGCAGGAAGTGTCAGGTGATGAAATAAAACAATTTCCTAATGAGCTTTAGTGTCCTTTATTCAAGGGAAGACACTCCATGGGTTGGGGGAGTATATGGCCTCACAAGGGGTGGAGCACCCTTCCTGAGGATTCTGGGGCAAGGGTTTCATCGAGCATTAGAAGCAGTAACAAGGATACTGAGCATGACCGGCTATGAGGTGAGGGTTTCCTTATAAGGCCAGCGGATCCTCTTTTCTAGGGCCCGGTAAGCTAGCTCCAGCTGTCTTAGAGGATTGCCACCGGTGCATGTTAGGTCTCCTCGGTGAGGTGTGTCAATAACTGAGGCCCGACTGAGGTTTGTTTAGATTTGGGACGTGGGCCAGGCCACTGGGGTGACCTTCATTTGGTGGATCCCGATATAGGAATTATCTTTGTCAGAAGGTAACATTCAAAGTCTTTGCTACTCAAAGTGTGGTCCGAGGACTGGCAGCAGCATCACCTGGAGCTTGTTAGAGATGCAGACGCTTGGGCCCCAGCCCAGGTGCACTCACTCAGAAGGAGCTTCTTATGAGGCTGTCCTGGCGATCTGCTTGCTTGCTGGTGCTGGAGAAGCCCAGCTGTCAGCAGTGGTTGGTGGGGCAAGTGGAAGGAGGGCTGGCGAGATGGGCTGGGCACACGTCTTCCTCAGTGTTTCCATGTGCAAGCTGTTAACTAGAATTCAGTATTTGTTTATAATTTTTTTTCCTTTGGGGTAAAAGAAGGTTTGTTGTTGTCATTGTTGTTTAGTCAGTAAGTCATGTCCGACTCTTTGCGATCCCATGGACTGTAGCCTGCCAGGCTTCTCCGTCCATGAGATTCTCCAGCAGCAATACTGGAGTGGCTTGCCAAGCCCTCCTCCAGAGGATCTTCCCGACCCAGGGGTCGAACCCGTATCTCCTGTATTTGTAGGCAGATTCCGTACTGCTGAGCCACCAGGAAAGCAAAAAAAAAAAAAAAAAAAAAATTATACACCATGAAATGTTCATAACAACTGTCTCTTTGAATTTTCAATCAATGCATCTAATAATGAAACGAGACTCCAATCAAGATATAAAGCATTACTGGCAACTAGAAAGTTCTCTCCCCAGGCAATCCCTACCCTAGCCCCTAGAGGCAACTGCCTTTGTGATTATTTTCCCACCATTGATTACTCTGCCAGTTTTAGAACTCCATATAAATAGGATCAGACAATAGGTTATCTTGTGTAATACTTTTGTCACTCACATAATGATTTTGATTTTGTGTCGTGCGTTTCAGAAATTCGTCCCTGTTTGTTGCTGAGGAGTGTGCTCTCATGTAGGTATGCCACGGTCTGTACATCTGCTGGCCTGTTTCTGGGTTTTTGGTTATTACGAATAAGGCTACTAGGAACATTCCCCTATGAGTCTTTTTTGTGAACATATATCCTCATTTCTCTTGGGTAAATACCTAAGAAGTGTAATTGCTGGGTCATGGAAGAGGTATAGGTTTCGTTTTTATAAGAAATCACTAGACTTTTTTCCAGAGTGGTTGTACAACTTTATACATTTACCAACAGTGTATGAGTGTTCCCGTTAACAGTCTCATTAGCATGTGGCTTTGTCAGGCTTTTCAATTTCCACCATGGTGGTGGGTGTATAATGTGTTATTTTATACTTCCTAATGATGACTAATGATGTTGATTATCTTCTTTTATGTGCTTATTGGCCATTCACATGTCTTCTTTTGAGAAGTGTTTGTTCAAATCTTCTGTCTTTAGGTGGGGTTGTCCTTTTTCTACTGAGTTATATGAGTTCTTTCTATATCCTGAATACTGGTCCCTCATCACATATGTTTTGCAAATATTTTCTGTGAGTGGATTTTTACAGGAATATTGGGTATTGGATTTGGCCCCAGGTGGGGCTTATGTGGGTGCAGGGCTGGAAGTTATGTGAACCACTGACTTTAGGGTTGCATGTTGTTGAGGGCCACAGCCCCCTCCCTCACAGGGCTGGTGTGAAGTGCAAGTGAGGTAACCCAGGGGAAAGTCCTTTGTAAAGTGCAGGACACGCAAAGATTTAACACTGACCCTTTGAACATGCGAAGAGGAAGGTTCATTTCTCTGTCTTCTCCCCATTAGTGCAGCCTCTTGGAAGCAGGAGACAGGAGAGAAAAAGCTACCCATTGGCTGGAAACAGTCTCTTGTTAAGATCTGAGTGGTTATAGTGCCTAAAACACGGTACAAGCTTGGCATCCCACCTAGGTTCAAATCTGGGTTCTGCCAGTTACTCTTTGAGTGCATCTGAGCAAGCCCCCATTTCATGAAAACTGGAAACAATAAACACCTACCTCCCGAGTCACTGTGTCATTATTATTATTTGCAGAAGTCACGCTGAGAGGACTGCGCATATTGTGCAATCCTCACAATGACCTTTTGTGTAAATTGTATGACCCACCCCCCACTCCCGCTTAGGAATTTCTGGATTATTTAGATGTTCCTGAACTGAGAGCCTGTAGGAGGCTGCGTGGAGGCTGCTCTCCTAGAAGTCCTGTCTGGGGAGTGTGGTTCCACACGTCTGTTCCACACAGAGCCACCAGGGGGCACACGCCTCCTCTTCAGGGCTTGTGTTGAGGCTGGGCCGTTCCCTGCCCCCCAACCCAGCCTCTCACTGTGCCCAGCTCAGGGTCCAAACAGACCTCTGTGGCATTTTCCAATGGAGTATAGTTTCAGAAGGTCCTCATTTGGGGATAAGGGGCTAAGAAGACCAAGGAACCCCGCATGGAAAGGCCAAGGAGGGCAGTACTGGTTTTTGTCCCCTTAAAGATTTCCTTGGCTCAGGGGGTTCACACAGGCCGGTGGGCACAGGGGAGGGAACCAAGCTGTTGAACGGTTTTCTGTGCACCCTGACCCCACCCTTCATAGCCCTGTTACCTCCTTGGACCTCAGATCTCCCCCCATCCCCTACTCCCCCAGCCCTTGGCAATGACCCCTTGGTGAGCTACTTCCATGCCAGCTTGTACCCAATCCCTTTGGCAAACAGGCCTGGGCACTGACCCCAGGGCCCAGCAGCTGCAGGGCAGAGCTGCTGTCCTGGCCAGGCCTACCTCCCTGCAGGAGGCAGCAGCAAGGCCCTCTCGGCCACCACCCCCACCTCCACCTCGGGAAGGACCAATGGATCTCTTGTTCCTCTTTTCCTCCCAGCAGAGGTTGGCAGGGCAACGCCTGGCCTGGGGTCCTCTTACGCAATCAAGCAATGGCCGGTCGATGACTGACCAGGCCGGCCCGGTACTTGGTCATGGAGCGTGTGTACCTGGCGGGCAGGGCCCCTTGTTTTGGAGATTTGCTGTCTCAGGAGGGAGATCTACAGGGTATTCTTCACGATCAGCCAGCACTAGATGGGCCACCCAGCTTCCCAGAAACCTCGTTCCTTCCTGTCCTCCAGAGGCCATTCGATGGAGCAGTGGTTGCTTTTCCCTTCTGAGCCCTTTAGCTGTCCTACCATTTGGGTCCTAGTCTACCTGCCTACCTGTCCACTTGCTCAATGGCTCGGTGGCTGTGGAAGTGGAGATACTTCTGCCCTCACTCATACTGCCCACTGCCCACTTGTCCACTCCCTTGTCCTCTCACCCTCTCATTCAGAGGGTGTCTGAACAGCTCAGTTGCCGGTCTTGGCACTGAACTCAGCCATTAGGGAAGCTCTAAGTGACCGAGGGCAAAGCTTTTGGGGTCAGAAAGACCAGATGTGAATCCTGACTGTACTGTTTCCAGGCCGCATGGCAATGGGAACATTTCTCAACTCTCTGAGCCTCAGTCTCCTCATCTGCAAAATGGGGACCCTCTTCCTCCCACAGTGGGCATAAAGATTGGATTCGGGATTAACTAAGGTGCTTTAACCAGAGCCCAGGGAATGCGGCTGTGGTCACTGGGCCTCTCAGTGGCCATGTCCAGGCTGTGGGGATTCCACTTGGCCTGTTTCCCATGGCTGCCCTGTGCCTCAGGCTATACCCGGGACAGGCAGGGGCTCATCCCTGCCTCTTGGCCAGGCTGTCCTCCCTGGGCAGGTGGCCCTCACACCCAGCCCTCAAATGGGGGTCGATAATCACCACCTTCCCACACACCCCTTCCTCTGCCTTCTGGCCTGCAGGGCACTCTGGGGTTGCATCAGGTCAGCCAAGACACCTGGAAGAACCAGCTTGCTCCCTCCCCTTTTGCTGCAAGGTCTGCATGACAGCTGTGGAGAGGGGCGGCTTAGAGCATCTGACCCCTCCAAGGGTCATTTCCCCTCCCCTCCGAGGCCTATACATGGACCTGTCCATCCCTACCTCATTCTCTTCCTTCCATAGGCCCTCTGGGGGCTCCTTGGGAGCAGAAGGTGCTTCCTGACCGCAGGAAGAGTCAGTTGGGGTGGGCGAGGGGAGCTGGCAGGAGCAGGTTGGGGTGGGACTTGAGGTGAAAGGGGGTCACTTCCCTCTCCTGCAGACAGTCAGGAGGCTGCCCGGTATATGGGGGAGCGTTGGATACCAGCCTTGTCTCGGGGATAATGTGTACAACTGTGGGTGTGGACTTCGGGGTGGATCAGACCACACTGCAAACTCTCCACTGGTCCTGGCACCTTGGGCTGGTCGCTGATAAAAATCTTAGTGGTTTAAGAAATGCATGTGCCGTGCTGAGCATGTGCCTGGCACCGAGGGGAGGCCACTGTGGGCATTGGCCGTGTACCAGCCTGGGGGAGTTCCCGAGTCATTCAGCTCAGCCCAGCACCCCCCAGGACAGCCTTCAGGAGCCATGCAATGGTGCCCTTTGGGGGCTCTGGGGGGTCCTTCTCTCCCCTCTGTGAATCCTCAGGGGAACTTTCAGGGGACATTTCCTGGCTGGCAAAATTCTGGATCCTGGATGGGAGTGCAGGTAGGGGTAGCGGTTAAGGAACCCAAAGCGCCCCAGGCCCATGTTTTCAGCCTGATTTGCCGAGTGAACCTATCGTGTGTATGGATGGGGGGAGTGTACATGTCTGGGGTGAGGAGCTTGTTGTCTAGAAACGGGCTCAGCTGCGGGACACATGGGAGCCGCTCACACTCACGCTCGAGCAGTGGCTGCCCATGGAGTGGGGGCCCTGGCTCTGGGCTCCTTGCACCAGGCCACATGGTCACTGTTAGTTTGCAGAGTCCACTCAGTTTCAAACTCCCAAAGGACAAGGACTATTTGACATTTTAAAAAAACATTGTATCCTCTTCCCAGGTGGTGCTACTGTTAAAGAACTCATCTGCCAATGCAGGAGATGTAAGAGACCCAGGTTCGATCTCTGGGCTGGTAAGATGCCCTGGAGGAGGGCATGGCAACCCACTCCAGTTTTCTTGCCTGGAGAATCCCATGAAGAGAGGACCCTGGGGGGGCTACAGTCTATAGAGTCGCAAAGAGTCAGACTCAAGTGAAGTGACTTAACACACACACACACCCTAGATGGGCACTGGTCAACACAACGGGATGAATGAATGAATGGATGCTAGGCAGGCAAGCGGTCAGGTCAGGGTACATGGACAGTGAATATCTCATCCTGCTGGGGCATCGAGGAGCCCAGGTGGGCATCCTGCGAGGGTATCCCAGTGGTCTATGTGTAGCCTGCCTTGTGCCCTCCACCTGCCCTGTAGAGGGAGGCTGGCAGGTCTGGCACATGTGCAGCCTTCTTGACCGAGTTCAGGGACTCCCCAACTCCGTTCTGTTACTGGGTCCCAGAACCCACTTTCTGTGCAAGGGTTGGTGCCTCCCTCAGCGAGGGAGCCACTGTAAAGGCAGGAGTCGCGTGCCACCTAGCAAAGAATGGGTGCTTAATAAATGCTTGTGGGTCAAGGTATCTACTTGCTGGGTTGGGGGGGGAGCTCTGCCCAGGGCCATCAGCCAGCTGGGGTCCAGTGCTCCTGACCTGGCCAGCCCACCAGGCTGCCCCTGGATTGAGGTGCCTGCCAGCCTCGTGACCCAGCTGAGAGGGAGGATTTGGGGCCCAGGAGTGCCCTGAGGTTGGCAGGGACCTGGAATTCCACTCAAGGAGGCAGCCTCTTCAGCCACGCTCTGGGCTGACCTGGAGCAGGGTGACTGGGAGGCCACCTTGCCCACACTGAGAACCTGTGCTGAGAAGAGGCGGGGCCTCACCTGGGGGTGCCGGAGTCCACTCCCAGAGGCAGCCCTCTCCCATCCTGGGACTCGGGCCCACGCTCCGGGGAGCAGGCCCGCACGTGGAAACGGCCTGTGTGGACTCAGGCTGGGATCCAATCTTGTGTGGACCGGCTGTGACCTTTGGATGTTGCTGGTTTGAGTGCTTCCTTGTCTGTAAACTGCTTACAGAGATGCTTACATACAATGGAACAGTATTCAGCCAAAAAACAGAATACTATAGTGTGGGTGAACCTTGAACACAGGTCCCGTGACCAAAGCCAGGCCTAAAGATCTGGGTACAGGGTGCATCCCGAACAGGCAAATCCAGAGATGGAAAATAGACTGGTGGTTTCCAGGGGCTGCGGGGAAAGGGGATGGAGAGCAACTGCTTAATGCACACAAGTTCTCTTCTGGGCTGGAGAGAATGAGCTGCAGCTCTGTAGAGATGGGGGCTGCACACTGGGCGTGTGCTAGATGCCACTGAACTGGTCACTCTAAGAGGGTTCGTTTTCCAGTATGTGACTCTCACCTGAATGAACATTATGGGGTTGTTACTGACCTCGCCGGGCAGTTGGGATAATGGAGAGAGATGTGGGACCGAGGTGCGGCCTAGCAGCCGTAACCCTCGCTGCCCCCCTGCCCCCCGACTCCAGACTGTGGCCATGCACAGGGCCGGGAGTGCACAGATGAGGCCAGGCAGCGAGCGTGCCCTTTAACCAGAGCTAGAGGGGACTTCTGCAGCCGCTTCACCAGCTGTGGTCAAGGTTCCCGCGCTGCGGACCCAGGCTCCAGCCTTGGATTTGCTGGGCAGCTATGGGATGGTCCTTCACCCTCGGTCCGTTTCTTAATCTGCCCAGACCTGCCTTAGCAAGCACGTGTGACTGCTGCGTTTGACGCATCACCTCTGTCGTATCCCTGTACCTCAGTCCTGTCTTGTTCACAGTGCAGGCCACTGTCAGGGAGAGTATCAGGGATCACTCGGTGCTTGTGTTTCTTGTTTGTCTTCCACACAGAATGTGAGTCCACGGTGGGGAGGTCTGCTTGATCTGGCGTGTCCACGTTGGTATTCCCAGCACACCCAGTGCCTGACAGAGTTCAGTTCAGTTGCTCAGTTGTGTCCGACTCTCTGGGGCCCCATGGACCACAGCACACCAGGCCTCCCTGTACATCACCAACTCCCGGAGTCCACCCAAACCCATGTCCATCGAGTCGGTGATGCCATCCAGCCATCTCATCCTCTGTCGTCCCCTTCTCCTCTTGCCCCCAATCCCTCTCAGCATCAGGGTCTTTTCCAATGAGTCAGCTCTTCGAATGAGGTGGCCAAAATATTGGAGTTTCAGCTTCAGCATCAGTCCCTGCAATGAACACCCAGGACTGATCTCCTTTAGGATGGACTGGTTGGATCTCCTTGCAGTCCAAGGGACTCTCAAGAGTCTTCTCCAACACCACAGTTCAAAAGCATTAATTCTTCGGCACTCAGCTTTCTTTATAGTCCAACTCTCACATCCACACATGACCACTGGAAAAACCATAACCTTGACTAGATGGATCTTTGTTGACAAAGTAATGTCTCTGCTTTTTAATATGCTGTCTAGGTTGGTCATAACTTTCCTTCCAAGGAGTATGCGTCTTTTAATTTCATGGCTGCAATCACCATCTGTAGTGATTTTGGAGCCCAGAAAAATAAAGTCTGACACTGTTTCCACTGTTTCCCCATCTATTTGCCATGAAGTAGGTGCACAGAGTAGGTGCTTAATCAATGTCTATGGAAGGAGCAAAGGCCAGAGGGTGGCAGGCCTACTGTCCTAAGTGCTGTGAGGTCAGGGCTACCACCATCCCCACCTTGAGCTCCTGGTCCGAGATGCAGCCTGAGGCCTGGAGCGTTCCTCCCCCTCAACCACCCAGCTCCTCCTACTCCCAGGACCTGGGTGTCCCACACCCACTGCCCTGAAGCCTTTTTCTCAGGCTCGCAACCACCCCAGCACAGCTCCCTTCCCTGAGAACCTCTGTCATAAAGAAGGTGAGGCCCTGATCTGGCCTGCCTCCCCGCCTCCGGGCCTTCCTCACCCAAGGGAACCTTGGTTATAAATATGGGGGTCACGCCTTGCATGTGTATTAGGCACCTTTCATCTGGGGAGCTCCTGGCTGCGAGGAGGCTAATTAGCAGCTCTCTGGGAAGGGTGAGTAAGAGCTGACATCGCAGCCCGGGCAATGGCTAACCAGGCAGCCCGGGGCCTGGCCTGCCTGGGGAGAAGCGGGTGCGCCCTGCTCTCAGCCCACCCTCCCCCACTTCTCCTTGCTGCAGCAACTCTTCACAAGGGTCCCTTCTGTCTTAATAATAAAGGCCATCTTTTATTGAGTGCTTCCTGTGTGCCGGGGGCTTGCTAAGCCCCTCCGGTCTACTGAACGCACCCGCCTGTGCAAAGCACCAGGGGGCGATTGTGAAATGATAACAACTGGGGCTCTCATTATCAAACGTCACTCCTCGCCGGCAGCGATCCAGGACTACGTGCGTGACCTCATGTCATTCCTGAGAAGCCCTTAGTGTGCCATCTCACATGGAGTAAGTGCTTGATAAGCGGTTAGCTATCACTGTGCATCTGCAGAAAAACCTGATGAGGTAAGGTCCTATGTTATCCTCATTTCTCAAGTGAGGAAGCTGAGGCTCAGAGAGGTTGAGCCACTTGCTGGAGATCACACAGTGAGTCAGGAGCCGAGCCAGTATTTGAACTGGACTGGTTTGACTCTGAAGCTGCAACAGATTTCCAGATGCTCTTCTCTCCCTCCCCGCAACCTGGAGGTGATTAGCACCAAGGCCTGACTTTGCATAGTTGCAGGGTCACTGAGCAGAAACCTTCTCTTCATCCATCCCTCCAGCCATGGGCTGATGGGCTAGGCCTGGATCAAAACACCTTGGAGATCATCTAATACAACTCATCTCCACCCCCATTTTTCCGATGAGAAAACTGGAGAGGGCAGTGACTGTGCAAGGTCACTTCTCTAATGAGAAGATACTTAGAGATTAAGCTTGAGGAATAGAGGCAGTGGAGTGGCTGGAGGTCACCTCACCCCTGCCATCAAACTGGCATTGATACCAAGTAAATGGTGCAGTGGTAAAGAATCCACCTGCAAATGCAGGAGACACAAGATATGTGGGTTTGATCCCTGGGTTGGGAAGATGCCCTGGAGAAGGAAATGGCAACCCACTCCAGTATTCTTGCCTGGAGAATCCCATGGACAAAGGAGCCTGGAGGGTTACAGTCCAAGGAGTCACAAAGACTCAGACATGAATGAGCGAGTGTGTGTGCACACACACAACATCCCCACAGTAGAGTTCTCAGCCTCCCTTTGCCATCTTCTTCCCTGCCCACCTTCCCCTCCAGGAGCTGCCCCAGGGATATGTGGGTGGGATGTGGGTTCAGGCAGCTAGCTAGGAACTAAGACTGGGATCAGGGATGGGGTCCTCCATCTCCCTGCCCTACAGGACAGTCCAGCGGGCAGGCCATGCCCCTTGTGGCACACCTCACGTGTCACTGTAGTGACTCCAGAGCAGACACACAGATAATTAAAAATGCTCATTGGAAAAATGGCTGTATCCTGTACCCACAGTAGGGAGGAGATGAAACGCCCAGTGTGCAGATGGGTAGATGGTACAGTACGTCTTCCTACCACTGCTCACCTGGATCCATCAAATGTGGCTCTCCTTCAGGTTTGGGGGAGAAGCCCGCACCAATCTGGTTCAGGGAGCAGTAAGTTCATGGGCCCATGGCACTTGGCTGAGATTTCCTCTGGTGGGACACGATTCCTGGGCCCTGAGGAGGGTGGCTAATTGTTCAGCTTTCTCTGCATGTTGCCCCTTTTGAAGTGGGGTCTTTGGGTACCAGATGCATAGACCTGGGGCCTCTGACCCTCTACATCCCCTCCCCTTCTACCATCCAGTTCCATCCTTCCAGTCTCTGCATCTCCTTTCACCGTCTACAGCTTCTCGCCTGCTCTACCTGCTGCCTCAGGCCCTCTCCCACCTCTCTGACATCTTTTTCCTCCTCCTGTCGGCCTCAACTTAGAGCTTCCTCAGAGAGGGAACAACAGCCTCCTCATCCCAACTCTGAAATAGTTTTCCATGCATACAAGTTCTTTGAGCAGCTTTTTCTTTTCCTTCAGAGGAATTTGAACACTTTTTCAAATGGAACCGTATTTATTTATGAGATTATCTGTTTAAACGAATCTGTCTTTTCTGTTATAGGGGGCCTGGTGAGGTGGGAACTTGGTGACGGTCACTTCTGGTCTTCAGCGCCCAGCAGGGCGTATTACACACCCAATGAGTGAATAACAGGATCCTCAGGACAGGAGGAGCCCCTGGGCCAGTGGTTCTATAAATGTGTCCCCAGGAGCGGCTCCTGGGAACTTGTTAGCAAGGAAATGCAGATTCCCTGACCTTGGGTGTAGGACCTAGCAATCTGGGTTTGAAGCAACTGGGCACCCAGAAGGGGGCACACAAGAGGTCAAGAACCACTGGCGGAAGCAAATGCCCTGCTGTTGGATTAGTGGTCACCGCGGCAAAGGGCCGCCTATAAAAGGCACTGGGGATGAGCAAGGCCACGTCTTCAAAAGCAGCAGGGGGCAGCTCTTTTCTAAGGCGGGCCGTCCGGCCGAGTGTACGGGACACTGGGTCCTCACCGGGACCCCTGCCCCGGCCCGCCGTGCTGTTCGGCACACCGGCCACTGGAGGGCAGTGCGACCACGTGCATCGCGCCCCTGCCCGGTTGCAGGCGGGAGCAGCCTTCGCAGGCCTTCCGGGAGACTGCAGGGGCGGCTTCAGGCAAGAGACAAGAAGTAGGAATCGCGGCCTAGGCTGCGGTCTCGGCTCACAGGGCCTCCAGACGTTCTCAGAGGCCGAAGGGGCCCGGCTGGAGCGCACCCCCGGCCCGGGTATCGCCGAGGGTGGGTGGGGGCCTCCCTGCCTCGCCCCATCCAAGGCCAGGCCTGCTGCCTGGAAGGTTGGGAGTTTGGCTCGCTTGGGGCCTGGAAAGTTCAGCGGCCCCGAAAGTGCGGGCCGCGCAGGGGAGGAGGCGCCGTCCGGCCGCTGAGGGCAGAGCGCCCGCCCGGGGAGGGCGGCGGGACCTTGACTGCCTCCCCGGAGGCAAAGGGCAGCCTCCCGCGTGACCCCTCAGAAGTGCAAAACAAGGCGGCCATCTTGGCGGCGCCTTAACCCCCTCGTGGCCGCGGCGCCCGCCCAGCGCGGCGGCGACGGCACCTTGAGGGTTGGAAGCTGCGATGCCACGGGGGACGGAGCGGGAATTTCCAAGACCTAGAAGAAAACCTTAGATCCTGGCAACTCCCCCCGGGGTGGTGGTGGTCTTTGGAAACCCCATCCCATATCCTATATAGCATCAGGAGCCCGAGCCTTTGTAAGTGAAGTGGATTTGTTAAAGTCACTCCTTCCTTCTTTGCCCCTTATTCCAGGATCAGAAAGCTAGAGGCAGCGAACAGGCACCAAACGTTGCTCCTGGTGGTGGTCGTCTTCAGGTGTCTGGGACGAGCCCAGCGTCTGTCCGCGCCCCCCACCTCCCCCTAGACAAGTGTATTTCACAGCATAAACAGCAGCTTCTTCACACGCAGGCCCGTCTCCAAGCCAAGCCAGGGACTCGCAGCTGAAGCGGAATTGAAGTGGCTTGCTCCTTTGACCTCCTCTCCACCGTGAGGACTTTAGCCGCCTTTCTGAATGCCATTTGAAGAACCATAGGCCCTCCAGCCTCCACCAGTCCCATGGTCTTGTATCGGACCTGGTTCACAGATTGATATTGTCTGTCATTTGAGTACTTTTCAGCTCTTCGCATATCCTTTCTTCTTAATAGCATCGGTTCTTCAAGATCCAGCTTAAATATAAGCTCCATCAGGAAACTATCCTCCATTTCCCCCCTCATTTCCAGCAGAGCCTGTCTTTTCCCTCCCTGCCCACCTGTTGGTTCCACTGGCCTCTGCTGTAGGAGCTCCTGTTTTCCTCTCTCCTCTCTGAACTGTGGGCACCGGGAGGGTAGGGACTGTGTGACAGTGGTCTTTGCACCCCACTTGGTCCCTCCCATATGTAGGTCATACAGGAAAGGGTTATTCCAAGAGTCAAGAGATTATTGAATGGTTTTGGTGTTGTAAACGAATTTAACAAATATTTTGAACCTTGAGCAAAGGAACATGTAGTGGGTTTTATTAAGCCCTGTGATGGAATCCTTTTGTGTTTAATTGCTTTGTTATTTTTAGTGGAAACACCAAAGTGCCATAGGAAAAAAAACCCCATGGGTCCTAGCTGACCAAGAGGACTAACTAACCACTGAGCTCCGAGTGTTCTTGTTGCTTCCTCTGTGTGGCCTTGGGGTTGGAGCCTGTGACATGTGAAGGCTGGCCCCAAGGACCAGCAAAGGAAAGTCTGTGTGTCTGATTGGGCTTGAGGCTGTGATTTCAGGCTGCCATCTCAAGATGAGACAGAAAAGAAAGTGCCTTGACAGTCTTGGAGAAGGTCAAAGCTAAAGGAAGAATCTTTGCTTTTTTCCTTTTAAAAGAAAAAGCCCAAGTGCCCCCACGAAAGACTCCAGAAAACCCCTTTCATGCCTCACCCACAGATAATTTGCTGAACATTCATTCAGGGGAAAACAAAGAGGTGGTTTTGTTTATTTATTTAAGAGGAAAAATAAATGAGCTGTGACAAAACAATTTGAAACCAGGCCCCTCCGAGACCTGGGCTTTCACTTCCTTGATGGGAAGTAAAACAGAGAATCGAATCCCCCTCCAAATAAAAGTGAAGTTAATAATCAGACAGCTCGGGCCCTGGCCACATCCTGTGTCAGCTCCCTCCCTCCCTTGGCTCACTGTTTATAGCTGTAGAGCCGCCCTCTGGAGCCCAGAGTCGACTTAACTCTTTCGTCTCCATCCCAAGGAAGCCCAACCCTGCTCTGAGGCTGGTAGGTTCCTCACACCCTCTGTGCAGGCCTGGCCTCCGCAAGGCTGGCTCTCCCCAGGCTTGCCCACGTGGGCCCGTCCTCCAGAGGGCTGCCAGCCTGCCTTTCAGCCTCTGGCTGATGAGTTTAACAAGCCCAGCTTCAATGTGAGTGATGTATTCTGCTTGTCCTGCACAAAACCCAAAGTGGGCACAGGCGGGCTGCACTGGGTAAGCTGGCTGCACTGAGCTCAGGTGCTCAGAGCTCCAGAAGCTCCCTGTGAGAGGAGCTTCCCTTTCTTAAGACACTAAACCCACTCCTGCTCCGGACTCAGGGCCTGTGCCTCCACAGCTTGGTGGTCTCTGTGAATGCATCCTGCTAGGAAGAAGCACAGACCTTTGGGGCTTCTGGCTTGTGCAGAGAGCAGTGCTGTGCATGTCTCTGAGTTATTTTCTATGAAAACTTCAGGCTTTCTTGTTGTAGGCAATGACCCAACAGAGTCACTGCTACTCTTTTTACAGACCGGGAGACTAAGGCGCAGAGGCTAAGTACCTTGCCCTCTGTTACAGAGCTGGTAAACAGCAGAGGCAGGATATGAACCCAGGCACTGAAGCTCTGAAGGGCTCAAACAGAGGCTGCTCTCTTCTCTGGAGCCAGGGGGCTTTCTGAGAGTAATCCCATGAATGCGTTTCTAAGATCTCAAACTCCAAGGAGCTTTGGAAAACATTCAGACCTTCCTGGGGTCTCCTTTCTGCTTCCTTATTGGGATGAAGGCACAGAACATGCGGGGGGTCCCATGGACAGCGGAAGGAGAGGATGTGGAGCATGTTGGGATGGGACAGACCTTTCATCTGCTTGGCAGGAGGTTCTACAGCAAGAATCCAAAGACTTGGTGTGGCTGCTCTCTCAGCCCCCAGCCTACCTTCTGGTTTTATTGCCTGCCATGTCCCTGCCAGTTCTGTAGCCTGTGGGTCCCTCACCAACACTCTCTTCTGGCTGAAGCTTGTCTTGCAGGAAGCTACTCACCAGTTGCCTGGGGGCAAATGGCAAAGACTCAAGAGCTGGCGGTGTGGGCCATCTTGCATCCCTGGGATTTCCTCCTCTGCATGCCCGGGCTACTTAGATTTGTCTTGGAAGTGTGTCTGTTGCCAGGTCACCTTTGGTGGGTCCCTCCGATGCCTGGAGGGTGTGTTAGGCTGGCCCCTGGTGTCTGGAGGCCATCATGCCTGCTCCAGAAGCTCCCTGTGGGGGCGCCACTGAGCACAGAGCAGGTGTCTGTCTGTGCAGCCCTTGTCCCCCTCTTTGAGAGTGAGCTGATCTGCCAAAGATCTGTTTTCTTAGGATGCATTTCTCCATTCAAAGCCACAGCCCAGAGTGGGTAGTGCCCTATTTTTCATTTTCTAACTCATTCTTCATCTAGAGAGAAAACTCTGGGGGCTCCGTTCCTGTTCTTCCCAGGGGTGCACGGCAGGGGTGGCTCCTCTGGGGAGGGAGGAGGCCAGCAGTGGCTGCTGTGTGACACCCAAGGGGGCCGACACTCGGCAGGATGCCCGGCCCCCAGTGCTCTCACAGAATGTGTGCCTTGACTCACACTTAACCTATATGTTTAAGTGGAGCACCTACATATGAGAGTGCCCACCACGGGATAGCCCCCGTGGTCCTGACAGGCTGAAGGTCAACATCTGCCAAAACCCCCTCAATCAGACCCAGTCTTTATCAGTGCTAGGGCACTTTAGGACCATTCATTTCATTTACCCCACACCCTGGGAAGTGGGGTACGTGTGATTCTTCCCACTTTCCAGTTGAAGAAAGTGAGGTCGGAATACTTGTCCGCTCTGCTATCATGGCTGTCTGCTAAAAAATAATCTTCACTGAGTTCAAAAGGAGTGCACAGGGACAATAATGAATGTTTTCTTCTCCAGGCTCAGAGGTCCTTGAGAGGCAGGACAGCACTCTGTCTTCAGCATGTTTGGGGCACTTTCCTCATCCCCGGGTGGTGGTCTCCCTGTCTGTTCTCCAGCCCTTCCCAGCTCCTGGCAGGCCTCCCCACAGCCTTATCTCTTGTCCAAGAGCACATGTCCTTAGGAAGTAAATATCGTGTGGCAAGAACCAGCAAGATGAGAATCCCTCATTGCACATTTTTCCCAGCTTTTATGAACTTAAAACATTATGCAAAATTTCAAACATATAAAGCAGCAGAGTGGTATGCTGAACACCCATGTACCCAACCACCAACATCACCAACTCCTAGCCAAGTCTGTCCATTTATGTCACCATCTGCCTCTCCACATCCCATATAATTTATAAATAAGTCCAATGTATCAGGTCATATCACTTCATCTTTTAGTATTTCAGTATGTATCTCTTAAAAAAAAAACTCATTACACTTACATTGTTCTTCATTTAAAAATAATAACTGCCTAAATATTAGCAAGATTTATCTGCTCTTCACTTTTCTAGAACATTTTTTGAACTTTTTGCCCTTCTACTTAAAGAAAAAAAAAAAAGAAACATGTATTTCTCAGCATTGGGTCATATCCTGATGATGGCTCCTAAAAGGATAGATTTCTGAATCTAGGCAGAAACACCCAGTTATTAATTCTCTGAGGCCAGCGATCATTTCTAAAGCTTGTTCCCACTACTGCCCTCTGCTTGGCCAGGGCTGTGCACGTAAGTGGGGGCCAGGCCAGTGTGAGCTTCAGTTAAAGATGAACACAGGGAGGGTGGGGATGTGGCGCGTTGAGCTAATGCGGGGGGACTGGAGAGCAGCCCCTGTGTCCTCCCACCCACACTCTGAGTGGCTGTCCTTGGCTTTCCATGCAGTGCTCCACCCGCCAGCTGCCGGGGCCTCCTAGGGGACCCTCTTCTCTCTCTCGCTCCAGATACTTGACTATTTTCCAGTGACTCCGTGGAACCCCACTTTGTGGGGCCTCCAGCCGTCTTGGTTTTGCCAATTTGCTGCTTAACATACAGCAACAGTTGACAGGGTGGTTTCATGGTGGTTTCATGCCAAGCGCTTTGCTCATCTGTCCTCACGGCAGTGCCAGAAGATGGGTATTGCTGTCACTGCCATTTCACAGCCGATAAGACTAGGGGAGGGCAGGTATGTGCCTTGCTGGCCGAGGAAGTGGCTGTGCCAGGATTTGAACATGGTCCCTCTGAATGTTGAGCGCTCTCCATCGCAACACTGGTTCTCAAACGTTAAGCCTCGTTTAGCAGACTTCTAGGCAACTTGGTCTAGGACGAGGCTCTTACCCTTCTGAGGACAAATCTCGACAAGTTGGGATCTGCAGTCACCATGCACTTTTCCTTGCAATGTTCACATCTTCCAGAACACATATAGCATGACTTATTATTACACACGCCCTTATTAGGAGATTAGCTCAGTTGAATGGAATACATTTTAGGTCATTCAGCTTCTAATTTCCTGGTTTGTCTTTTTCATGGTTAAATAATAGTTTGAGTCATAGATTACAGGACTGAGACAGGTGTGAAGGTTAGGAGGGATGGGAAGAAGCTGGGTTGAGTAAGCCTACAACCCAGACATTATCCTTTCTGTACATTTTGTCACATCTCTCAGTGTTTGATAGTCTGAAAAATGGGACTTTTGGAACATACGGAATCAGGGTCGAATACTTAAGAAATCTTGGAGGGAGAAGGGCTACTGCAGGCACAGTGTCCTTTACCCCAGGCAATCAGAGTTCAGCCTGTGTGGCTTCCCCTTGGCTGAACTTTGTAGGAGCAGTTTTAGGTGGCCTGGTGAGGCTCAGTCCCAATCCACTGCAAGCCTGTCTCACCCACCGCGGACAGCCTGGGCGTGAAAGCTGGGCACTAAACTAAATTCAGTCACATTC
This sequence comes from Bubalus bubalis, assembly GCF_019923935.1. Classification (NCBI taxonomy): domain Eukaryota; kingdom Metazoa; phylum Chordata; class Mammalia; order Artiodactyla; family Bovidae; genus Bubalus; species Bubalus bubalis. The sequence continues at coordinate 22,699,502 of NC_059167.1, forward strand.
TTGATTTTGCCTTAGTTTGCTTAAGCTTTTTCCCAACTCCTGCTGCTCTAGAGAAATGGAAGAGTGGGCAGAGGTGGGTTTGATTAATTAAGGGACATGGAACAACCAAAGCAGACACAGAGGAGAGGTGCACTGGTGGACTCACAGGAGAAAGAGAAGCAACCGAAAGCTGAATCATGAGGCCAAACACAAAAGGAGAGGAAGCAGTGTTTGCTGGACGTGTTCATGGGGTTTATGGACACTAGGCAGTGAGGCTGAACTTCCAGAAGCTGTCTGCCCACCATGGCAATGAGGAAGCTGGGGTTATCATTAGGTCTCCTTGGGAATGTCTAGAGAGGAATCAAATCATCTACACTGTTTCCAAAAGTTGCGTTTGTTGGGGCTCCTCCAGCTTTGGCCTCAGTTCGGTATGTCAATCTTCCACGAACTCCTGCTCTTCTAGGAATCGTGTGCTGGTGGGTTGAGTTTGCCTGGGTGCACAGAGAGGTGGGTGCCTGGAAGATGCAAAGCTGTAACCCAGCTCCATCATATGCTTCTGCTCAGATTCTCCGCTGAGTCCTCTTTCCACTGTGGAGGTACCACAGAGGAAGCCTCCAAAATTTGCAGTGAACTAGACAGGCTTTCAGCCCTGCTCCAGGAAGATCAGCCCTCACTCTGCAAGAGACCACCAGTGGGAGTGAGTTGGGAGAACTGTAGGAAAAACATGGGCAAGAAGGAAAGCTTGCTTTTCTAGGACTGTCCTTGTTCAGTGTTTGGAAGAGTCTGTAATCCATAAAAAACATTAAGGCTCAGAACATTCCTGAGTGTGGTTGGTTGAGGGTCAAAACAGTTGTTTTAAATCCACTGCTGCCTCTTTTTCTCTCCTGGGTCTGTGTTTTTTGTTTTTCTGGTGGTGTTTGCTCTCACATTCTTCTCTCTCTTCAGAATATTCACATCTCCCCCACCCCACCCCCTTCTTTTTCATTCTCAATTCCCCTTCCCACCCCACTCTGCCTTCACATAATTTTTCTTTTCTTTTGGCCTTCCTTGTTCTACATCTGGATTCCCGGATGGTTTATTTTGTCTGTTTCCTGATTTTCCCTCCTCTCCCATTTTTTACAGTTTTGTTGTTGTTGATGTTCTTGTTTCTCTTCCTTCAGCTTCAGTTCTTCCCCCCAAAGCTTTCCTTGGGCCACACAGGCTTTTATTCTTGTTCATCTGTTTAAGCCGTGCTGGCAAGGAGGAGGCCACAGCCGGCAGGCAGGGCCACGGTGGCAGAAGAGGACCTGGGAGTCTGAAGATTCTCCCCCAGCTCGGGTGTCCTTGGAAGAAGGGCTTCCTTCTGGAGACGGGGCTGGGCCTCTGCTGCTCTCCCCCTGTGGGGCTGGACGTCGCCTGCCAGCCCCCGGCTGAAGGTTGGGGGCAGATGGTGTTTCCTCCACGGTGTGTGGGCCAGGGCCCCATCTCATAGGGCAGCGATGGAATCAGCCCTTCTTGGTGGACAGGTGGAAGACTCATCAGGTTCCACCCAGAAAGGCTGAGGCTCGGGGGAGGTGCCCCAGAGGGGAATGTATCACTTGCAAAGCTCTGTGCTGTGGGTGGGAGGACCTGCTGCGTGGGGGCTGCCTCTTAGGGGGAGTCTAGGTACCCTGTTACCCTGGGTCCCTGGCCAAAGCCGGCCTGAGCATCTGGAGCTGCCTGCGGGGAGACTGAGGCAGTTCTCTGGTGGAAAGTCCTTCCTTCCCACTCCCCCCCACCCCGGCCAGTGGGCGTTTTGAGAGCCCAGGAAGAATGCAAGAAGAGGCTGATCACTGTGAGGTGTCTTTAAAGGCTCTTGGCCACTGGGAGCCACACAGAGCCCATCTGTGGGAGGCCCTGAGGGTCCGGTCTGGTACCGAGAGAAGCAGGTGGCACTTCTCGATGGGTGAGGTGGCAGAGAAATCCTAGAAGTCACAGCCGCACTCCTCCTTGTCTGGAGTTGGGGGCTGGGGCGGGGGGCGGTGAGGAGTGGCCGGCCCCTGCTCCCCAGCTGTCTGCGGCGAGTCAACTGGAGTCCATCTGGCTGTCTTCCCCGGCCCAGGCTGGCGTCCCACCCTGGGCCATCAGTGCTGCTGGGTGCTGGCTGAGTCCTCGGCGGGGGGCAGACGCATCAGTGTTCTGCCTGGGGCACCACGGCAGCTGGGTTGCACCCTGGGGTGAAGGGGCCCGAGAGCACCAGGTGCTCTGGTGCGCTGCCTACCCTGAGGCCCTGTGGCGATGGCGGCCACTTGCTTCCTTGGAAGTGCCGTCAGGGCCCCTCGCCTTCTCCTCCCCCTGCTCACTTTCCGGGTCCCATCTATCCTCCTCCCTTATCAGTGCACAAGGTTCGCTGCCACTTTAGGAAAGACGGTTGATCATATGGAAGCTTGAGAGAAATGTTCACTTGTTTTATATTTTGCTTCTTTTCATTTGCTTATGTTTTCTAAGCCTCCAGTCCTAGAGTCCAACTCTTGGGTCTAGCTAGAGCCTGACAGGCTGCAGTCCATGGGGTCTCGAAGAGTTGGGCACGACTGAGCGACTTCACTTTCACTTTTCACTTTCATGCATCGGAGAAGGAAATGGCAACCCACTCCAGTGTTCTTGCCTGGAGAATCCCAGGGAAGGGGGGAGCCTGGTGGGCTGCCGTCTATGGGGTCGCACAGAGTTGGACACGACTGAAGCGACTTAACAGCAGCAGCAGCATCCCTCAAGACCCTGGAACCATGAGTCCCAGGAGCTGCCCACCAACCCCCCCGCCCCAAGGCCCTGACTCCTGGGCCCCATGGACTTGGTTCATCTCTGGTTCAAGGCAGAGCCTCCCTCCTCCCCGGCATAGAGGGTCAACCTAGACAGGAGGGTTGGTGAGGCGACAGATGATGAATTTTCTTCCAAGTTCTCCCTTTCACTCTGGGGGAGGACCCGGCCTCTTTGATGTAGGAATTTGGGTGGGGATTAGGATCCGGCAGCCTCTTGCCCTTCCCACCTGAGCCCAAAGCACACGCTTGTTCAACCTTCGGTGTCAGTGCCGCCTCGTTCCTGCCACCTCCCTCTGCTTTCCCCCTTCCCACGCACCACGTTGTATAAATATTTACACCCCCGGGCTGGCAGGAATCTTTCTCCAGCTGCTTCCCCGGTCTCTGGGAGAGCTTGTTCTCTTACTGAACAGCTGCACCAGATCTGGTTGCCTTTGGTCAGACAAGGGCAGGCCCTGGTTTGGGGGCCTTGTGGGCCCCCTCTGGCGTGGAGGGTGCAGTTGGCGGGAGAAACTCAACTGTAAAGAAGTCACAGGCTGTGGCAAAGGTCCATGCTCTCCTCTGCCGGCTGCCTCCGTGGCGACCCTCCAAGAGCTGTCTGATCCCTGCTCTGGCTGGGGTCGTGGGTCCTGCTTCTCCAAGAAACAGCTCCCCAGGGTGGGGTCTGCCCCTCTCTGGGCTGGGTGTGCTGGAGAGGGCTGGAGAGCAATGCTGAAGCAAGCTGGCTGGTGCTAGGACAAAACAGGAACTTAAGTGTACTTACAAGCGCTTTACAGTTTGCAAGTCTGTGCTATACCCTTGATCCTCCCCCTGAAGCAGATTCCCCGGCTTAGTGCTGGAGGATCTTCATACTGGGACTTCTCCCCATCTCCTGCCCCAGGCCACCTTACTTCCCACCAATAATACCTGGGGGCTGGGGAGTAGAGGGGACAGATGCCTCTTCTCCTATCTTCCTTGGTGACCTAGGAAGCAGGAGTCTGCCAGAGAATCAAGCTGCCATTTGTTGGGTTCCCACGGGCCGGGCGCTGTGCGAGGTACTTCCCCATGGTTTCATGTAATTATTCAAGCCTTAAGCCAGCAGATTTTTTAGCTTCCGTGTGTGTGTGTTTCTTGTTCCTGCCCTCAGACAGCCATGGCCGCGTGGCAGTGAGCTCCCAGACACAGTGCCCTGTCTTCCTCTGGCGCTTTCTCAGGTCCTGGGGAGTCTCCAGGGGCCAGCCAGAGGACACTCGTCTCTCGCCGACAGCGAGGGCAGGTCACCTGCTGCAGCCTCCCTCCTGCACCTTGCTTTCCCCACACTTGTGGGAGGTAATTAACCTGTTCCCCATAGAGCATTCTAAACGCAGTGCAACAACAGGCTTTAAAAAGCAACAGCGTGGTGTCATCTAACTCCTTTTTCTATGTATGGGGGGGAGGTGGTGTGTGTGACAGAAGAGACTGTTCAGGTATCAGGTACGAAGAAGCATATGTGCTGAGGGAGCCTGAGGAGAAAGAAGATGGGGATAAAAAGGCCTGGATCTCACCAAGGGGTCGAGCCACTGGGAAGGCGGGTGTGTGAATGGGTAGGGGTTCCTGATGGGGGCCAGAGACAGAAGCCCCAGGCTCCTCCTACACTCATACTTGTGCCAGAAAGCAAACAGGTAGATTTGGTCTGTTTCTCTCTCTGAGCTCAGACTCCTCCTGGGCCTGAGAGGAAAGCTGCTGTCAAAAGGTAAAAGGCCTGGCCTAGCCCTTGGTACCCAGCAGGCAGCGAGCCATCCCAAGGTGAGGCAGGGGAGGGGTGGGCTGGGCACAGGGGAGGAAAGTAGGAAACCACAGCTCAGAGCTGCGCAGCTGGGAGATATTCCTGTTGCTGCCTGCCTTCCCACCCCCCAAAGGTACAACAAAACCCAAATAAAAGTCTGACCCGGCAGATATTAATACTCCAGAGCCAGGGCTGGTGTGCAAGCAGCCGCCCCCCTCTTCCCCCTTCTGTTTCTATAAGCGGCTGAAATAAATTTAGCGAAACAACCCCACCCGTCTGAGGGCCTAAGATTTCAGAGCAGTGGGACACTTTCCCCTGAAAGCCCCTGTTTTTCAGAGCTGAGAGCTTTTTGTTTAAAATTCCCTTTGAAAATGGAATGTGTTCGATCTAAAATAATTATTTTACTGCAGTCATCTATTCCTCATAGATAAATACTCTGACATAGTATGGCTTGCTAGAAAGCCGATCTACAGATGCTGTACAGCTTAAAATAGTCAACTCGACGGGGCCACTGCCTGGTTGGATCTGTTGGGATATTGACTGTAACGTTATTCTTCGCTATGTTATTCATGTGTTCAGCCAAGTCCCTCTGTTGCCTGCACAGCACAATAGTTATGGCTGGCTAAGTTACCAAAGTAGAGAATTACTTATTTAAGACCTACTGTGTGCTAGGCACTGGGCCAGGTGCTGGCAGTTGAGTTGAGAGCAGAAAGAGCCTGCTTATGGAGCAAACATGCTGGTGGGAAGAGAGAAGTCAAAAAGTAAGATGACTACAAAAGCCTGGCAACTAATATCGTACTTAATAGTGAAAGATTAAACACCTTCCCTTAAGAATGGGGTCAAGATGAGCATGTCCAGTCTCACCACACCTATTCAATACCATAGCACAAGTCCTAGACAGGGCAATAGCACAGAAAAAAGAGATATAATGCATATAATTGGAAAGGAAGAAGTCTAACTATTTCCATTCAAAGACAACATAATTTTCTATATTTAAAAAAAAATCCAAAACAAAACTCAAGGAATTCACCAAAAAACCGTCTTAAAACTAAAGGAGGACTTCCCTGGTGGTCCAGTGGAGAAGAATCTGCCTGCCAATGCAGGGGATGGGTTCGATCCCTGGTCCGGGAAGACCCCACTTACCCTCAGAGCAACTTGGACCATGTGCTGCAATGACTGAGCCCATGTCCTACAACTACTGAAGCCTGTTTGCCCCTAGAGCGTGTGCTCCGCAACAAGAGAAGCCACCGCGATAAGAAGCCTACGCACCGCAAGGAAGAGTAGCCTGCATTTGCTGCAAGTAGAGAAAGCCCACACAAAGCAATGAAGACCCAGCACAGCCAATAAAATTAATTAAAAGAAAAAAAAAGAAAACTAAAATGACTTTCGCAAGGTCATAGGATGCAAGATCAATATACAAAAGTCAACTGTATTTCTATAAAATAGTAATGAGAAATTGAAAACAAATTAAGAAAAAAATTATAGTTGGCCCCTGAACAACACTGGTTTGAACTGCACAAGTCCACTTATTTTTTTCAAAAGTAAATGCAACAGTACTACATGACACAAGGTTGGTTAAATCCGCAGATGCAGAGCTGTGGATGTGAGAAACTGCACATATTCTTGAGGGCCAACTATAAGTTCTACATGGAATTTTGCCTGTGAGAAAGGTTGGTGCCCCCAACTCTTGCACTGTTCAAGGGTCAACTATAGTTCTCCCCCCAAAAGGGAAATATTAGATATAAATCTAACAAAATATACATAAGATCTTGTGTTAAAAACTACAAAACACTGATTAAAGATATTGAAGAAGACCTAAATAAATAGACATAGCATGTTCATGAATTAAAAGACATACTAGTAAAGCAGATATAGTTCTTCCTGAAATTGACCTATAGACTTAATACAATTCCAATATAAAATCCCAGTAGAATTTTTTTTCTTATGTAGTTACAGACAAGCTGAATCTGAAATTTATATGAAAAGGCAGCAAAAGAACTAGAACAGCTAAAACAATTTGGAAAATTAAGAATAAAGTTAGAGGAATTATACAACCTGATTTTAAGACTTATTACTGGGCTTTCCAGGTGGCACAGTGGTAAAGAATCTGCTTGCCAATGCAGGAGATGCAAGAAAGGTGGGTTTGATTCCTGGGTCAGGAGGATTCCCTGGTGTAGGAAATGGCAACCCTCTCCAGTATTCTTGCCTGAAAAATTCCATGGACAGAGGAGCCTGGTGAGCTACAGTCCAGGGGGTCATAAAGAGTTAAACAGGACTGAACACAGACACAAAGTTACAACAATCAAGGCTGTGGAATTGGCAAAGGAATGAAACACACAGATCAACAGAACAGAATAAAAAGCAATTCAGTAGAAAAATTCAATACATTACAAAACATAAATACAAAATGATTTTTTGTATACAAAAAATATACAATCATAATACAAAAATGATACTCTTTTCAATAAAGAATGTTGTGATTAGACTTCCAGAGGCAAAAAAAAAAAAAAATTAACCTCAACCTAAATCTATTTTACATAAAAATTAACACCAAATGGATCTCAGTGTAAAACATACAACTATAAAATTATTAGAATAAAATAGAAAATTTAATGACCTAAGTCTAGGTAAAGAGTCTTTAGACGGGTCACCAAAAAGCATGATTCATAAAACATAAAACTGGTAAGTTAGACACCATCAAAATTTAAAACTTTTGCTCTGTGAAAGATACTTTGTTCAGAGAATGAAAAGGTAAGATACAGACTGCAGAAAATATTTGCAAATCACTTATTTGACAAAGCCTATATTCAGAATATCTAAAGAACTCTCAAAACTCAACAGTAAGAAAACAAACAACCCGATTAAAAACAGGTGAAAGAGTTGAACAGACGGTTCATCAAAGAGGGCATACAGGTGGCAAATAAGCCTATGAAACGTTGTTTAAAATCATTACCTGTTGGAGAAATGTAAATTAAAACCACAATAAGATACCACTACACAACTGTTAGAGGGATTAAAATAAAAAATACTGACGATTATGAATGCTGCTAAGGACTGTAGCCCCCCAGGCTTCTCTGTCCATGGAATTTTCCAGGCAAGAATACTGGAGTGGTTGCCATTTCCTACTCCAGGGGATCTTCCCGACACAGGGATCAAACCCACATCTCTTGCGTCTCCTGAACTGGCAGGCAGATTCTTTACCACTGAGCTACCTGGAAACTCATATATTGCTGTGGGAGATGCATAATGGTATAGTGAAAGAAAGTGAAGTTGCTCAGTCGTGTCCGTGACCCCATGGACTGTAGCCTTCCAGGCTCCTTTATCCATGGGATTTTCCAGGCAAGAATATTGGAGTGGGTTGCCATTTCCTTCTCTAGCAAAATGGTATACTCACTCTCAAATAAGGTTTGCCTTTTTTTTTTTTTTAAAACTTTAACATACACTTACTATGTGATCCAGTAATCCCACTCCTACTTATTTACCCTCAAGAAATAAGAACTTATGTTCACACAAAAATCTATACACAGTGTTTACTGCAGCTCTATTTACAATGGCCCCAAACTGGAAATAATCCAGTGACTTTTAACAGGTGAATAAACCAATGGTGGTAGACCCATATAGTGAAATACCATTCTTCATTTAAAAGGAATGAACTATTGATACATGCAACAACATGGATAAGTCTCAAAGGCAATATGCTCTGTGAAATCATATTGACTGTATGATTCCAGTTATATGGCATTCTAGAAAAGACGAAATGACCCTATAGACAGCACATCAGTGCTTGCCAGAGGAAGGGATGGGGGAGGGTCTGACCACAAAGAAGAGGGCAGGCAACCCACTCCAGTATTCTTGCCTCGAGGATCCCATGGACAGAGGAGCCTGGTGGGGTGGCAGTTAGACACAACTGAAGCGACTTAGCACAGCACATCTGACCACAAAGTTTTTGGGGGATAATGGAACTGTTCTGTTTCCCAATTGAAGCAGTAGCTACATAAATATACTCACACTTTAAAATCCATAGAATTGTATACCGAATAAAGGTCAATTTTGCTACATTTTAAATTACATAGTAAAGTTACATGAATGTACAAATACAAATTGAAACAACTTTGGAGGACACGAATATTCCTTGAAGAAAGAAGAGAGAAGACAGACACATTGCCTTGATACGGGGAGAGGGTGCCAAGAATGGTTGAGGAAGTGATGCTTGAGCTGGGTTCTAAAGAGTGATTGAGAATTTACTTGGGTCAAAGGAAGGTCAATTCAGATAGAAGAAATTGAACGTGTCAAGGCCCTGGGGCAGGAGGAAGGATGGCTCATTTTCATCTGAGACAGACTAGAGCACAGGGAGCGCCTTGGAGGGGTGGGAGAGATGGTGGTGGGGAGGGGCAGGAGCATGAAAGTCAAGAACTGAGCAGTAAAAGAGTCTGATTATGCTAGATTATGGGTTTGGTTTTTACTCTACAAGGGATGGGTAGTGAAGGGTTTGAGGCAATTATATAACACAAGATCCTGAAGAAGGGAATGGCTACCCACTCTAGTATTCGTGTCTGGGAAATCCCATGGACAAAGGAGCCTGGCTGGCCACAGTCCATGGGGTCTCACAGAGTCGGACAGGACTGAGCAACTAACACACACAAAACACAAGATCAGATCTAGGTTTTGCAAAAAAATTACTTGGGGTGCCCAAAGGAGAGGATTTGGGGAGCACACAGGAATCTTAGAGTTGGGAAGGACCTCTCAAACAGGATTTCTCAGTGTTGGTACTATTGACATTTTGGGCCAGATAATTTTTTGTTGGGGGGGGGCGGGGCGCGTGGCCAGAGCTTGGCCTGTGCATTGCAGGACAGTCAGTAGCATCCTTGGTCTCAACCTACCAGATTCCGGAAGCACTGACCTTCCCTCCTCCAGCTGTGACAGCCAAAAAACTTCTCCAGACATTGCCAAATATTCACTGCAGGTGTATCAACCCTGGTTGAGAACCACCGTTCTAAAACAACCAAATTCAATATTTCTGGCTTCACAATAGAATCGTCTAGGGACCTTAGAAAATACAAATACTGGCCTTCACCCCAGACCAACTGAAGCAGATTCTTTGGAGGTGGGGTGGGGCCTGACGCCCAGCATTATTTTAAAAGCTTCCCAGATGACTGTGCTCAGAGTGATGTTTGGGTACCACAGCCTAGTCCCCACTCTCCATCTCTATCTCAGAAGACTGAGCCCAGACTAGAGAAATGACCCCCTGAAACGGAGGCAGAGTAGCTCCAGAATCCCTTACTCCTGGACCAGTGCTCATTCCGTTGAACCCCGTTGCCTCTTAACAGCTGCACAGAATATGCCCTGGGCAAACTGCAGAAGCCCAGCCTCCCTGAATTACCAGCGCTGGCTTTCTGAACATTCCAGTGTTAAGGCTGTCATCCCCTCTTCCTGCAAAGCCCAGGCCCTCCCTCCCTTCCTGCCACCCCTGGAACCTCTTCCCCTTCCTTCTTCTACTCCTGCTGCTAGATTCATGGTGGCCAAAGAGTCTGAATGGGCTCAACAGCAAGGGTCTGGTGCAAACTGAAAACATTTACTGACCACCTACACAGGATCTATTCACGAATTGCCAGTAATAGAGAAGTCCTGGCCCTTAGGAGTTCAGCCTAGTGGGGAGTAAACAGGTAATTTCCATAAAATGCTGCAGGCTACAACAGCACCACTAGGAAAGAGGTATTTTGCCTGCTGGGGAGCTGCCTGAAATCCCAGCAAAAGGAAGCCCCAGGGAGGGGTATGCAGCAACCATCAGCAACTGTTAGCAGCTTGGAGTGGCTGAAGGGGAAATGGCTCTCAAGGGTTAGGACTGTCGGAAAAGGGCTACACCTTCCTGACCACCCCAGAGGCGAAGGGACCTGCTCGAGGTTGTCCAACTGGTAACCAGCTGGCAGAGTTGGGCTTCCTATCAAAGTCTAGGTGGCTCAAAACTCATGGGCTACCCTGTGTCTCTAGGCAGGTGACCCAGGCAAGGAAAGAGGGGTTATATAGCTGTGGGTTAGCCTGGGAACTTAATGGAATGATGGGACATTTCTGCAGGAAAAGCGTTAAAACAATTGACTCAAGAAGTAGGTTTAGATATCCCGCTGCCGGGCAATGAGACTCCCCAAGGCTGTGGTAGCCCTGGGGTTGGATTCCCAGTCCTACCAGGAAGTGGTGGGCTCCCTGAGCTGTACCCCAAAGGTTCCCAACACTGTGCAGAGTTGCATTTACAGCAGACCCTCAAGTGCCCTCTCTTGAAGCCTCTGCCTGGTTCATAGGATACTGGCAGCTGAGCTGTGGCCACTAAGCACTGAGGTTGCTTGAGGATATTGAAAGCAAGAAGAGTCTGGCTTTTATTGGATATCAACAGGGCCGAGTGATCTAGTTTTGAGAAATACCTGTGACAACAACCCAGTATTTTTCAGTTGGGCAGCAGATCCTGATCACCTCATCCTGACTCACCTTGCTCTTTCCCAGGCTCTGGGGCCAGTGCTCTCTGCCCCTTTCCAGGCATCTAAGACTGCTTTGTCCAGGCCTGGGCCTGGGCAGGAGGTTGGGAGGGAGGTCAGAGAGTGATCCAGATCAAAGCTGTCAGCTGATCATTTTATGGAAGAATCTATATTGAAGAATCCTTTGCAAAGTGAATACTTCCTGAATTTGTTTTATGCTTTAGCAAGACACCAAGAATGGTTTAATTTACACACAGTGGCTGGACATACACAAGGGTTCAGCTAGGCATGAGACTAGACACTTTACCTTGCCAATTTAAGGCGGAATTGTTATCCCTACTTTAGAGGCTTTGGTCAGTGTCTTGAAAAAAGGTTAAGAAGTGGCAGAGCCAAGATTTGGATTCCAAACTGCCCCAACTTCAAAGCCCTGGACCACTGATTCTTACACCTTGGTGTCTGAGTCACTAACATGAAATTTACAAAGAATGCAGATTCCTGGTCCCATCCCAGAGTAATTGATTCAGTGGGCCTGGAACCAAGGCAGGGGAACCTGCATTCCACACGCGAATCTGAACCAGATAACTCTGCAACAGCACTTGTCCCTTCCTCCCTTTCTCTCTAATCCAGGAACCTAGCTGTTGTCCTAGGGTCTCAGCTAGCAGAGGTTACGAGGGAAGCGCGGGGTCTGATCTGAGACTTTGGGCTTTTTTTTTTTTTGCAAATGACTTGAAGCTGGGGAAGAAGCACAACATCGCAGCAGCCCGTCGCCCCACACTCTCACCTGCCTCGAGGTGCGCCCAAACTGGCCGAAGGAGTTTGTCCGTCGCGCTTCCCTAATTCTGAGGACTTTCACTTTCCTCTTTTCGTAAATCCTAAAACCCCCAAGCCGAAAATACCTGGCTAGCCCCTCCTCGCTTAGGCGACCGGCTCCGTGTGAGCGGGGAGGGCCCGGATGTCAGGCCCGGGACGGCAAACCTGGCCCGTCGCCTCCCGGTCGGAAAAGGTAGTGCAGGTGACTGGGCGGCGGCTCTGGGCCGGGCGCGGGCGAGGAACCCGAGTGCTGAGCGCAGGCGGCGGCGGAGGTCCGCGCACACCTCCCGTCCGGCTTCCGGCCCGGGTAGCTGCCGTTCCCCCCACACCCAGCACCTGCCGAGCACGTACGGGGCGCAGGGTCGAGGGGGCGCGCAGGCCGGCTCTGTCCCTCCTCCGCCCGGCGGGACGCTGCTCCCCGGTCCGCCGCGGCGCGGATGCCAGGTCAGCGAAGGGTTAAGGAGGCCGGCTCCCTCACCCTTGGAAAGTCCCCGAAATGACGTTGCAACCCGACAATTAAAAAAAAGAGTTTAATTATAGAGACAGGCTCTGGGAGTTGGAACAAACCCGGTCGGTCGGTGGGGCCGGTAAACAACTCCGGAGCGAGCGGGCCGGGCTGGACGCCGCCCGCGGAGCCCGCGCCCCTGGGAGCGGGGGAGGGGAGCGCCCTCCAGGAGTTGGGAACCGAAGGAAATTCGAGGAATCGGCCTTCTTTTGGCAGGGTTGTGGGGGGGCGCAGTGGAAGACTTTTTAGCTAGCCCGCGGTGCCAAGGCCCCGTCATGGTGCGGCGGGTCCCGCAGTCGCGGGGGTTGGGGGGGGTAAGAGGCGCCACCTGGAGAGGGGGACCCTGGGTGCGGGTCGGGACTGGCCCTGGGCCCCGCCCGCTCCGGGCCCCTTCCCCCAGGCTTTCCACCCCCGCTTCTCCGTCCCTCCCCGTCCCCCCCAGCAGAGCTTCGCGAACCCTCCAGATTAAAAGACCAATGGGCCTTTTTTTTTTTTTTTTTCTTGCGGGGAGAGTGGGGGTATAAAAAACTGAAATAGCTTCACATCAGGACGCAGACTAACCTTGTGGTTTTAACGCGCACCCTATTCTGTCCTGAAATCTGGAACTCATTACCTCATCACTAAGAAACTGCACGAAACCGCTCCCCCCCGCCCCCTCCTCGAAGTTGGGACGAGAGGGAGCAAACAGCCCTTTAAGAAAGAAACCTACATTTGAATGATTTAAATTAAGGTGGATGGAAGTTATTCCCCCTTCTGGCGCTTGCCAGATTTCAAGAAAAGCTGAAAAATGGGAGCAGGGGGAGGGAAGCAACTGGCAAAAGAAGACACCAAAAGAAGAAAAGCAAGGGGGCAGCGGCCAGGTTAAAAATGGGGGCCATTAATTTAAGTCACAGGGGACAAATAAAAGCAGACCGGACTGGGGATCCCATACATTGCACATACATTGGTTCATGGCTGCAGCAAAGGTGGTGTGTTTCATGAAGATGAAAACAAAACAAAACAAAACAAAACCTAACAGGTTCCTAAAACAGTTGTGATTTGGAAGGTTTCCGGGTTTGCTCGGAGGCTGACAAGAAATGCAGTAAAAATATGTGTGTGTTGGTGGCGGCGGCGAGAGTGCGACTCCAGCGCTCTGCTCCGCCCGCCCGGACCTTTTCAAAGAAACGTGCTCGTAATGGGGTGACCTAATTACATCGCAATGGAACCCGCTCTTAGCCACTCGGCGCACGGGGTTTCATAACAGACCCGGCGGCCTCGAGTGCTGGGAAGAAACGTGCGAGGGCTGAGGAGGCGGCCGGGCACGCGGGGAAACAGGAAAGAAACGCAGCCCCGCGGTTTCCACCTCGGTCTGTGGGGGGACACATTCACAGCTTTTTATTTGGGTGGGTAGAGGGGTGTCCGAACAAACAGTAAATAAATATATACTTTCCAGCTTTCAGAAGAGTAATTGCCAACTCGAGGCCTTTCGGTTTCGAGGATCCCATGCCCCCCTCCCCCCATCCCGCCAAAACAGCGCAGTGTGACAAGCCATATGTTCCATTCCCGTGAGGGCGGGGGAGAAGCAACAGTAAGTGTCGCCTCCCCCCATTTTAGTATCTTCATTCTTACCAAAGTAACTTTTTTTTCATGGTTCTAGCGTCTGTGGTGTGTATACGTGTTGCTTAGGGAGTTTCGGGCGCAGCCCGTGGTTCAGAGCGCGGGGCAAGTTGTGCGTTGCTGGGTGATTTCTTTTTGGGGGTGGGCAGAAGGGCGTTCGTGAGGATTCAGGTTTGTTTTAGAAAAATATTTAAAGATTGCTGCGTGCAATAAATACCACTCCCAGGCCTGTGAAAACAAACAATCCGCCCGGGCGGGGGTCTTTTTCGCGGAGCACCCCCCGCCCCCGCGCCCCGGCCCAGACTTGGAGAGTGTCCGCTGCACAGCGAGAGCCAGTGTAGACGCGAGCGGCGCGCGAAATCGCTTGGTGCTCGCCCTCGCCAGGCCCGGTCCTCCAGGGTGTGTGTGTGTTTGGGGGGGGGGGGCCTCCTTAATCCTTCTCCCTCACCCCCGCCCCTGAAGAAACAAAACCCTAGACTTGAACGCTCTGTGCTCCCCTTATTTCCAGTTTCCTCTCCCCGTGGGGTTTGCGGAGGGGAACCGAGGGCTGAAGAGATCCCGGGAAAAGAGTGAAGTTGTGCGGGAACTTGGAGAAGTTTCATGGGAGATCGGCACAAGATGGAAACCGGGCGCTTAGGACGGGCTTCTTTCTGCTCCCGCTTGCAAAAAGAGAAAGTCGAGCCCGCCTTCCTGCCCGACCAAAAAAAAAAAAAAACAAAAAAAACAACACAACAACAAGAACCCCGAAGAGTGTGGAATGAGTGATGTCACAGAGCAGCGCTCGCAGGCTGACAAAAGGGGGGCGCCCCTTCCCCACCCCCCGCGCCGCGCGCGGCCCCAAAAAGGGGCGCCGGCAGCCCGGGGTAGACAGGCGAGCGGACTCGAAACTTTTCCTCTTTAAGAAAAAAAAAAGTTGTGCGCGGCTCGCAGTGGGGTTTTTTTTTTCCCCTCTTCGCCTTCTTTCCTCGTCTCCCCTCCCCCTTCTTCCTTTTGAAAGTTTCTTTCTTTTTTTTTTTTTCCCCCGAGTTTGACCGCATGGCTGATTCAACTCCAGTGTCAATCAACTTTTTTTTCCTCCTCTTCCTCATTTAAATAAGTTTAAAGCTCCTCCTCCCCCTCCGGCCCACCAAATCTGAAACTTATATAAATTGGGCTTCGCGCGCCGCAGCCCGGGAGAGTCAGAAAGGCGAGGGGCGCCGGGAGCAGGCGTGTGGGACTCCTGACCGGAGAGCCGGAGGCTGCGCCTTCCCCGCACCGGGACCTTCGCTACACACCAGACCCTCGTCCCTGCCCCGCGCAGCGCCCAAGATGACCACCACCCTCGTGTCTGCCACCATCTTCGACTTGAGCGAAGTTTTATGCAAGGTAAAGTGGGGCGCAGCGCTTGCTTTTCAAAGTCTTTTTTCTTTTATCCTCAAAAAGAATCTCCAAAAGTTTAGGTCTGGACAGGCAGGGGTGGGGGAGAGAAAGAGAGGCGAGACGGTTGTTTTTTCCGCCTCATTTTTCTCCCCAGTTTGAAGGAATTTGGTTTTCTCCTCCCCACCCTTTGCGTTTCAACTGTTCCTGGCGGGCATTACCTGGGAATCCAGAGACCAGAGTTTTAGGGTGCGCAGTGTGCGTAGGGGCTGCCCTGGGCAATGTTTGGGATTGGGGCAATTTTTCGGTGATTCTTTTCGTCCGTGACGTGCCGCTCTTGGGCCCGGCTTCGCTAGTCCGTTCCGTTTCGGGTGTCGCCGCTCCTGGGAGGGAGTTCGAGTCTCTCCAGCCACTTTGCCGGACTGCAGGTCGGGAGGTGCGGGTCCCTCGGGAAGGAGAATCTCGGGATGACGTTTTGCTGGGTGATTTCCCCCTCTGTTCTGGAGAGGCTGGGGATCTGCGAGAAAAAGGCCAAGAGTTGTGATTCAAAGGATGTTGTCAAACGAGTTGGCACTGGGACTTCAGTTCGCCCCAGCTCGACAGGCTTCCTCTTGTGATAGCCGATCGTGCTGCAAACTTTGGGGGTAAAAGTGGCACTCGGGTTCACCCGCTTTCCTCCTTTCCTAGAGAAGGAGACTCGTGGATATGGACGGAATGGGGGGGGGTGCGGTGGGGGAGACACAACGATAAAATGCCCGTCTGAGCTCTAGGGTCTTGGCGAGGAAGGATTTAATGAGGGCCTCCTTAAGTCGTGTAGCTTGCCAGCCGGTGTGGAAAAAGGCGAGTTTTAAATCAGAAATATTTATTCCAAAAGTGCAGCTTAAGGGTATATACCAGAAGCCTGTGGATGTTAAATTTTTTTTTCGCCCCCTCTCCCCAGTTTGAAAGAGAAGAAGCTGCTTGGCTACTTTTAATTGCTAAAGTGTTTTGCCTTCTTTTAAACACGTCGAGTCATGTTGCTGTCTTTTCCTAGCTTGCTTCTCCAGTCGGTGCAGCTGCCAGGGCCCCAGGGCTGCAGGGTTGGGGTGCAGGGACACCCTGGAGCTGAAGAGCAACATCAAAAAGTTTGAATTTCAGTTTCCTTCCCTCCCTGTGCTTTTCCAAACTTCAGTTGCCCTGACGGCTGCCTGAGCTAGCCGGCACTTCTTCCTTCTTTTCGCGGCTCTCAGGCTCTTTGATCTGTTTCTCTTTCTCTTGCTCCCTCCCCCCTCAGGACGTTTTAAATGAACCTCATTGTTGGGGACTGGCTCTCCACTCGGTTCCTGTAATCCGCTCCAGGGGGTGGTTGCTGTTACAGATTCCCGATCCCCCGCAGCTGATCCTAAGGGGCCACCTTTAGAATTTGCACAATGACACCCACATGGGCCGGGAAGCCAACTCCCAGGTCCCCTGCTCACACCCTTTCCAAATCTTGGGTACAGGTTGGGCAGGTGAATTGAGTCCCATTGAAACAGAGACCTGCCTGTGGTGCCTCTGCGCCCCCCCCCCCCCCCCCACGTCCATTATTGACTGGGAGGAGGCTGGGGGGATTTGGTGCTTTCCTTTTCCTTCCCACCTGCAGCTTTGCGTTAAAGATTAAACACTGGCGCTCTTATCCAAGCCTGCTCTTGCAGCCAGGAGACTAACTGCAAAGGCATCCTCTCAGCGGAGGGGGTGGGGTGCGCAGTGAATGGTGGGAGAGATCATTGTAGAAGGCTCCCCTTCTGGGACCATGGGAGTTTTGTATTCAGGGATCACATCCCTCTCCCCATTACCTACCCCCCCCCCCCAATTAGGGATTTCTCCTCTAGCCCCTCCCTCTCCCCTCTCAGCCGCTAGGTAAAGTGAAGGCAGTCTGAAAACCTGTTGCCAAAGCAATAGATCGCTTCTGAAGGAGGAAGTTGAGAGTCTTCGGCCAGGCTGTGTGTTTGTGTGTATGTGTGTGTGTGTGTGTGTGTGTGGGGGGGGGGTGTATGTGTGGGGCGGGGATAGTCAGTTAAGCAGGGACTGATTGAAAGGAGGCCTAGCCCATAGTCTCCTGCGGTTTACCTTTTTTTGTTAGGAGGGTGGGAAATGAGTTTGTGAGTTGTGTGAGATATTTTGAACTGAGGACGGTGAAGTTGGATTTTCTGGATGAAAGTGGTAGCTTTAGGGACAGGATATGACAGTGCATTCCAGGGATCCAGGGATTGGCGTGGAGTAGGTGCATGTGTAAAACAATTTCTCACACAGGCCAGGATTTTTGTGGTTTCTTCTGCCTGGGACCAAAGTAAACCCTCTTGGCTGGTGGAATGGGAGAAAGAGGAGGAGGGGGCTTGCCAGGGCAGAGGTGGGGATGATGAGTTCCTCTGAGAGAGGGAGCATTTCTGATTGTGGAGGGGGCTGCCCTTAGCGGGTACCCTTCTTGGGCCTGGTGGATGGCCTTTGCTGCTAACCCCAGTCTCTCTCCTCTCTTTCCCCTCCAGGGTAACAAGATGCTCAACTATAGTACTCCCAGTGCCGGGGGTTGCCTGCTGGACAGGAAGGCAGTGGGCACCCCTGCCGGTGGGGGCTTCCCCCGGAGGCACTCGGTCACTCTGCCCAGCTCCAAATTCCACCAGAACCAGCTCCTCAGTAGCCTCAAGGGTGAGCCAGCCCCAGCTCTGAGCTCTCGGGACAGCCGCTTCCGAGACCGCTCTTTCTCAGAAGGGGGCGAGCGGCTGCTGCCCCCCCAGAAGCAGCCGGGAAGCGGCCAGGTCAACTCCAGCCGCTACAAGACGGAGCTGTGCCGCCCCTTCGAGGAGAACGGAGCCTGTAAGTACGGCGACAAGTGCCAGTTCGCCCACGGCATCCACGAGCTCCGAAGCCTGACCCGCCACCCCAAGTACAAGACGGAGCTGTGCCGCACCTTCCACACCATCGGCTTCTGCCCCTACGGGCCCCGCTGCCACTTCATCCACAACGCCGAGGAGCGCCGTGCCCTGGCCGGGGCCCGGGACCTCTCTGCTGACCGTCCCCGCCTCCAGCATAGCTTTAGCTTTGCTGGGTT
The DNA here is from genome assembly GCF_019923935.1 of Bubalus bubalis. Taxonomy (NCBI): domain Eukaryota; kingdom Metazoa; phylum Chordata; class Mammalia; order Artiodactyla; family Bovidae; genus Bubalus; species Bubalus bubalis. The sequence continues at coordinate 22,717,794 of NC_059167.1, forward strand.
TCCCAGTGCCGCCGCCACCGCCGCTGCCACGGGGCTGCTGGACAGCCCCACATCCATCACCCCACCCCCCATCCTGAGCGCCGATGACCTCCTGGGCTCACCCACCCTCCCCGATGGCACCAATAACCCCTTCGCCTTCTCCAGCCAGGAGCTGGCGAGCCTCTTTGCCCCTAGCATGGGGCTGCCCGGGGGTGGCTCCCCGACCACCTTCCTCTTCCGGCCCATGTCTGAGTCCCCTCACATGTTTGACTCTCCCCCCAGCCCTCAGGATTCTCTCTCGGACCAGGAGGGCTACCTGAGCAGCTCCAGCAGCAGCCACAGTGGCTCAGACTCCCCTACTTTGGACAACTCAAGACGCCTGCCCATTTTCAGCAGACTTTCCATCTCAGATGACTAAACCAGGGTAGGGAGGGACCCCCCTGCCCACTCCCCTCCCCCACCCCCCATCCCCTCCCCACATCCCCTCCCCTTACTCCCTCCCCATCTGATTCCTGACAAACCCCTACATTAACAAGGTTAAGCTCAACCCCTTTCCCCCAGAACCTTGGAACGCCCCTCCCTCTCCCCTCTTTACACCCCACCCCCCAACATAAGGACAAGTCAGTTTGTCAGTAGCTCCCTCTGGCTTGAACCCCCTCGATTTTTATAGCCCACTTAACCATGCATAACAGACAAGTCCCATATTTGTCAGTAGATGCCTTTTTTTTTTTTTTTCCACCCCCCCCTGGCTTAAGCCTTAAGTGCCAAATCACAAAAGAAAAAGCAGTAACAGTTTACAGAAGCAACTTAGTGCCTTGTAATCTAACTTTGTCACTGTGACTACATTACCTCTTCAGCGCCAGAGGGCACCCGTGAGCCTCCCCAGAGCCTCTGCCCCGGGGAGAGGGAGGTGGGGGGGCATGTAGAAACAGCAGCTCCCTCCACTGGCAACACAATTGCACCTTTCCTTAATTTCAATCTCCCACACACTTCCTCTCTCCCTCTCCCTGGTAGCCCCCACACCCCCCTCGGGAGAGTTGTTGCCAGACTTGGGTTTTTGGGGAAACCTGTCTTGACATTCAAAACCTTTTTTCTTCCCGACCTGAACCTCTGTTGACTAATCTTGCCTGGGTTCGTGTAGGTCTGCAGGAAGGAAGACTGCAAAAGCGGATGAAGATTGTGACATAAGTGGGACTTTGTGATTTAATTTTTTTCTTTTTTAAGTGGGGAGGAAGGGGAAGCTAGATGGACTATGAGAGACTTGATTTTGGTGCTAAAGTTCCCCAGTTCATATGTGACATCTTAAAAAATAACAACAAAAAGAGAGAAAAGCTTAAAAAAAAAACATGTAAGGGGTGAGCAGTTAATGGTATTCATTCCACATACAATATCTGTGTAAAACGATTTCCTGTAGAAGTAGCTTTAATGGTTTTTGCTCTAGAATACCGTAGGTCTATCCTTAGAGCACTCACGCCATGCTTTTTTCCCTGGGTTTTAAACTTCATATAACTTTCAGAAATTGGAGAGCAAAAATTTTGCTTGTCACTGCACATCAATATAAAAAAGCTTATTTAACTTATCAAAACGTATTTATTGCCAAACTATGCTTTTTTTTTGTTAATTTTGTTCATATTTATCGGGATGACAAATCCATAGAATATATTCTTTTATGTTAAATTATGATCTTCATATTAATCTTAAAATTTTGTGACGTGTCTTTTTCCTTTTTTTCCACAGTTTTAATATATTATTCTTCAACGACATTTTTTGTAACTTTACACTTTTTTTGGTTATTTTATTTTAAAAAAATGAAAAATTAATTTAAAAAAATGCAAAAAACTGTTGGATTATTTATTTTAGAAATTTCCCCCCTTTGTGTTGGACTGCAAATTGAGTTTCTTTCTCTTTTGGCCTTTCACAACTAGGACTGAGAATGTATGTAAAAGTTCTGTGACAGTACAGAAGGAAGACAACTTCTTATGTATAGCTTCTAAAAGGGAAAAAAAAAAAAAAAGAAACCCTTTGACTTCCACGTGCCCATCTCAAGACATTCCGATTGCAGATTTGAGGTTCTGGATTCCAGGTTTTGGAGTTTTCCAATGTTAATACAAACAGAACTGGCACACCACACATTAAGATGAATGTAATTATTATTCCTCTTGCTGGTCACTACCGTCGCTTTCTATTTCTCTTTCTTTGTGTGAATTTATTTAAAAAAAAACTTTTTGTAACGACTATTTGCAGTTTAAAAATCAATAAACCCATTTTTTTTCAAGAAACATTGATGGTGAAGCTGGTTTTGCTTGCTTTGGTTTTACTGTGCCTTGTAGGCTTGTCCTTTGTAGATGAGGTAGGTGCTAGGAAGGGGAGGAGGGGGGAAGGGCACTGGTTGATTTCTTCTAGTCTCTAACAGCTAAACCAGTGGCTGGTTCCTTTTGTTGAGGTTGAAAGTCTGCTGAGCTTAGAGGGGATGGTGTGGGGTTGATTGCAAAGCAGCCTGTGTTTGTATTAACCTGCCCAGATGGTGGTGGTTGACAAGGGGCCAGCCTTATCCACCCTGTAGCCTCGAAGGTTCTTTTGGAGACCTGAGGCATGGGGGCTTCCAGTCTTCCTTGCTTAGTCTGTGGTCCTAATGTTTGGGGTGCTGAAATGATAAGAGGGGGATGTAGCACATGGCACTCCAGCAAACCTGGATTTGTTCTTTTATTTGGGTGCTTCCAGCCTTTTTTTGTTTTTGGCTGTGCCACCTGGCACATGCAATCTTAGTTCCTAGACTAGGGGTCAGACCCACACCCACGCATTGGGAGTGTGGAGTCCTAATCACTGGACAGCCAGGAATTTCCTCTAGGCTTGTTTTCCCTGCAGGAGATGGACCTGAGGCCCTAGCCTCTTAACCCCTGTCTGGGGTGGGTATGATGAACCACTGTAGACTCATGGGTTTTCAGGGTGGCGAGGGGCTCAGTCACAGGGCACTAGGGGCAAAGGTAGTTTCGTTTGGACTCAACATGTGTTTCTGTATCTGGAAGGCTGTTAAAGGGAAGAGGCATGAAAATGGCCCGTGTAACGGGAAATCATCATTCCCACCACCTTAGTCTTGGTTGCATCTCTGATGCCACGCAGGATAGGCAGGTGGTCATCTTGGGAAGGATGAGGTCTCCTCGGCTAGAGGAACCTCAGCCAGTGTCAGATGGCCACTTAGAGGGGATGTTTTGCCTGCCAGAGAGAGGCTGCATCCTTCTGAAATCTCATTCTGGTTCTTGGGAGGATTTCTTTCTGAGGAGGCAGGGATATCTGAGGCTTAGCTGCCTTCAGTTCCTTGTACTCAGTAAGTTTTAGGGCTGCTGTTGTGATTGCCCAGTCACTTAGTCGTGTCTGACTCTGCCACCCCATGGACTGCAGCACGCTGGGCTTCCCTGTCCTTCACCATCTTCTGGAGCTTGCTCAAATTCATGTCTGTTGAGTCAATGATGCCATCCTATCATCTCAACCTCTGTTGCCCCCTTCTCCTACCCTCAATCTTGGCTAGCATTCAGTTTTAGGGAGTAAGCTGAATTTCCACTGGGACTCCACTGGGCCTCTCCCAAGGCAGACAGGTCTGCAGCACACATCAGCTGGCCCAGGGCTGTCCTTGAGGTGGGGCAGACCTATCTTAGGCATCCTGTGATTTTGTTCCCTGGCCAGTAGGTGCTTGCTGGGGAACAGGGCCAGGATGTAGAAAAAGGGGACTATTACCTCTTCCAGGGCAAGGGCTGCTGGTGGAAGAAGGAGGAAAATCAGCCCTCCCGGGGTCTGGAGTAAACCTAGGCCTCCTGTCCCTTGCAGAGGGAATGAATACATGTATGTGTGGATGGTGGGTGGTGATCGTGGTGTGGGAGCATGTGTTTCCTCTCTGACTAAAAACAAAAACATATATAATTGTGCACCTTCAGCTGGTTTACTGTAGGCATAGTTGAGCATATGGCAGATGTCCTTGTAATTCCCCAGTTCATGGAGCACTGGTTGGGGGCTGAGCACACCCACTGGCCAGCCCAGAATTTCCTCCACCGGAGTCAGTCCCTGGGTGATACCAAAGATGCAAGCATTGATTCCCAGAGATCCTGGAGTGTAAGCACTGGCTGTAAAGGTGAGGGGAGGTTCCCTATGGCCTGGGGAAGCTTTCTGTCCCCAAGACTCGACCCTTTACCTCAGTATCTCCATGGAAAATTCACACAGGCTGGACTTAGGCCCACTCAGGCCCAAGCATAATCACCACAAGAACCTGATTTTCTACCATATAGACAGACATAAAGGTAGACGAGATCCCCAAGTCCAAAGCTACTTGGGAAATGAAATTGCAGAATCTTTTCAGGCCTATTCTTTTTCTGGGATATTAGGTGATGAAAGGCCTTGAAAGCAGCCCTAGTCCTGTGCTCTGGGCTGGCAGGGAGTCCAAGGAGGTGTGAGCCCAGAGCTGGCAGGGAACCTCCCTGAGCCCCTCTGTGGCCAGAGAAGATAAGAGCCATGCAGAGAGAGCGGGAAGTAAGGCCTCCAGAGAGGAAGGTGGGGCAGGAAAGGCCAGACCTGCCTTTGTCAGCCAGCTTCCTGGGGCAAGAGGCCTACTTCCTCACCTCCTTCCCTGAAACGTGGGGCATCTCTGTTTTGGGGGTCTTTGCAAGGTCTGTCCTGGCTGGGCAGGGCCTCCATGGCTGTTGGCCCTGCAAATCATTTTGTTGTAGTTTAGTCGCTCAGTTGTGTCCAGCTCTTTGCAGCCTCACTAACTGCAGCACGCCAGGCTTCCCTGTCCTTCACTATCTCCTGGAGCTTGCTCAAACTCATGTCCATCGAGTCAGTGATGCCATCCAACCATCGCATTCTTTGTTTCCCCCTTTTCCTCCTGCCCTCAATCTTTCCCAGCATCAGGTCTGCAACTTATGGTCTGGCTTTTGGTTAAATTTCTTCCCTTGCAGCAGTTCAAAGACATCAGCTCTTTTGGCCACTGAGCAATGATTCACCTTTTTGGGCCTTGAAGCCTCACTTTTGGGGAGGAGTTTGGGAGCCTGCTCTACCTCAGTGCTACCCTGGTGAAAGGGGACCTTTGGGAGGAATGGGGAGGCAAATGTGAGACAGGTTTTGCATTCAAGTGGATCATAACAAAGCACTGGTTATGGGCAGACATGGTCAAAGCAGGAAGATGTTTTTATAGCATGGGGGTTGGAGCCCTTCAACTTGGGTTCAAATCCCAGCTCTACTTATGCCAGCTTGTTCCTTGGGTGAGTGACTCAACCTTAAATTTTCCATCTGTATCTTAAGGGGTGACTGTGAGGAATAAGCAAACCATACCAATAACCGCTCTCCATCGGTGCAAGGTAGTCTGAGAACTTTGTGTGTGTTAACTCATTAAATGCTCATAGTGAACGCTCAGAGGAAGTTCAACACTACCACGATTTTACAGATGGAGAATTTGGGGTGCAGAGAAGTTCCCTCATTTGTCACATGGTTAGAAGTGTCAGGATTTGAACACAAGTATGCCAGCTCCATGCCTGCATTTCACTATTATGTCTCAGACACTGAATGCTTTTGGCATAGTCCCCCATAGTAACTGCAGATTGACAGTGTTAGTTCCTATCTCCCTTGGCTTTTGTGGCGATTTTGCAGGGACATGAGAGGCGACCAGTTGGATTAGATGACTCTGCACGCACCCCCTCCACTGGGTGTCATGATCTCATGTCCCACGGGACCCTGGATTGGAGTGTTTGGAGGACGGTGCCCAGGAGGAGGGGCAGGCCACTGCCTTGGACTTTCGCCTTCTTGGCCTGTCATGGGGTGGCTTCTGTTAATGACTGACAGGGCAGAGGGCGCTTGGGGCTGCCTCAAGAGTTGGCCTTGTGCTCTTCTTCCCCCAGGGTCTCCCTCCCTGCACGTAACCAATCATTTAATCTCATCTGGCTGGATGGACCTGAATGCTACCTGAGTTCAGGGGGCGGGGACAGTGGTGACCAGCCACGGTCCTCCCCTCTCCTTGCAGGTGGCCCCCTCAGGCCGGCCTCTGCCAGCAAACGAGGATTCAGAGAGGTGGGAAGCAAGGTGGAATCTTGGCCTTTTCTTGAGGTCAGATCAGCACTGGAGGGCCCTAGGATGACCCACCTCTCGGTGGGTAGAGCTTGGCCTACAGAGAAACCTCCAAGGACTTAGGATACTTCTCCAGGAGCCTTGAAGGGTTACATCTGAGTTACCACTGTGGGAACTTAGTCTCTGAGGAAATAGGACAGGGGCTACTCGCATGCCAGGTTGGGATCGCTCCACTTGCCCGTGAGAGCTAGTTGCTGATCGGGGGCCAAGGCTGCCTCCACCACACGTAGGCTGTTTGCAGTTCTTTCGACATATCGGCAGAGGCTGGGTCTCAAGGTACAGGGCTGGGAGTGACGACTGTGCCTGCCCTATCAGGGGGATAGTGAAAAATAAATATTGGCAATGGCCAAAGCAGAGGCAATTTTCTCACCACCGGAAGCCAGTCAGGTAGCTGCTCCTGACTCCCAGTAGTACTTTGGGGAGAAGGAGTTCATGACCATGTGGGACAGAGTTCATTTCTGCCCATCCCAGCACTGCAGGAGGGAGGGAGGCTCTGTTGCCCAGGTAACGACTTAGTTTTAGAGTTAGGAGTCTGGATTCAAGTTCCTGCTCCGAGTCAACTGCACTCTGAGTCTTCAGGCTAAAAACTTAGTTAAGCAGGTCAAGGGCCCCGCTTTCCTCATTTGCAAAATGGGATTATGATGATAATGATGAGGACAAACACCTAATTCAATGGATAAACTCTGGCAGAGGCACACAATAGAATACTATACAGCGATATAAAAGGATAAATGACATGTATATACACAACACTTTGGCTGAACTGCAAAAACAGAAAGCTGAATGAAAGAAGCCTGTCACAAAAGAGCACATTTTATCTGAGTTCATGTGTAAGAGGTTCATACGCAGGCAAAACTGCTGTACACTGAGAGAGACTTGATTAAAAGAACACAGGAAAGTTCAGTGAACTGCATACTGAAGACTTATGCATTTTACTGTGTGCAAGCTACACCTCAAGAAGAGAAACAGAGCTATTGTGAATATTAAAAAATACATATAAGAAAGAGAAAAAAAGAAATTCAGTACCTGGCCCGTTATAGGCATTTAATACATTGTGGCTTTTTTTTTTTTTTTTAAATAGCAACAACCTGAAATCTTCAGGTGCTGTTCTCATCCGCTTTTTATAGAAGGAGGTAATGGGCCCAGAACAGGTGAGTAACCTGCCCCGGTGAAGTGGGCCTTGAATCTGGCAGATCAGGCCTCAAGCCTACACAGGTGCCAATGACTCAATGCGGCCCTGGGTACACAGGTGACGCTTCTGCAGAAAAACTAAATATACGGTAATCCAGACTTGGGCAAGTGGGCTAATACCTAAAGGTGATCATCTGTGTTAAAAAGTTGCTCTTTGCAGACTCTAAAGAAATCTCCGTCAGCTGGCTGATGCTTTCCAGGTTTTGTGTGAGGTTGAAAGAGGCCTAGCTGGGGCCTGGCTGGGCTCTGAGGGGCTGGAGAGAGGAGAGCTTGGCTGGGTAGACTAGCATCCAGGGGCCACGGTCCAGGGACTCTCCAGCGTGGCCTGGTTGTTTCCGCTCTTCTCTTCCTAAGGCTGGCGGGGGTCTTGAGGCCTCCGTGGGCCAGGCCCAGCCTGTCTTCCCAGGTCCTCAGGCTCAAGAGGGCACGGAAGCCTCATGTGGCCGTTATGGTACCACCTCTGCAATCTGTTCCATTTCACTCTTTTGGGAAGTGGTTCCAGCAGCCAGTCTCTGGGAAGATGTTCTTGAATCCTGACAGAGGAAGACACCCAGCACAGCCAGTAGATGTGGCCACCCCAAGGCTCTGGGGGTGGGTTCTTACAGGGCTGACCTTCAAAGGCAGTGTGTGTGGACAGCAGCCTCGTGCTCCAAGAAGGGCCCATGGGCTTGGGCTCAGACATGAGCAGGGCTGAACTAAAGGAGATGCTCCTTCCTGTGTGCCAGCTAGTGCCTCGCTACATTTTACACACCAGGCATCTTACTTACTTGCTTTCCTCTCATTCCAGTCCCGTCAGCCAGTCACTAATGTGACTCTGCTCAGTCACATTCCAGCTGTGTGACCTGAGGCTGGTCACTTAACCTCTCTGAGACTCGTTTTCCTCCTGTAAGCAGGGACACCCTGGCCACCTTCTAGGGCTGTGGTGAGGATCAGATGAGATGGAGGGAAAGGAGCTTCAGGAATGAAAAGACCCTGGACATAGGTGTTTTTAAGAGTGTAGGAACAGTGTGTAGCCCTTGGGGTGAAAAAGCCCTTCTCCAGAGATGCTTCAGTGTCATCTCCTGGTGTGCTTTGCTGCCTTGGCCCACCCTCTAGATTTCCTGTCTCAGACTCACATGTGGTGTGTATGTTGTAGGTGATTCATTAAAATTTACATGAAAAAACACACGATTCAGGTTACACACAGCTCAGACTTAGCAGCGTGCTCTGGGCCCAGCTTTTGTCATGTGGTCCCATCTGACGGTACCTATGAATAGGTACTGTCATTAGACCCATTTTACAAATGAAGAAAGGCTCAGGGAGAAGTCTCCATTCACAACCACCTAGCCATACATAATCAAGCTGGGACCCGGGTCTGTGTGACCCCAACACCCAAGCTCTCAGCCCCCGTACTTGACTTGGGAGGCAGATGTCAGATGGCACTGGGGTCACTCAGCAGGTCTGGATTCTGATATTTGCTCTCCCTGGAGACCCATAGTCATGGAGGAGAATTGGTCTCCTCCCAGCCCATCCCTCGTTGGGATATTTCTATCCCATCTGGTTACCCTCTCTGCAGCCCATGGGGTTGGAGTTGTGAGCAAGAGTAGGCTTGTTTTTTGCCTCTTGCATGCGTGCTATGCTAAACTACCTCAGTTGTGTCTGACTCTTTGCAACCCCTTGGACTGTAGCCCACCAGGCTCCTCTGTCCATGGGATTCTCCAGGCAAGAGTACTGGAATGCCCTCCTCCAGCAGATCTTCCCAATCTAGGGATCAAACCCGCATGTCTTACGTGTCCTCATTGGCAGGCAGGTTCTTTACCACTGAACCATCTGGGAAGCCCTCTGCTTCTCTTATTGAGGGGCAGTCTGAGGTCTGATCTGTTGATGGCAATGGAGCTGGGCTCACCCTCAGGTGCAGCAGCTGATTGAAAACCAGATTCTTACCTCGGCTGTGTAGCTGCACGGCTGGAGGTGGAGGGTATATTGACCACTCAGAGGGCTGCTGTCGTCCAGCCTGATGAGGGATGGAGAGACCCCAGGGAATGTGGGAGCCTCCCCAGGACTAACAGTAGTCCTCCCCAGGACTACTGTCTAATCAGCTGCCAGCCTTACTGTCTACCTGAAACTGGGGACCTTGGGGGCCCACGCTGGAAGGCACTGGCTGGCTGTTGGAGTTGGTATTTCTTTTTTAGATGCTTTCTTTTCTGAGAGATGCTGCCCATATTATTGAATTGCATTCCAGGGTTCCCCTTCCACCCAAGGAAGTCATCTATTCCTGCCAATGTGGGGGTCCGAGGGGCAAAAATGCTACATTCTCAGAGCTCCAGCCAGCAGCAGAAGACAGCAAGGGCAGAGGAAGGATGTCCTGCCTGTCAGCTGCTCAAACCCTCCCTTGCTTGCCTCAAGCTGGGGGAAGGAGGGCAGGGCCTGGTGCTTCATTGACTGGCTCAAGGAGGCCCGTATCCTGGGCCTCTTCCTTCTCATGTGACTCCCATTTCACTGCTCAGCTTATAGCCCTTCCTGAGGGCATTGCGGGCAGTCAGACAATTGGTTCAGTCAGCTTTTTGGACTCAGATAGAAGCTAGAATATTTTTAGCTTCGGTGTTGACCCTGACCTTGGCTTCTCTTCCAGCATCCTGCGTCTTTTGGTTTAGTGTGGAGCAGGAAGCTAGTTTTCCTGCACAGTGGAGGACCCCCTCCCCCTAAACTGAGCAACGCTTGCCCCTGACCCCTTCAGTGTGTAGCCAGATGTTCAGAAGATCTCTGGGCTGTGTTGCTGTTGTTCAGTCGTTCAGTTGTGTCCAGCTCTTTGCCACCCCATGGATTGCAGCATGGCAGACTTCCCTGTCCTTCACTATCTCCCAGAATGTGCTGAAACTCATGTCCATTGAATCAGTGATGCTATCCAGGCATCTCATCTTCTGTCACCCCCTTCTCCTTCTGCCTTCAATCTTTCCCAGCATCAGGGTCTTTTCCAACGAGTCGACTCTTGGTATCAGTGGCCAAAGTATTGGAGCTTCAGCTTCAGCACCTGTCCTTCCAATGAATAGTCAGGGTTGATTTTCTCTAGGATTGAGTGGTCTGAACTTGCTGTCCAAGGGACTCTCCAGAGTCTTCTCCAGCACCACAGTTAGAAAGCATCAATTCTTCTGTGCTCAACCTTCTTTATGGTCCAAATCTCACATCCATACATGACTATTGGAAAAATCGTAGCTTTGACTATATGGACCTTTGTCAGCAAAGTGATGTCTCTGCTTTTTAATACACTGTCTAGGTTTGTCATAGCTTTTCTACCACGGAGCAAGCGTCTTTTAATTTCATGGCTGCAGTCGCTGTCCACAGTGATTTTGGAGGCTGGTGGTGAGACAGCTGCCTTGGGGTGGTGGGGTTTACTTGAGGCTGTGGGAACATGGGGTAAAGTGTCCCTGTCACAGCGCTGAAGCCACCTCCAGGGGCAGGAGCTGAGCCCTGGCTATGGGTCCACATGAGAAGGGAGTTAGGGAGCTGGGCTTTCTCTTCTTAAACGTGCATTAGAAATCACTGGAGGATTGGAAGTCCCTCCCAACATCCAAGCAAAGTTGGGAGTTACATGTTTGTACAACTCCCCCATGATATCCAGCTTGGTTTGGGGGCTGGAGGGGACAAGTCCTGGCTACAACTTGCTGATAGATTGACCTGAATCATTACTTCTTATTTCCAGGCTTTATTTCCTTGTCTGTGAAATAAAGGGGTTGGGCCAGATGAGTTCTTAGTTCTATGATTCCACAAATATCTTAGAAAGCAGAACACATGAAGCCACATGTCCTTTACCACGTTGAGTGACGGGGCAGTGGGGGCAGCAGTGTTGAATCTGTACAGCCCCAGCCGGAGTTCCAGATGGAAGGGAGTTGGTGTGAGTCGTTGATGATGTCAGGTGACTCACATGGACAGGTCCAAGACTCTAGAAGCTGGCTGTCTGAACCTCCTTTGAAGTGGTGGTTTGAAACCCTTTCATGAACTGGAGGTTGACTGAGACCATGTAAGTCATCTCGTTGGTATGTTGTATTTCCCCAAACATGCCATTTTATTTATTTATTTATTTATTATTATTTTTTTTTGTTTTTTTTTTTAAATTTTATTTTATTTTTAAACTTTACATAACTGTATTAGATTTGCCAAATATCAAAATGAATCCGCCACAGGTATACATGTGTTCCCCATCCTGAACCCTCCTCCCTCCTCCCTCCCCATTCCATCCCTCTGGGTCGTCCCAGTGCACCAGCCCCAAGCATCCAGTATCGTGCATCGAACCTGGACTGGCAACTCATTTCATACATGATATTTTACATGTTTCAATGCCATTCTCCCAAATCTTCCCACCCTCTCCCTCTCCCACGGAGTCCATAAGACTGTTCTATACATCAGTGTCTCTTTTGCTGTCTCGTACACAGGGTTATTGTTACCATCTTTCTAAATTCCATATATATGCGTTAGTATACTGTATTGGTGTTTTTCTTTCTGGCTTACTTCACTCTGTATAATAGGCTCCAGTTTCATCCACCTCATTAGAACTGATTCAAATGTATTCTTTTTAATGGCTGAATAATACTCCATTGTGTATATGTACCAAACATGCCATTTTAAATTAAAACATTGAAGCAACTGTCTTATTTGAGGATTGTGTTTAGCACCTGAACATGCTGTTTAACATCTCTAGTTGACTTGTTTTTGTGACACTCGTGAGAACGAGTTACTGATATCTGAAGTCCCAGGGAGGTAGATTTCAGCTCAGTCCAGGAAAGAACTTTTAACAAGTGGGGCTGGCTTTTAGAGATGCTGAACTTCCTGTTGTTGGTGATGTTCAAACCAAAGCCTGGTGCTTACCACCGACCCTCTGCTCACCTCTGTGTTCTCCTGCCCCCCACCCTCATCGGGGACATTGCAGAGGGATTCCCTGACACCCTGTCCGAAGCAGCACCCCCTTCCCTACTCTGTCATACCATCCTGGTTGGGTTTTTAAATACTTGACACTTTCTGTAAGTGTCACGTTCATGTATTCTTTTATTCATTGGCCATTGCCCCACTAAACTTGGAGGTAAAGCTGGCAAAGCAGGCCCCTGGACTCTTGTCCATCATTCTTCCTCCAGTGTTCCATCTCCTGGCACTTAGCAGTCACTCATCAAATACTGGGGCTTCCCCAGTGACTCAGTGGTAAAGAATCTGCTAGGATTCGATCCCTGGGTCAAGAAGATCCCCTCGAGAAAGTCATGGGAACCCACTCCAGTATTCTTGCCTGTAGAATCCCATGCACAGAGGAGCCTCATGGGATACAGTCCACAGGGTAGCAAAGAGTAGGACATGACTGAAGCAGCTGAACTGTACACAGCAATACTGAACAGATAAAAGTTTACTATTGGTTTAGGTTTTATCACTTCCAGGTCTACTAGCCCACTGGTCTATGGGATTAGGCTCCTTGAGAGCCTGGTTGGGGTGGTTTGAAGGGCCTTGGTGTCCTGGGTTAGTGAGCATGGAGTGAGCCCTGGGAATTGGATCTGTGTCGTCTCCCTTGCTGGCTGTGGGTCCCCTGGGTGAGTCATCCAACATTTCTGGGTCTCGGTTGCTTCATCTATAGACGGAGAGGGTTGGATTCGGTTATCTTCAAGACTCTTTCCAGCTGGCCTACCTTGTGATTTCAAGTACTCTGTGTTTGCATTCACTTGTCTGTTCTCAGACTGTTTGTTCAACTTTCTTTTATTAGGGGTTCTAGGCCTATTAAAACAGAAAAAAAAATTAAGTAGCCTTGAGAAGGGAAGAGTAAATACAAGTGCAAATGGTTGTTTTATCCTGCCTAACAAATTACACGGACTACGGGGAGACCCCAAGGGAATGGACTGTTTAATTAAATAATTACCAGGTTAAATATAGATAGTTCAACCCAGGCATAAATTAACAATTGAGATTCTTTTGCTGATATACTTTAGCCACTTAACAGTGCACTCAGCTGCAACATATCTAATGTTCTGATTTTAAAAATACTTTATAAATGGAGATAGTGTACACATTCTTTATTCTCTCTGGCCTCTCTTGGAGATGGCTAGTAAGCCTGCATGACTCCATTTTAGTGGTGAGAAAATTAAAAGTAAGCTACTCTTAAGGACAAAGTTAAAATGCCCCCTGCTGAAGGACTGTGCTCTGTGGCTGGCATGGGCTGACACGGAAGGTGGGCAGAAGGTGACAATTTTTTCTTTTAGATAAATTTAGGGCTTTCCCCAATATATTCCTATTTCTTCCTGTACTTGGAAAAGATTTTTTCTACATCCTAAAGTATGATACGGAGAAGGCAATGGCACCCCACTCCAGTACTCTTGCCTGGAAAATCCCATGGATGGAGGAGCCTGGTAGGCTGCAGTCCATGGGGTCGAGAAGAGTCAGACACGACTGAGCGACTTCCCTTTCACTTTTCACTTTCATGCACTGGAGAAGGAAATGGCAACCCAGTCCAGTGTTCTTGGCTGGAGAATCCCAGGGATGGGGGAGCCTGGTGGGCTGCCGTCTATGGGGTCGCACAGAGTCGGACATGACTGAAGCGACTTAGCAGAGTATGATAAATCACTGCTGCGTGATAAAGCAGCCAGTGTAGAGGTAGGTGCGTGTGTGCTGAGTCATGTCTGATTCTTAGTGACTCTGTGGACTGTAGCCCACCAGGCTCCTCTGTCCATGGGATTCTCCAGGCAAGAATACCGGAGTGGATTGCCATTTCCTTCTCCAGAGGATCTTCCCGACCCAGGGATTGAACCCGGGTCTCTTGCAGCTCCTGCATTGCGAGCAGTTTGTCTACCACTGAGCCGCTAGAAGATCCGTATAGGTAGGCATTGGGTGCTAATATAGCATGAAAGTTGCTATATGGTTCAAAAAGCATAAAATGTGATGCTTATTGATAAAGTTTACATTTTAGTTGAGGAGACAAGGCATAATCTAATGAAACCACCAATTAAAAAGACTGGATTTTGTACTGTGATAGTATTGTGTACTGATACAATAAAAGACAAGCTTGAGATAATTAGGGGACAGTAGCTGGTGAGACCCTGCTGAATGGGTGGAACACGTAGTGCCAATGAGTCAGAGGAGGGAAATTGGTGAGGGTCAGCATTTGTCTAGAGAAAGGCTTGCTTGCAGCTCTACAGTGGCCTGGCCCAAGGGGTATAGCTGTGCCCTTGCTACTGCTCTGAGTCACAAGTCTTAGGGAATCAAATGTGTGTGGTGCCCACTTGGGGCTGTGTTGGGTGGCAGCCCTGCACCACGAGGCTTAGATTGCAGAGACCTTGAGATGAGCAAAGGATGGAGAAGCCTCAAGGTCTCCACCTCTGGGTCTTGGTCAGCCCATGGACCCATTAAATGTACTGCCATTTACACAAATATTTCTAAATATTTGAGCCACCACTTCAAAACCAAAAGATTTAACCAGCAATAATCCAGGACTTCCTTGGTGGTCCAGTGGTTAAGAATCCACCTGCCAATGCAGGGGACATGGGTTCAATCGCTGGTCCGGGAAGATCGCGTGTGCCACAGGGTAACTGAGCCTGTGAGCTGCAACTACTGAACCCATGTGCCTAGAGCCCGTGCTCTGCAACAAGAGAGCAGCGCCCACTTGCCACAACTAGAGAAAGCCCACATGCAGCCACAAAGACCCAGCACATCCAAAAATAAAAAATAAAATAAATAGTAAAAAAAAATCCAGGAAATAATGTAAGCAGCAAATCCTTAAAAAAAAAAAAAAAAATCCAGTTGTCTGACATCTCTGGGAACCTTGGGAGATCTGGCCATGTAAAACTCAAATTCCTCTTTGACGTCAATTGTGGCAACAGTCCTGCGGATCTAAGTAGCATTCATTTAAGTCAAAGCTCATACTCCTCAGCCTGTTCCAGTCCCTACCATTCCCTGTAAGTCCCCAATACTGCCTGAATCTTTTTCCCATAATGGTAGAGAAATATATCTTTGTACTCATATTTCTATCAAGAATAAGAAAAACAAAGGCCCAATAGAGCTGTGTGTTTTTTTTTAAAAAGATGATAAGAACAAGCCTGTTCTTCATAGAAATGAAGAATATGCAAACAAAGGGCATCTATGTTGAAGGAATTTAGCCCACCTGCCTCTCTCCTGTAGATTCCTGCTGGGCTTTGTGTCAGTGGAGTCTGCGGGAGCTTGTGGGAAAGAGATAGGTTATATAACAGAGGCTCCGCCGCAAGAAAACTAGTCCTAATATCCTAATAGCTGAGATTTATTAAAGGTTTATATGTGCATCTACCTTCCCAACAACCCTGAGAGATAGGTACTGTTATCTCTGCCTCACAGAGGAGGAAGCAGACATAAAGAGGTTAACCCACATGTCCAGGGTCACACAGCTCCTTGAGAGTGGAGACAGGATTTGAATATATAGATGTGAGAGTTGGACCATAAAGAAGTCTGAGCACTGAAGAATTGATGCTTTCGAATTGTGGTGCTGGAGAAGACTCTTAGAGAGTCCCTTGAACTGCAAGGAAATCAAACCAGTCAATCGTAAAGGAAATCAACCCTCTATGTTCATTGGAAGGACTGATGCTGAAGCTCCAAAACTTTGGCCACCTGATGCAAAGAGCCGACTCATTGGAAAAGACCCTGATGCTAGGAAAGATTGAGGGCAAGAGAAGAGGGTGACAGAGGATGAGATGGTTGGATGGCATCACCGATTCAACGGACATAAGTTTGAGCAAATTCTGGGAGATAGTGAAGGACAGGGAAGCCTGGTGTGCTGCAGTCCATGGGGTCGCAAAGAGTCAGACATGACTGAGCGACTGAACAATAACTGCCTGACTCCAGAATCCAGTTTCATGTTTGCTTCCTTTGTGCTGTGAGGCTTTAAGACAGATGCCCTTGGTCTGGGATGATGGATGCATGGTGTGTGTGTGTGTGTGTGTGTGTGTGTGTGCGTGCGCACACGTGTGCACTCTGTCCTAGCACCGAGAGCAGTACTCACCACCTAACAGGCACCTGGTGAATATCTTTGAAGATATGTGCTGGCAGATGGCCCCTGAGCCCTGTGGTCTGGGGCTGTGTTTACTGAACTTGTTCCTCTGCGCACAATGTCCTGCTGGGGGCTCAGGTCTGATCAGAGCGACAAGCAGGGACAGACTAACTTGCTCCACACCTTTTCGTTCCAAGTCTAGATCGCCTATAAGTATTTCTTTCTCCACCACCTTCACCCTCCAGACTATGAGATGTGACAGCAGGCATCTTCACTGGAGAGTGAAGGAAAAAGCATAATTGTTGATGAAGTCCGATGGAATAGGAAGTGGTCCTTTAGGCCACTGAAGCCTTGAGAGGGGCTGTCCTGTGGTGGGATTGTGGGTAGTGTCTGTGTAGCTGGCTCCAGGACCAGAGTGGGGGATTGCTGTGGGACACAGAGGGGCTGATGGCAGTAGCAGTCCCGTGTGGACGCCCCGTCTCAGTGCCAGCTGTTAGTTGCTCAGAAGCAAACCCTGAGATAAGGATGTGAATGTAAGTAGTTTATTTGAGAGGCAATCCCAGGAAGCACCAATGGGAGGGGGGGAGAAGTGAGTCAGAGGAGGGTAGGCAGCTGATAAAATGTTTGCAGTCAAGCTTGTTCTCCCCAGGGATAGCTGGACCTTGATCCTCCTGGATGGTCTGGGAGTTAGTGAAGGACACATGCCTCAGACACAGCATAGCCAAGGGGCAAGGGAACTGGGGTGTTCAAATGCCAACCCCTCAGTGATGGGTTGGGGCCACTTGGCCCTGATGTGAGGGTGGGTGGGGGTGGGGCTCTGGTTAGCAGAGATACAGTGTTGGCATTTGGCATCTGGACAGGCATGCACTGAAATGGTGAGGGCGAGGGGATGTGTAGGAGGGTACCTGTTGCACCCGCAGCCTCCCTTCTATCCACACAGGCTGAATGTCCTGTCTGGACCCCAGGGTGCTTTGCAGAGGTGCTACGCCCATCCTATACCATAGCTTTTGCTATATAACAGACCTCTCCAAATTTTCTGGCTTAAAATAACAACAAGTTTACTTAGCTCTCATCTCAGTGGATGGGCGACTTGGGTTGGGCTCAGTTGGGCAGTTCTGGACTCAGCAGGGCTCACTCATGCATCTGCGACCAACTGGCTGGTCTGAGATGGCCTCATGGGGACAGCTTATCTGTCCCCCATGGTCTCTTATCCTCCAGCAGTCTAGCTGGGGCTTATTCTCAGGGAAGGGAATGGGCTGAGGCAGGCAAGTGCTCTGGAGGCCTGGGCTTGGAACTGGCACAGTATCACTGCCTCCACAGTCTGTTGGCCAATGCAAGTCATCCGTCTGGCCCAGATTCACAGGGTGGGGACATAGACTCTGCTTCTTGGCGGGAAGAGCTAGAAAGTTATATTTAGGAGGATATGTACAGGAAGAGGAATATTTGCATCCACTCTTACAAATAATCTACCACATGGTTGAGCCTTGAGGCAGCTTGTGTTCCGGTGGACAATGAAAACCAGTGGGCTCTGTCTTTTAGATGGAGTAGGAGTCAGAAGCTGTCTGGGTCAAGTGTGGGAACATCTCTGTCCTACAGCATCTCCTCCACAGATGCTTTCTGTTCAGCAGTCTTTTCCGTTGATCATCTGTAAGTAAGCAATTATTTCTGAGGGACAGCTCATTAAATCTCTGCTTACTAAGGTGGTGATTCTGTGTAGGTTGGGAGAGTAGAAAAGAGCTGAGTGGCTTTAGGGAAAGGAGATGTCGTGGACACGTACATCTCTTTTTGGCCAGTATCTGAACCCTTTTCCCTGTGTTTAGGGAATGCCTACCTTGCTACTTCTGATGAGTGGTGACAGAGCCGGCCACTTTAGACAGTGGAAAGACCATGTCTTCCCTTTCCTAGCCTCCATCTGCAGCCAGGAGGTGGGTGTACGACCTGGGCTTTGCTGATCAGACATACCTGCCTCTGGACTCAGGATAGGAGCTAGTGATGTGAAGAAGTGGGATTGGTGAGCTCTCTCTAGAGGTGGTCTGAATTCCTGGAGCAGCGGTGGCTGTGGGGCCAGAGGCTGAGTCCCGTATCAGGGGTTGTGTGCTGTTGGAACCAGCCATGGTGTCCAGGATCCATGACAGTGATATTTTTGCTAAACAAATTCTGCGGCATGTTTTGGGGGAATTTCTTCTGGCTGCAGGGACTTCCCAGGTGGCACTAGTAGTAAAGAACCCATCTGCCAATGAGAGATGCTGGTTCAATTCCTGGGTCGGGAAGATTCCCTGGAGGAGGCCATGGCAACCCACTCCAGTATTCTTGCCTGGAGAATCCCATGGACAGAGGAGCCTGGTGGGCTACAGTCCACGGGGTTGAAAAGAGTCAGACAAGCCTGAAGCAACTTAGCATGCATGCACGCTTCTGGCTGCAGAATCTCGAGCTTTGTTTTTTATCTCTCCCAGGGATTATGTGAAGTATACCGTATCCTCTTAATGAATTTCTACTTGGCTTGCAGCTAAGAAACCCAACTTGTAAGGTGGGAGTGGGGAGGGAAGCATATGGATGGAAGGAGGGGAGAGACTGGCCCAAAGAAGGCATTGGTTCTACTTCTCTATTTTGCTCAATGCTGGCTCCATGGGGAATGGTAAAGAAAACTGGGTAAATGTTTCTGAAAGCATGGGATAGTTTATTTGTCTTTTAAAAAGGTAGAATTTCAGAAAGTAAAGGGTTTCCCCCTTTAGGAAGCCGACTGGAGGATGGAGGAATAAGTGAGAGAGGTTGATCTGGAGACATGGGGATGTTGGGTGCTTCTGGTTTGGAGCCCTGGAGCAGACGCCAACTTCTGGGATGGCCTGGTGGGTGGGGAGTGGTGGTGGGAGGGGAGACGTGAAGCACAGTCATGGATCCTAGGGTAAAAGAACCAAGGATGAAATTCATTGTTTTTCTCTGAAGAGCATCCACTGTTGGACAGGGACGTGTTGTAACAGTGAAGTTGAGTCAAGGACGTATAATTTGTATTTGGTGGTTTACTTTTTTAAAGCCCTGAACTTGCTTAGCTAATAAGCAAGTTTTCTTTCCTTAAGAGAAACTATTTTTATAGGAAAAAAACATAGGTGAGTGAATCACATAGGATGTTACTGCTTCCCTTCGTTTAATCAACCATTAAAGAAAGTTTACTTTTGAGCTTAAGGAAATTTGGCAGCTACTTCAAATGTAGGTGGCGTCATGGAGAGGTATTAATTCACCTCCCTACATAAAACACAGAAGAAATACACATACAAAGAGCTAGCCAAAGTGCTCTGACCCAGTGTACAGCGTGGCATCTGTTTACCTCGGGTGGAGTGACAGCCCTTGTCGAGACATGAGTTGGGGAGCATGTGCCCAGCCATGGCATGTTTCTTGGGCTGCCTGGGGTCACACCTCCACCTTTGGGTTACCCACCTCTCTGCCATCACACAGCTCATGTTTGAATGCCTCCTGCAGATCTCTGGCCTTTTCCCCTCTATTCTGTTCTCCTAAATGCCAGGTAGAAACCCACTGTGTTCTTACAGCACCATCAAGCTCAGAAGAGAACAAATCTAGGTATATTTTCTAAAGTCTGCAGAGCCAGACTGGACAGGGATGAGAGAGATCCCCAAGGCCAACCCGCCTTCAGGGCTAGGACACCCTTCCAGATTCACCAAATTTGAATGTGAAGAAAGGCTGGGGGGCTCTGGCCTCATCCTCATTCCCTGGTGGTGTGGTCTTTCTGAGAGGAGCAAACTCCTTTGATATTAAGACATCAATTGCAATGGAAGGCCCTCCTTCCAACCCAGGAGGCAGAGACATTCTTGCAGTATTTCTACATGGGTCCAGCTGGATGTGAACTAAGTCTGCAGAGCTCAAATATGCATGGGTCAGGACTGATCTGTATGAGTGGCCCTCACCGCAGCACTCACCATGCCTCTTGGAAGTCAAAGAGGCTTTTGGCATCACTGGCTGAGGATCTTCATATGGTCAGCCAACTCATAGCCATGTGACCATCGGTGTAGCAACTCTTCACCTCGAAGGGCTCTCATTTCATTGGCTCCTCACCATGGTCCCCATTTAACGGATAGAGAAATTGAGCCTTGTAGAGATCAAATGACTAGCTCAAGGCTATGGAGGTGATAAGGGATTTATTTTTTAAACAATGATTTTTTATTTTTCATGACAATATCACACAAAATTGTTAATTAAAATTTTAAAAAAAGTTTTTTGAGATGTAATTTACCCATTAATGTGTACAATTAAATGGTTTTTAGTATAGTCACAGAGTTGTGCAACCATTACCAGAGTCAATTTTAGAACATTTTCATTACTGCTGCTGCCACTGCTGCTAAGTCGCTTCAGTCGTGTCCGACTCTGTGCGACCCCATAGACGGCAGCCCACCAGGCTCCCCCGTCCCTGGGATTCTCCAGCCAAGAACACTGGAGTGGGTTGCCATTTCCTTCTCCAATGCATGAAAGTGAAAAGTGAAAGTGAAGTCGCTCAGTCGTGTCCGACTCCTAGCAACCCCATGGACTGCAGCCCACCAGGCTCCTCCATCCATGGGATTTTCCAGGCAAGAGTACTGGAGTGGGGTGCCATTGCCTTCTCCGATTTTCATTATTATCCCCCCTCAAATCCAGCATCCTTTAGCTATCACCCCTCATTCCTCCCCTCCTCAAACCCTCCCAACCCTAAGCAATAGCCAGTTTACTTCCATGAAACCAAGTATTTTAAATTCCAAATGCAATACTCTTATCACAATGCCAACATCAGTCTGGAATCTGCTCAAATATTGCACTGAAGAGAAATGACTTAGAGTTTTAAGAGTTGACTTCCTTTAAAATGTTACACACTTTAGGAATTTTCAAGGCATCAACCCTGTGATGGTTAATTTTATGTGTCAATTTAACTGGTCTAAAGGATGCCTAGATGGCTGGTAGAATATTTTTATATGTGAGGGTGTTTCCAGAAGTGACTCACGTTTGATTCAGTAGACTAAGGCTGCCCTTACCAATGCAGGTGGGCATCATCCAATTATTGAGGCCCAAATAAAACAAAAAGGTGCATGAAGGACAAATTTGTTCTTGCTTGAGCTGGGAAGTTCATCTTCTGTCCTCAGACATTGGTGCCCCTGGTTCTGAGACCTATGGACTCATGCTGGGATTGGCACTGTATGTCCCCCAAATTTTAGGCTTTCAGACTTGGACTGGGATTGACACCATCAGCCCCCCTGGTTCTTAGGCCTTCAGGTTTGGACTGGAACTATAACTCTGGCTTTTCTGGGCATCAGGCCTGCAGGGTGGCAGATGGGGGACTTCTCAGCCTCCATAATCACCTGGACTAATCCCTCTTTCTTTCTCTCTATATCCTATTGATTCTGTCTCTGGAGATGCCTAAGTGAAAAAAGTGAGAAGTCAAAGTGTTAGTTGCTCAGTCGTGTCCAACTTTCTGTGACCCCATGGACTGTCACCCGCCAGGTTCCTCTGTCCATGGGATTTCCCAGGCAAGTATACTGGAGTGGATAGCCATTCCCTTCTTCAGGGGATCTTCCCACCCCAGGAACCAAAGCCAGGTCTCCTGCGTTGCAGGCAGATTCTTTATCTGAGCTACCAGGGAAGCCCAAATCCAGTCCCCAATTCCCCTTCCCTGTTGCTCAACAAGAGAAACCTCAGCCCACACATCTCTCTCCTTTTCCTGACAGTGTACAGCTAGGGTCTCAGCACCCTGGTCTTCCTTCCTCCCCATCCTCCCCAGTAGTGGCTGGTGCCCAGTAGGGTGTTGGGGAGCTTCAGAAACCACATGTCAACAGGCACATCTTATCCTGGTGTCAATTTTACTGGCAAAGTATTTTGGGGAGGTGGTGGTGTTTTTGCTGTTGTTCAATCGCTCAGTTGTGTCTGACTCTTTGCAACCCCATGGACTGCAGCATGCCAGGCTTCCCTGTCCATCACCATTTCCTGGAGCTTGCTCAAACTTATGTCCATTGAATTGGTGATGCCATCCAACCATCTTGTCTTCTGTCATCCGCTTTTCCTCCTGCCCTCAATCTTTCCCAGCATCAGGGTCTTTTCTAATGAATCAGCTCTTTGCATCAGGTGGTCAAAGTATCGGAGCTTCAGCTTCAGAATCAGTCCTTTCAATGATTATTCAGGATTGATTTCCTTTAGGATTGACTGGTTTGATCTTGCAGTCCAAGGAACTCTCTAGCACCTTCTCCAAAGTTCCAAAACATCAATTCTTTGGCGTTCTGCCTTCTTTATGGTCCAACTCTCACATCCATACATGACTACTGGAAAAATCACAGCTTTAACAACGTGGACCTTTGTTGATAAAGTAATGTCTCTGCTTTTTATTACGCTGTCTAGGTTTGTCATAGCTTTTCTTCCAAGGAGCAAGTGTCTTTTAATTCCATGGTTGCAATCACCATCTGCAGTGATTTTGGAGCCCAAGAAAATAAAGTCTGTCACTGTATCCATTGTTTCCCCATCTATTTGCCATGAAGTGATGGGACCAGATGCCATGATCTTAGTTTTCTTAATGTTGAGTTTTAAGCCAACTTTTTCACTCTCCTCTTTTACTTTCATCAAGATTCCTCACAATTTCATCACAAGATTTCATCACAATTCCTCTTCACTTTCTGCCATAAGGGTGGTGTCATATGCCTGTCTGAGGTTATTGATATTTCTCCCAGCAATCTTGATTCCAGCTTGTGCTTCATCCAGCCCATCATTTCACATGATGTACTCTGCATATAAGTTAAACAAGCAGGGTGACAATATACAGCCTTGATGTACTCCTTTCCCAATTCAGAACCAGTCCATTGTTCTATGCCTAGTTCTAGCTGTTGTTTCTTGACCTGCATATAGGCTTCACAGGAGGCAGGTCAGGTGGTCTGGTATTCCCATCTCTTGAAGAATTTTCCACAGTTTGCTGTGATCCTCAGAGTCAAAGGCTTTAGCATAGTCAATGAAGCAGAAAGTAGATGTTTTTCTGGAATTCTCTTGCCTTTTCTATGACCCAGTGGATGTTGTGAATTTGATCTCTGGTTCCCCTGCCTTTTCTAAATCCAGGTTGAACATATGGAAGTTCTTGGTTCACATACTGTTGAAGCCTAGCTTGGAGAATTTTGAGCATTACTTTGCTAGCATGTGAGATGAGTGCAATTGTGTGGTAGTTTGAGCATTCTTTGGCATTGCATTTCTTTGGGATGGGAATGAAAATGGACATTTTCCAGTCTTGTGGCCACTGCTGAATTTTCCACATTTGCTGGTATATTGAGTGCAGCACTTTTCACAGCATCATCTTTTAGGATTTGAAATAGTTCACCTGGAATTTCATCACCTCCGCTAGCTTTGTTCATAGTGATGCTTCCCAAGGCCCACTTGCCTTTGCATTCCAGGAAGTCTGGCTGTAGGTGAGTGATCACACCATCATGGTTATCTGGGTCATGAAGATCTTTTTCGTATACTTCTGAGTATTCTTGCCACCTCATAGAAAGCATATTTGAGGACTAGTGTTTTTATCTTTCAAATGAATGTGAAGAAATTCCTGCTTGCAGTAGCTATTTCCAGAGACAGCCTTGGATCTAGAGATGGCTCAGTCTCCTTGGCAGGCTGTGGCCAATTATTGTGGAAATTTAACACAGCTATCTGAGAGACTCATCGCGGTACCTACCTTATGCCCCAGGACAATGTACCATGCTATTGTTTTTCTCACAAACACCAGATTGTTAGGTAACTTTTCTCATCTTTAAGCCTTGTCTACCCTGATAGGTTACACCCTCCTTGAAGCTCTTGTAATAACAGCGACTGCCTACTGTGTGCCAGGAATAGGGCTAGGAGGAGGGTGAGGTACGTGAGACACTTAGCACACACAATTTAAGGCACGCCTCACTGCTGACCCTGCACTAGGCGACGTTGAAAGAGAGCACCTTATTGAATTTTGTACTGTAGGTTCTCAGCATAGGCTGAATTTTGCCTCACCCTGGATCTGCCCTGGCTAGATTTTTTTATATACATTTTCTTATGCAATCTTCATGACAGCTTCATTTTCCAATTGGGGAAAATCTGAAGTACACGGTGCTTAAGAAACTTGCCCAAGGCCCTACAGCTGGTTCTTGCACACCAGTGGTTGACACTCACCTTTCCTCCTTTGGTTTAACAACAGCCCTGAGAAGTAATTGGTTCTTGTAGAAGCACTGGTTCATGAGAGCTGGTTGCTAAGTTTCCAGGAATTTTGAGAGTCAGTCTTTAAACACAGCCATTATTAAATAGTAAATTCTATAAACTTGTAATTTAGAAATTATATTAATAGGGAATATAATAAATCCCCCACTTCATCACCTCCTAATTCCGATTCTACAGGATTGAGAGGGAATCCTCCTGGTGTTGTCACTTACCAGCTGTGTCGCTTGGCCCCGTGGTGAGAGCTGTGAGGAGTGCGGAGCCTTGTGAAGAGCAGAGGATTTGGAACCAGGGCCTCTTGATTCAAATCCCAGCTTCACTCTTATTGTCTGTGTCAGTTTTCCCATCTGTAAATTGGGAGCATCTACTACCGGTGTCAGCTCTCTCCCTGGCAAACTGGGAGCAATTTACAGATGGGAATACTGACGCCGAGGGTAGTATCTGTTTCTCTCTCACATGCTCTTGAACGTTTGCTGAATACTCGCTATGTGCCAAGCATTGTTCTAAGCCCCTTGCTTATATTTTTGTGTTAATGTTCCAGTAACCTGAGATAACTATCGCTCTCCCGTTTTCAGATGGAGAAATAGCCTCCGCACAATGGGATACCTTTCCCAAGGTCGCCCAGCTGGTAGGTGATGATGGGAGTTCATCTCAGGCAGTCCCTGGTACCTAGGAGGTGCTCAATAGCTATTCCTTGATCTGAACAGGCAGGGGAAGAATCCAGATCCTGCACCCAAACTCGCCCATGCTCCCTGTTAAAGGGTAAGGCAGAGGGAACTGCTGCATTGGAGCAAAAACCCCTTCTCTGCAGGATGGGAAGAGGCCAGCTCCTCCCTGTGCCAGCCGGAAGCCACCTCTTCCGGGCATTCTCCAGGGCGGATACGTTGTAGGAAACAGCCATGAGGCCACAAGGAAGAAAAACACCCGCTTCCCATGCTCCCAGCATGGTGATGGAAAGCTCCAGGTTTGAGGTCCAAAACCTCTCCCTGGGGCCCAGAAGAAGCAGGCTTCCTACTGGGGTGATGCTCTGGCTGTATCCCACAGGCCTGGAAGGGTTGGATGAGAGAGGCTATTGCTTTGAGACTGAGGTGGCAGTGGGCCTGTGAAACAGAGCTTGGTTTTGGCACCAGAAGAGCCTGGACTTGAATCTTGCCTCTGCCTCTTACAAGTTGGATGTCCTCAGTTAAAGTCTCTGAGCCTCAGTTTTCCTTCTCTAAAATGGGAGAATATCCACCTATGGACGCTTACAGAAATGTGGTTTAAAAATCAAGGAGATTGTATATGGAGCATATGAGACAAAACCGGCAGAAGGAATGGAATACATGTTAAGTGAATGAATGCCAATAACAGCTGTGTGCCAGACACTGTGCCGGGCAGGGAGCATTCCAACAGGGGTGGGTAAGAGCCCTATTTCAAGGACTCAGTGCAGAAACAGAGAAATGAACCAAGAGAGGAGGTGATGGAGGACACGTACGGTGGTACCCGGGTGGGGAAGGAGCTGGGAATGTGGGCCGGGTCCTAACTTTCCCCACACAGGCGCTTGCTGAACAAGTAACTGAAGAGACCCACTAAGTGCCTGTGGGTATGATGGGGAATGCAGCTGTGCATATGAACCAGAAACAACCCAATCCCTCTCAGAAACAAGACTAATAGGCATGAAAAGGTAAATGACAGGAACTTCTCTGGTGGTCCAGTGGTTAAGACTTCGCTTCCCAACACAGGGGGTGCTGGTTCGATCCTTGGTCAGGGAGGTAAGATCCCACATGCCTCCTGGGCCAGAATACCAAACCATAAAACAGAAGCAGTATTGTCACGAATTCAATAAAGACTTAAAAAAAAAAAAGGTAAATGACAATATAAACAACACAAGTCTTAGAGAAGGAGGTACAAGAAATCATAGAGAGAGGAATTCATGGCCCTTGTCCACTTAGAAGAAGGACGGCAGTGTGGACCCCTTGTTGGGATTTGCAGGTGAGGGGCTTCCGGGAAAGCCTAAGCTCTTCTCCACTTCCTCCAGGTGGAGGAGGGAGGAGGGGCTGGGGCCGAGTTTGCCTTCTGCTGCCATCAAGATGGGCTCCCAGATAGCACTAGTGGTAAAGAACCCACCTGCCAATGCAGTTAGACAGAAAGAGACTTGGGTTTGATTCCTGGGTCGGGAAGATCCTCTGCAGGAGAGCTCAGCAACCCACTCCCATCCTCTGCCAGCTCCTCTTACGAGACTCCTCAGGAGAGCCGGGTTGAACTCCCTGGTTTAGGAAACCGTTTTGGGCAGAGTTTGGAGGTAGTGTGAGGCTGGCAGGTCAGAAAATGAGGCCTCCCTAACTCCCCAAGCCTGGCTCTGGCCCCACGAGGCCCCAGCAGAAGGGTCTTCGTGCTTTCTCAGAGATGCGGGTGCCTTCCTGGGTCTTCCCTCGCCTTCCTTTGTGTGACGCGAGTTTCTCCTTCCGCACGTTGTCTGCTGTAACAGTGCCGGTGTTTGCAGACACAGTCTCTCGGCGGGTGTGCCCTTATGTTTCACCAGGAGGCACATTTTCTCCCCACCCAGTAACAGTGAATCCACAACAAACTGCCAAAAAGGCAGCAGGAGGCTACCCCACTCAACAACCTTCTACAGCCACATGACATTAAAAAGGGTCGTTATTGTTTAGTCGCTAAGTCGTGTCTGACTCTTTGCAACCCCATGGACTGTAGCCCGCCAGGCTCCTCTATCCGTGGGATCTGCAAGCAAGAATACTGCAGTGGGTTGCCATTTCCTTTTTCAGGGGATTTTCCTCACCCAGGGATCGAACCCATGTCTCCTGCATTGGCAGGTGGATTCTTTACCACTGAGCCACCTGGGAAGCCCAGGTGTGTGTTTCTTCACATGCGTTTTCACGTTACAGATCACATTACTCTTGGAGAAGGTAACTCTTTTTGGAAGAAACTGTCTGAACCCCTCTCTGCTTCTCATGTTGGGGATGGGAAGGTGGGTAGTAGAGACTGAGTGATTACAAGTGTGAGCTCTGAAGTTGGAAAGCCTGGGGTTCAACCCTAACTTTGCCCTCTGGCCTCTGGCATAACTTTAAGAAAGGCACTCGACCTCTTTGAGCCTCAATATCCTCAGCTGTGAAATGGGGATGATAAGAGTCCTGCACTATTATGCACTATTATGACCTTATGGAGGGGTTATGCAGATTACAAGAGGTCACGTAGTCGTCTCGGGAACCTGGAGCAGGGATTTGTTTGGGGGCTTCTGGCCACTTCTTGCTGTGTGACTCTGGCCAGATCAACAAACCTTCTGAGGTTTGCTTATGTCTATGCTGGGAGTTACACACCTGACCCACTTTAAAAGAGTTGCGGGGAGTTGGGGACAGATGAGTGGGATCTCAGCATGGTGAAGAGCCCACGATCTGTGCTTAATAAACATTGATTGTTGTGCTGGCCGTGGGAGGGGGGCAGATAGGGAAAGAATAGGAGCACAACATCCTTTCCCACCTGGCTCTTCCTTTGCCCGCATCCAGCCTCAACAGAAGGCTCATTTCACAGCCTCGTCACTTTGGAAGCATAAACTTCCCTTTTGGGAAGGGGACTGTGAAGCCTTGTCCTCCTACGACCTGGCCATGCCTTCCTTCTTAATCATCCTCACTACCTGAGAACACCTGGGAATCTCTTGTCCCCTGCAGATCCCCAAATACCTCCCACCCCCTTATTAGAATGGTGGCTAATTAAGTGTCTGTCAATCATTGAAACCAGATATCAGATGACTGGTGAGGGCTGCTCCCTCAATCCTTTTCTCAAGGTCTAACTGGGCTGGTTTTCCCAGCTCTCAGTGACATCCATGCTACTCTTCTGCCCGTCTTCCCATCTGCTGGTCAGGTGGTCGCACTGAGGCTGGCCACCAGCTATTTTCCATCTCCTGGGGATTAGCAGGGAATTTTGGCCGCAGTGGACAGCCACGTCTGAGAGAGGTCAAAGGGAAAACAGTGTACCAGACCACTGGGCTGCAGTGAACCTCCAGCCCTGGAGGTCCTTCACAAGCAGGATAGTTTCATCACTCTGGAATATGTTAGGGCAACAAGGCCCACCGTATCCTCTCCACCCAGTTGAAATTCACCCTCCATGCAGGACTGGACCCTGCTTCTGAGCTCCATAGAACCCCAGAGAACTCCATGACCTACACAGAACATAGGGCACCACTCATGGCCTTGATTCTCTTGAATGAATGTCTGTTTCCAGGTACATGTTTATTTCTTTAACTCCCTTGAAGACAAGGTCCAGGTCCCACTGATGTCCACACATCACTTAGCACAGTGCTCTGTGCTTATGAAACATCTACTGAAGGTTGATAGTTTGTAGGTGGCTGAGCTACATAGGAAAGCAGAGCTTCAAAGGATGGGTCATGGGACTGGTAGGCTTTAATGCTTAGTTCGGGGGTGCTGCCTAAGAAAGATGGGCTCCACAGTGGGGTCAAGGCAATGGGGCTCTGAGCTGGAACAACCAGAGACTGTAGTGGCCAGGGAAGAAAGGTCTGGGGTGGAAAGAAGAGGCATTGGGGCAAGGAAGACAATTGACTTACTCAGGGCTTTGTTGAGAACCACCCCAGGAATCTCCCACGTGGCCCTTCTCTTTGTGTCAACGTGGCCTTCAGACCAGGTAGGCCTCTGTTCACCTCCAGCCTGGATGGAATGGGGTGCGAGGGGAATGGGATGACATGTCACTTCAGGAGAGATGAGCCAAAAAATGAGACCACTGGCGAGGAGGGGTATAGGAAGACAAGTCACTCAAAATGCTATGGAACACAGAGCTTCCTGTAAGCCTGGGGATGTGACCAGACTCCATGTCCTTAAGGAGAAATTGAGCCCTGGGGTTGACAGAACCTTGGCTAACCTCTGGGGCAAAGGAGAGAGTGAATAATAGTAATAATAATAATAATACCAACACCACCACCAACCACGGCAATACCTTACATTTTTTATGATGTTCTGTAGTGAACAAAGGGTTTTCATGTCTATTAGCTCATGAACTGGGAGAGGATTGAGGAATTCAGTTGCCTCCACCCCATGTACTCCCAGGAGGGCCTTAACCCTGACCCTCCCATCCCTCTCCTCCCTGTTTCTGGGACTGAGAACTTGTACGGGATGTGCTGCCACGCTCAGCTTTCACGTAGGGTGAGAGGAGGGATTACGGCTCTGGGACGGTGCTCCTTCCTGCAACCCTCTTGATTTCTTTTAATCCTGCTCCCCTCTTCTTCCCAGACACGTGCCCCTACCTGGCATATCTCGGCTCCCCTCTTCCTGTGTCTCCCAGAAGGGAGAAACTCTAGGCTAGGAGGGGAACCAGAGCTCCTGGTACCTTGTTACATCAGAGTAACCGCTGTTTATTTCCACACCTGTCTCACCTACGGGTCTGCCCATGGCTTTCCATCTTGTTCTGCCAATGGCTCTGCAGGTCCATCAGCCAGGCGAGGCAGAGGTCAGTACTGTCTCCCATACCGACTAGGTCTCAGCCTCCTTCCTTCCAAATGGCACAGATCTCAGGCAATCCTGGCCCAGATAATTGCTCCAATATTTCCCCATAAGCACACCAATCTTTCCAACTTGAGCATTCTAGTTTTGGAAACTTCCGCCAATACCTGCAGGCTGCCCCAGACCGTCCAGGAAAGTAAGAGAGTCAGAAGAAAGGTGTATAGAATCCCAGAAGACAAATGGTTTTGACAAGGAAACTGGAACACACGCTAGAGAACAAGAACAGTTGGTCACAGGGGAAAACGGCTTCTCTGGTAGAGTTGGAACTGAGCAGGCCAACAGGAAACACTCTCAAAATAGAGGGTACTGTGAGGAAGGGTTGATGGAGCACAGATGTGCAGATAAAACACAAGTCAACTGGATGTGTATGACTTTGAACTAAAGAGACAGACAGATGTGGATATATGTACATATTAATTCAAAGTACAGCTGATTTACAATGCTGTATTAATTTCTGCTGTACAGCAAAGTGATTCAGTTATACATATATACATATTATTTCTCATATTCTTTTCCTTTATTATTTATCACAGGATATTCAATATAGTTCCCTGAGCTATACAGTTGGACTTTGTTGTTTATTTTATGCACAGTAATTTGTATCTCCTAATCCCAAACTCCTAATTTATCCCTTGCCCACCTCATTTTTCCCTTTTGTTAACGGTACATTTATTTTCTATAGGTGTGAGGCTGTTTCTGTTTTGTAAATAAGTTCATTTGTATCATGTTTTAGATTCTGCATATAAGCAATATCATGTGACATTTGTCTTTCCCTGTTTGACTTCATTTAGTACAATAATCTTAGGTCCATCCATGTTGCTGTAATGGCATTATCATCATTATTTTTTACGGCTGAGTAATATTCCATTGTATGTAGGTACTATATCTTCTTTATCCATTCATCTATCAGCTTGAATATATTTTATAACCAATGGAATCCTCTAGAATCAGGCTAAAATCTGTAAGTGTGAGGAAGATGGGTCTACCTACTTAAAAACTGTGAGGGAATTCCCTAGTGGTACAGCGGTTAAGATGCTGTGCTTCCTCTGCAGGGGTTGAGAGTTCAGTTCCTGGTTGGGGAAGTTACTGCATGCCATGTGATGCAGCCAAAAAAATAAAAAAAGGAAGATTTGAACACAGATCTACCAAGACTTGTCCTTTAGGGGCCACAAAAAGAAGGTATGGGGAACTGTGAGTGAACTAATCAAGCATAATAAAAAGTCTTGAGGGGAGGCCTGTGTTGTACAGGGAAGAGTGGTGAAAAGTCCTTGCGGCCTGTGGAGAATTTCATGTCGTCAACTGGAATCAGTTGAGCATTTTCCCAATGAGAGTCAATGGGCAAAAGAAAAAAACACCCAGTCAGCTCCACTGGGGACACATCTAGTGTACGAAAACGAAGTCAGGGTGTGTGTGGTTATGCTGTGGTAGCTACCACAAAGTCTTGGTGACTCACCATAGCAAAGGCTATTTTTCATTTGTCCCACGTGTCTGTTGCGTCTTGGCTTTAGGGATGCTGAGTGGTTTTTACTCCTGGGCTAATGGAGGGACAGTGGGACTTCTTCATCTGGTGCACTGATGGTTTCATAGCAGAGGGAAAAGAGACGGACGTGACGAACAACTTTCTGGTCCTTAAAACTTCTAGTGACAGTTGTTATATCTGCTCACGTTTCATGGGCCAAAGCAAGTCACGTGGCCAAACCTAAACTCCCCTGGGAGAGGGAAGCATAGTCCTCTAATGAACAACAATCAAGTCTCTCCCACAAAGCCTGCTTTGCTTTAGATCCTTTGGGGGTCCAGGCTCACCAGTTCTTGAGAGGTGTAGACACCTCAGAGTCCTGTTGTGGATAACTGCGGTCTTGGGATAGTGATATAAACCAGTTACAGGAACCTATGCTCCATGAGGGATGAATCTTGGTCTAATTTGTTTTCTGTATCCTGAGGCCCAAGAACAGGCCCTTCGACAACTATTTGTTGCTGAATGAATTATAAATGGGCTTAAGATGCAATTTGACCCTTTCTGCCTCAGCCAAGGAGTATCTGTGTCCCATGCTCCTATATCTCTGCGTATGGAGAACCTGTAGCTCTCTGATGAAAGAAACCAGAGGAGCTAAGACTTCGCCTCCTGACTTTGGATGCTGTTTTCAGCCCCTGTTTTGGTTTAGCCCAGGAGTCAGCACGCTTTTTCTCTGTAGAGGGCAGATAGTAAATATTTCAGGCTCTGGAGGCCATATCATATGGTCTCTGTGACAAGTACTCAACTGTAGAAATGCAAAAGCAGCCAGAGACAATGTGTAGGTGATCAGTGGGTGTGGCTATGTTCCAATAAAACTTTATTTGCAAAGGCAGTCTGTGGGCCAGAATAGGCTGGTGGGTTGCAGTTTGCCTACCCCTAATCTAGCCACAAGGCTGCCTTCTGAAGCTCTTGCTTTCCCCCTTGCTTCCCCTAATATCTTTTTCAGGGACCATCTTAGGGTCATACATTTATTATTCTAATCTCCATAAAATGAAATGCCACAATATTATAGTTTGGGCACCTCCTGCCATCTGCTTCCAGTGTTAATTTTCTGCTTTAGTTTATTTTCCTTTCCTAACGTCCCTGGCCAGGCTAGAGTTGGGGTCTCACTGTGTTGCTGTAAGTTTCAGGTGTCTGCTGAATCGGTATCCTCATCTCTTTTGCTTTGGGGCATGAATCCACATTCCTTGTTTGACTTCTCTGAGGGGCCCTTAGACTATTGGAAAAGAGAAGGGCTGGATGAGGCAGAAGAAGTTCACCATTCCCTTCACAGTTCAGTTGATCTGAGAAGAGAGCTCTATTTTCTTAGGGATGTGGCTCAGATATTTTCATGTCATGGAATCTAATGCCTCGGACCCATAGATTTTTTTTTTTTTTTCTTTTCAGGCTGGAATGCCTCTGGTGTGATATGACAGTCTGGAGAGTATTAGCTGGCCGCCCCCTCTTTTTGGGTCAGTACCAGACTTATGTAATTAGAAGTCCAAAGAGGAGACAGGCAGACAGGCAGACTCACCCCAGCCAAGAACCTTCCCCCGCAGCCTTCTAGCTGGTCATCACACAAGTTTAGAGCACGAACAGACCTTGCACCTAATGAACTCTTGTCCATCTGGTTCCAACTGGATATTTGAAAGCCATGAGGACCAAAACGCAACGCTCTTATCCTAGGTGTCAAAGCCAGGACTTAAGACCCCATGGACACTCCATACCCTTTAGCTACTTTCAGACAGCTGCCCGCCGCCCCTCCCCATCTCCTCCTACAAGATAAACACATCTGCGACCCCATCCTGAGGGAGCTGGGAGGGAAGAAAGAAGGGAGGAGGGAGCCTCCCCAGCACAGACAATCAGAGACTTGGCCTTGACTTGGGTTGTTAAGATAGGACCGCCTCCCTTCTCCAGCTGGCGGGAGCAGTGACCCTTGGGGAGCTCAAGCCCCCGGGGAGGAGGAGCTGACCAGGGAGAAAAGATAAAGCAGAAAAGGGGAGGAGCCTGGCCAGCTCCCACCTCCTGGCTGCCATTCCAGCCAAGTGGCTGAGCTGGAGTGAGCTGGAGAAAGAGAACTGATAACAGATTGCTTGCTTTCCTGTGGCCTTGTTTACACAAGCTTGAGTTCTTGCTGCTGGTCCCTGGGGGTGGGGATAGAGGAGCTGTGTGGGCGGAGGGCAGTATGGGGTTCCTGGACCTAGGCTTGCTTTCAGCTGGCCAAGGCCTGAGTGGCTTTTACATCTCTCCTTTACCTCCCACCCCCAGCCCGGACTTCGGCAGAAAGCTGGCTGGGCAAGGACTTGAGCTAAAATACAAGGCTTTCACCTTGGATTGTGGCTTGGGCTCCCCAAAGTAATGGGTATGGCAGCTCTGCCTCTCCTCTGGCCTCCTCGGTCTCTGGGAAAGGGTTTCCAGCCACAACAGAGCGTTATGGTAACATGCTTAAGCTAATTCAAGGATCCCCTGCCTTATTTTTTTCTGAACTGCATTCCTCAGCCTCCCTGAAAGAAAGCCTAAACTGTACAATACCTGGGGAGCTAAACACAGTGGAAGATTAATTGCTCTTGTGCTAGGTGCTGTGCTAAGGAATAGGGATAGAATAATGAACAAAATAGACATAGTCCATGCCCTCGTGGAGAGCAAAAGCAACTAAGCACAAGGCAGGACTTGCTATAGAAGCATATGGCAAGGACCCAACCTTCCTGATGGTTGGGGAAGACTTTCTGAAGGGTGAGCAGGATTGTCTAGATAATCGGGGGGCAGTACAGAGGAAGAGAATCCCAGGCAGAGGACATTATGCAGATGAAAGCACCAAGGACGTTAAAGAGACTGGGGTATTTGGGAGACAAAGACAGTAGGGGTGTTTCATGAGACTGAAGGAAGCAGTGAGGGCTGCAGAGGCAGGCAGATGGAAATGACAAGGGGGACCTGGAGGGAGGGGGAGAAAATGGGAGCAATGTGGACTGGTTGGGATGGGAGGTGGGAGGCCTCCAGGAGACTTTCCTCTATGGAGAAGTGGGAACCACAGTCAAGTCTGAGATGGTCTTAGGTGGTAACTCCCAGAGCAAGAAGCCTCATCATCCTCATCTGGTTGCCTCCCAGTGTCAGTGCTCAGCAAACGCTTGTGGGCTTCGGGATCCCTCCCATGGGTGTTCCTCTTGGCCTCCGCCTCATCTGTGGCGGGCATCTGTCTGGTCCCTCAGCCCAGCCTTGGATAGTTTGAGAAGACACCAGACAGGCAATATTGTCCTGGGCGGTTGGCCTCTCTGGAGTAGGACGGGTGGGATCCATCTTGAGGGTTGAGCTGTACCCCATATGGGTAGGGCCTGATGCCCTTGAAGCTGTATCTGTCAGCATCCCCATCTCGTCCTCGTTGGGGTGGCAGTTAGAAGGATCCAGTTGCTGATGGTCAACCCAACCCTTCCATGTGTGTCAATTACCCCCGAGTCCCCCCCAGGAAGTCATCCATTTACTTTCTACTCATCCCTTCCTTCCTTCTTTCCATTCCACTCGGTGGTTACTGAATGTTTACTTACTCTGGCACTAGCCCACAGTAGATCCCTTCATTGGCTGAAGTTCCATCCTTGGTCCAGGAAGTCCCAGGGCTGATAATGTTAGGTTTAATGGGTCAGGGAGGGTATGGGCTCCAATATCAGATTGGTGGTGATTTAGTTGCTAAGTTGTGTCCGACTCTTGCGACCCCATGGACTATAGCCTGCCAGGCTCCTCTGTCCATAGGATTCTCCAGGCAAGAATATTGGAGTGGGTTGCCATTTCCTTCTCCAGGGGATCTTCCCGATCCAGGAATTGAACCCAGTCTCCTACATTGCAGGCAGATTCTTTACCAAGTGAGCTACAAGGGAAGTCCCCAATATCAGATCGTTGGGGTTCAAATGTTCTAGCTACCTCAGTGACGAGGGGAAAATCACGTTTGCGTCTCAGTTTCCTCATCTGTAAAACAGGTAAAAATAGTCCCTACTGCATAGCAGTGGGTTAAAAGAGATTGTTTCTGTATAAGGTTTTGTGTATTTAAGTGGTCAATCAGTATTAATTGCTACTCTTTATATATCTCAGCTGTTCACTTTGGGAATAGGAAATTGTTGAGAAAGAATCGTTCAGTTTTTTTTTTTTTAACTGAGAAGGTAATACAGCAATATTAAAGAGATCTACTCTGACAGCAACTATTTTAACTTTTTATACTGACTTCTAGTATTTCTTGTGAAATCATAATAAAAAATCCAGAAGTCCATGGAATTTTATACTTTCTTTTCTTTTCATCTGCTCCTGTAAACCTGCTGTCTATAGACTAAGGAAATGACGGTGGTGTATGCCATCTACCCTCACCAGTGAGAGGTGAGAACCCTGGATTTATATTTCCGTCCCATCCCTTCTGCCCAGTATGACTGTGGATGTGTTCCTTAGCATTTTGGAACCTGTTTCTCCTCATCGGTTACACGGAGATAATGATACCCTCCGTGGGCTATGGGAAGTAACCCTCATGTGGGTACATAATAGAGGGTTAGTAAATGCTACTCCCCTGCCCCGCCCTCTGATGTAGTGTGGGATTCAGAAAATGGGAGGGACCAGGGATGCTGCCACCAACCTGGCCCAAGCCCACCTCTGTCCCCATCCCTGAAGTGTCTGACTGACCTGAGAGGCTCTGCCTTAAGGACCGGGGGGTCAGCCAGCCTCTGATTCATCCTGTGATGCCTCTACGGGGAAAGGAGGGACCTCACCAGCTTGCCCAGGTCACCCAGTCAGCTCACCCGTTGGAGGGGAGCTGGAGGTGGGAGAAGGCGAGGGAGAAACCCTTTTCTGAAATCCCTTGGGGGCTCCATTGTCAGTGGAGAGGGACCACGGGATATGTGGATGAGGGCTCTGGATTATAGATTTCAGGAAAAGCTGATGGACCCAGGCAGGCACTATGAGAGAGGAGCTTCAGTGACTAAGAGTGGGGCTCATTGAATCAGGATGGTGGGAGTAACCTGGCAGAGTTAACTAAATGCCCTTCCTCCTTCCCCAGAAAGGGCCCTTCTCAAATATCAGGAGAATATTACGTTAATCACAAATAACTTCTTATGTTTGTGGAACACCTAACAAATCACAGCATTTGTTTACATTTATTTTCTAATTTCAATCTCACACAGAGACAGGAAAGGAGGTAATATTCCCATTTGATGAATGAGAAAACTGAGGCTCAAAGGGGCTGAGAAACTGGAGCAGCGGCAGGGGAGTTGGGCTCCCGTGGCTACTGAGCTGTGGTTCTCACAACTCAGGGTGTTCTCCAGGAGCTAGTGATTTGGCTACTTGAATAATTTAAACCTTTCTTTATTAAACCGCTTTAAAAATGAAAGTACTATTTGGCCCTTAGGGCTTCCCTGGTGGCTCATCGGTAAAGAATTCTCCTGCAATGCAGGAGATACAAGAGACGAACGTTGGATCTCTGGATTGGGAAGATCCCCTGGAGGAGGAAATGGCAACCAACTCCAGTTCCAGTGTTCTTGCCTGGAAAATCCCAGGGACAGAGGAGCCTGGTGGGCTACAGTCCAGAGGGTCGAAAAGAATCGGACGTGACTGGGCACACACAGCTTGCACACCCGGCCCTGATTCTTTTCTGATTCATCGGCTTCTATTCTGGCTTGGGAACCAAATCCCTTTGTGGAGAAGCTCTCCTGGGAACCAAGGTGTGTACAGTACCTTGTAACCAAAGGGACTGATGGCAACCCTGCCAAAGGATTTTCAGAGGTGCTTGTTAATAGATGACTAACTGAGGTTACAAAATCATGCTCTCTGGACATTGGCTGTCACCAACAGAATTGGGGGCTTCTCAACCATTTAGGCTGTGTGAAAGAGATCACACTAACAATCTGATCACGGAGTTACCCTGTATTCAGTAACCCTGAACATCATTGGTTCACCCCTCTGGACATCGGTTTCCTCATCTTTAAATGGATAAAACATTCTCTACCTAACCCCACCTACCAACCCAATTACCTTAATTTGGTTTCCTGTGTGTAGGTTGGTGGAGCAAACATTTCTGGAATTCTTGGACACCAGTTCGGTTCTGCTTTTACCAAAAGGGGGCCCTGGACCTGTCACTAACCCTCTGGGGGAGGGGGGCCATGGTTTCCTTGAATGTGAAATGCTGACAGTGGCTTTTGGGGGTTCTTCCAGCTTGAATGTTCTCAGCAAAGGCCATTCACCAAGGGTGGGCCAGGGAGACTGCTAGGAAACTCAGGCCGAGGGGTTTGCCTGGGTGGGTATAAAAGGGGGAACCAACTGGGGGAGCAGGAGGGCAGTCATGGAAACCAGCTGAGGTACAGAAATCAGGGAAGAAGGGCTGGAAGGTCAGAGTTAGGGGTAAGGGTTGTGAATAGGAAATCAGAGCAATTAGCTACCCTCCCAGGCTT
Organism: Bubalus bubalis; assembly: GCF_019923935.1. Classification (NCBI taxonomy): domain Eukaryota; kingdom Metazoa; phylum Chordata; class Mammalia; order Artiodactyla; family Bovidae; genus Bubalus; species Bubalus bubalis. Next base: position 22,755,624 of record NC_059167.1, read on the forward strand.
TGTCCATCCCGCTCAGCCATCTCAAAAGAGACCCCGAGGCCAAGATCCAGCCTGGGTGGACCTCTGAGGGGGCTGGAGTCAGTGATGTCATCCCTGCTCACTGACTGAGATGGGTGCCCTTGCCTCACAGGATTGCCCGACAGCTTTCTGCTGAATGGACCTGCCTGGGGCAGGCGAGGAGGAGAGGCACCCCCAGCTGGACCTTGCTGTGGAGGCCAGCACGGCTGGGCCAATGCAAGGATCAAGCTAAGCTCTCCAGGCTAACGGTAGCTTTGCTCCCTGGTTGTTTGGAGGCCAGCATAGAGGAAAGGTGGTGTCTACAGGCAGCCCATGGTGTTCAGAGCGGCCCCTGAGTGTTATCTTGGGGCAGGGCGGTTAAGCAGGAGGGGGAGGTGGGGAGGCCTGCAGATAATGGCCAAACTGTTCACTCCAGCTGTCTGGGCTCTTTCCCATTAGAGCCACTGCCTTTCTTTAAATGAGCGCCCTGGAGCCACCTCTACTCCAGCTGCCTTGAGAGGCCTAGAAATCATCATTCTTTCTTGGATCAGGATAAGCAGTGGAGGTGTCTTGTGGCTCTGGCCTCCTGACAGATAAGGGACTGGAGTTTCAGTTCTTGCTAATCAACTGCTGGCAAACCCAATCTCCCTTCTGTAACTCACTGTCTCCACCATTTTTAAATTTTTTTTCTGCACCACACTGCGTGTGGGATCTTAGTTCCCTGACCAGGGATCAAACCTGTGTCCCCTGCATTGGAAGTATGGAGTCTTAACTGCTGGACTGCCAGGGAAGACCCCCTCCACTTTTAAAGAAGGAGAAGGGCCCCTTTGGCCACCCTTTCCCTCTGGCTCATGAGGGTATCACGAGAGTACGTGAGGTCATGTTTGTCACAGAGCTGTGGGTCCTTGGTGAGGCCCTGGGAAAATTCAGAGTTTTGAGGTTCCAGAAGAGCCCATTGGTGTTATTCCTCATGAAGTCCCATGCTGGTGGGACATGGTTAGCTGGACCCAGATGGAGCAGGAAGCCAAGTGTACTCCCCCTTTTCCCTCTGTGCAACCTCAGAAACCTGGGGCTCTTAGCGCTCAGAATCAGCTGATACCCCTTGCCCGACAACCAAAGTAGAGGTAAGGGTTTTTGGACCAGAGACCCTGAGACCTCTTGGAAGATGACACAGGGCTGCCACGAGCCCCAGGGGCCATCACCAGTTGAAAATGGAATGATGGGGCCATTGGCCCTGAGAGTTCAGCAGCCTCTGCAATGGGAGGGTGGGAGGTGACGGACCTTGTGAAATGTGCCTCCTGTCAGCTGGAGACCAGTGTCTGAAGCCTGGATTTGAAGGCAGAGGCCAGTTCTGCTGCACGGCAGTCACATGGCCTGTCATGCACAGAGCTTTCTGTGCCTCAGTTTCCATGTCTGTAAAATCAGCACTGCCATAATGATACATGCCTTGTAGGGTTGCTGCAAGAACTAAAGATGATCTAGAGTATTGATGGTTCCAGTGGAACATTTGGCTCATCGAAATGCTCACTGAATGTTACAGAAGGGAGAGAAGATAGGGGGTGAGGTTAAGATAAGCAGATAGAGAATGTTTCCTAATCTTGGGATGCCATGAACTGAGAACAGCGTGGGGTGCAATTCCAGCAATGACATGGCTTAAGCCATTAGTCCAGGGCTCTCTGGCCCAGGCAACAGCACTCTTCGGATAAACTGATTCGGGATTAAGGGAACAGAGGCTGTTGGAGTAGGAGAAGCTTTCCTGAAGGATCCACCCTTCTCCCTCAAGAGCCTGCAAACAGTTCAGCTCTTCAGTGCCAAGAGCCCAAAGGTCTTTGGAGGAAGGTGTGGGGTGAGAGGGCGGGTTCTGTGGTCAGAGCCCAAGGCCAGCACAGAGACTTCTGTTCTCCTGGAAGCTGTCATATCACCTGGAACAAATTTCCTGACCAATCATCTCTGGGCAAAGGGAGAGGCTGCAGACAATAGATCTTGTTTCTTCCAAGCCATGTGTTCTTGAGCATGTCATTGACCTTTCAGAGCCACAGTTGCCCCTCTTTGACGGGGTCATATCAAGATTTCTTAGGGTGGTTGGTAAGCTGGAGTGATATCACTACAGGCTGTACTGGGTGAATGCAAGGGGAGGTTTTGAGCAGCAGCCTGCACGCATGTCAAGGGGCAGGACTACCCACTACCTGATGTGAGCAGAAGGTGATTCTAGGCTCTTCTCCGTCCCAAGCATGGCCCTGGGGGAACTTAGGTGAAGTGTAGGTGAGGCCACTAGCTCAGTGGGCAAGGCTGAATAGAGAGGAAGGTCCTCAAGCTCTCCAATACATTTTTGGTGCTGCCTTAAGAGAAATCCTTGTGGAGCCTCAGTTCCTCAGTCAGCTGGGCAAGTCCTAGCCCCCCCTCCTAGCAGAAGGAACAAATGAGAATTAATTAGTAAATGTGGCTGTCAAACGTGGTTGGTGTTATTATTAACTTAATGTGTTTGTTTAAAAGGGGAGGCGGGCTTGCTTCGGTGCAGGCGTGGAAGCCGCCAGCCAGCCAGGTTTGATGGGAAATCCTGTCGATTGTTTCCACATGGGAGTTTACAGCACACATAATTAGTTGCAGCGGTGGAAGGCCTTGGAGGCAAGGGATGAGGGCTTCTGTGATGGATTTTGCAGTCCTTCCTGTAAAATACAGAGGTGGTCCCTAAAGGGAGGGGTTGTTGTAACTAGGGAGAGGGTACCCCAGGGGCTTAGGGGCCGCAGGCTGAAGCCAGCAGGGAAGGTGACAAAGGGGGTGGGGGGCGAGGGCAGTAGGAGAAGACTGTTTCTGAAAGACTGGTTTATAATGAATAATCTGAGTTTTCGAAATTTTTTCCAGAATTTCTTTCTGTGTACTGGGTTCCCAATACTTCTTAGTCCTTTCTTCTCAGGGAGAATAGAATACTGACCCAAAGCATGGACTCTGGAGCCAGACTGCTTGGATTTAAATATTGGCTCCTCTACTTATTAGCTGTGTGACTTTGGTCAAGTTACTTAACCTCTCTCTGTCTGGGTTTCCTTATCTGTAGAGTGAGGGTGATGATATTTTACAGGCTTAATTGTAGGGCTTGAACAAGTTAGCATTTGTAGAGCTTTTAGACCAATGCCTAGCACATGGTTAAAGCTATGAGTGAAAGTCGCTCGGTTGTGTCTGACTCTTTGTGACCCCATGGACTACACAGCCCATTGGAATTCTCTAGGCCAGAATACTGGAGTGGGGAGCCTTTCCCTTCTTCAGGGGATCTTCCCAATCCAGGGATTGAACACAGGTCTCCTGCATTGCAGGCAGATTCTTTACCAGTTGAGCCATAAGAGAAGCCATAAGAATACTGGAGTGGGTAGCCTATAGAGCTTAGTTAGGGTTATTTATTTTATAAACAAATGACTGAGCTCTCATTGTCCTGATGCCGTGGCAGAGCGGGCTGTTTAGCTTGCTCATATCTCCATATCATTTCTTTCCCCTTTAGCCGCCCCCTTTCTAGCCATTTAAATACACAGCCAAAACCAGTACCTACGCCGGCTATGCACTTGACGTCCCATTTTATGGCTCTCCCTGAGCCGTTGGCCACTTGTAAGTTGCCCTATTCTGAGTGCATTATGGCTCTGTGAACCGATTTTTCTCATCAGGACCCCCAAATCCTGCTAGCTGCTGTGTTCTTTGTGTTTTGAAAGATGAATTCCTCCTCAGTTGGGGAAGGTGAGTCCAACCTCTGCCTACAGTATCCTTGCCATGCATCCGCCTTCGTGTTGCCCATCACTTTCTTCTTTTCGTCAGAACACTGCTCTTGAGGCACATGGGACGGGGGTGCATGGGGTGCTGTGTCCACTTTAAGTTTTGGTTAGCATCTGGAATCCCTGGGGTGCCGTGGTTATCTGTGGCCTGGGTTTCCTGTGGGGTTAGACCAGAGTCATTTATGTATCAATAAAGAACATTTTATTGACTGTCTGCTCATTCCTTGCCTACTTTACTGTGATCCAACTCCATATTTTCAGTAATAAGTTAGAACCCTGTTGAGAAGAGAGCTGGAAAAGAAAAGCAGTCTAAACCAGGAATACAGACAAGTAATTGACAACTGACTTCTCCCTGACACCTGAGTAGGCATGTGCCTGACTGTGTATCCAGGTGCTGTGTGTGTGTTATCAAGTCTTTAAAATGTTCATATCTTTCAAAATAGTATCACTTCTGGGAAACCGTCCTAAGGCAATGCTGTAAAATGTGCAATATGCTTTATGCATGAAGATGTTCTTCACACAGTTATTTATAAAAGAAAAAATTAGGAACAACAGAAATGTGCAACATTTGGGGTAAGGTGATATCAAACTACGGTTAGCCGATTTCGGTGGTTTCCAAGTTTTTGTAACTTTACGAGTTGCTTGAGAAGCTTATTAAACTGAGGATTCCCAGCCTCCACCCCTAGAGATTGACTTAACGGGTCTGGGATGAGATCCAGAAATCTACATTTTTAACATACCCCATATAATTCTGATGCAGATGTTCTGCAGTTCACATTTAAGAAAACTAATCAACTTGATGGGATATTTTGCAGTCATTTCAAATGATGTTTACAGAGAGATTACAATAACAGGCAGGAATGCTTTATAAATTAAAAAAAGTATGTAAAACTGTATATATAACTCTGTATTTAATTATGAAATACAACCATGTAAAACAAAGCAAAAATATACAAAAATGTAAACAAAGGCAGTCTCAGGGTGGTAGGGTTATAGTGCTTTTCTTCTTTTTTCTACATTTTCCAAAATTTCTAAAAGTGAGTATTACTTTATCATAGAAACACATAAATACGCACTTTTAAAACAGAAATCATGTTCTTTGGGACAAATTAAAGGGCTTTCTATTTCCTAGGATTCATATGCTGAGGGATTTCATTTTATCTATAAACAGACTGAGGACCCTGAAACTAAGCAGTACTGGGTTCTTCATCTCCAAATGGGCCCAGATCCTTCTTGTAAGCATTTCCACCACCTGGCTTCACTTACAGACATTTGCTAAGCTAGAGTTCCCCGAGGCCCATTTGTCCTCCTTACTTACTGTCTAGAGGTTCCACCTAAAGACTTAGGAGGACTGATTATTTTGCAGAGCTGGATCATCCTAAGGTAGATCTCTTGAGAATTTTTTAGATGATATTACAATTTGTACAGGATAGTAAGGTCCTCGCTCAAGAAGGTAGAGATAGGGAATACAACGTTGTCTGCTGAGAGATGCATATATTTGTATGCTGGGGCTGCTGTAATGAAGCACCACAGGCCAGGCGACTTTAAAAAAAACAGAAATTCATTGTTTTGTTTCTCTGGAGGCTGAAAGCCCAATATCAAGGTGTCCACAGGGTTGGTTCCTTCTGAGAGTGATAAAGGAAGGACCTGCCCCAGGCCAGTCTCCTCAGCTGGTGGTCTGTCATCTCCTACCTGTGTCTCCACACCCTCTTCCTTCTGTATGTGAAAGTGAAAGTTGCTCAGTCGTGTCCAACTCTGCGACCCCATGGACTGTATGGTCAATGGAATTCTCCAGGCCAGAATACTGGAGCAGGTAGCCTTTCCCTTCTCCAGGGATCTTTCCAACCCAGGGATCAAACCTAGGTCTCCCACATTGCAGGCGGATTCTTTACCAGCTGGGCCACCAGAGAAGCCCTCATTTTAACTTAATGACCTCTTTAAAAATGTTGTCTCTAATTTCAGTCACATTCTGAGGCATTGGGTGGTTAGGATTTCAATATATGTATTTTGGCAGAAAAATTCAGAAAAGGCAGAGGAACCAGAGATCAAATTGCTGACATCTGTTGGATCATAAAAAAAGCAAGAGAGTTCCAGAAAAACATCTACTTCTGTTTTATTGACTACGCCAAAGCCTTTGACTGTGCAGGTCACAACAAACTGTGGAAAATTCTTCAAGAGATGGGACTATCAGACCACCTTACCTGCCTCCTGAGAAATCTGTATGCAAGTCAAGAAGCAACAGTTAGAACCAGACATGGAACAACAGACTGGTTCCAGATCGGGAAAGGAGTACGTCGAGGCTGTATATTGTCACCCTGCTTATTTAACTTATATGCAGAGTACATCATGTGAAATGCTGGGCTGGATGAAGCACAAACTGGAATCAAGATTGCCGGCAGAAATATCAATAACCTCAGATATGCAGATAACACCATCCTTATGGCAGAAAGCAAAGAGGAATTAAAGAGCCTCTTGATGAAAGTGAAAGAGGAGAGTGAAAAAGTTGGCTTAAAACTCAACATTCAGAAAACTAAGATCATGACATCTGATCCCATCACTTCATGGCATATAGATGGGGAAACAATGGAAGCAGTGAGAGATTTTTGGGGGGGGGGCTCCAAAATCACTGCAGATGGTGACTGCAGCCATGAAATTAAAAGATGCTTGCTCCTTGGAAAAAAAGCTATGGCCAACCTAGACAGCATATTGAAAAGCAGAGACATTACTTTGCCAACAAAGGTCTGTTGTCAAAGCTATGGTTTTTCCAGTAGTCATGTGTGGATGTGAGAGTTGGACTATAAAGCTGAGTGCAAAGAATTGATGCTTTTGAACTGTGGTGTTGGAGAAGACTCTTCAGAGTCCCTAGGACTGCAAGGAGATCCAACTAGTCCATCCTCAAGGAAATCAGTCCTGAATATTCATTAGAAGGACTGATGCTGAAGCTGAAGCTCCAATATTTTGGCCACCTGATGCAAAGAGCCAACTCATTGGAAAAGACCCTGATGCTGGGAAAGAATAAAGGCGGGAGGAGAAGGGGACTACAGAGGATGAGATGGTTGGATGGTATCACCAACTCAATGGACATAAGTTTGAGTAAGCTCCAGGAGTTGGTGATGGACAGGGAAGCCTGGCATGCTGCAGTCCATGGGGTCACAAAAAGTCAGACATGACTGAGTGACTGAACTGAACTGAACTGATACGAATTTTGGGGGGATACAATTCAGCCCAAACCAACACATCACTAAGTAACAGATGGCTGGAGGCAGAGCCCCGCAAAGATACCTAGTTTCAAGAGCTAGAATGGGTTTCTGACATGTCAGGTTTCAGTTAGATTTGACTGTGTTGGCTTGAAAATGAAAAGTCAGAGACAATGTGGGTTGTTTCCATGAAGCCCTGACCAGGAAGAGCCCACTCTGGCCCAGCGGCACCTTCTATCTGGTCCTTGTGAAAAGTATGTGCCTTCACAGGGAGATAGGCCTACAGCTTAACATGCTTCTGACCAGACCCAGGGGTGGCTTGCTGCCTTTCCAGTCACGTGATCAGGGGCTGGCTCAATAGTCCCCCTCCCACCATCCTCCTGCCCTGTAGAAATGGAAATGAAAATTCCTGTCCTGTCTGTCTCCCAGGCTGTAGGGAGATAAGGTAGGGAAAAGGCACCATGTAAATTGCAAAGCTCTTTCTGTCTGCAACAAGCAGAGAGAGTAGGGAGTGTTTCCTTTCACCTGGCAATCTCTTTCTGAAAGCTTTGGGTTCACTTATACTCAGAGGGGCATGGAGCTTGGAACAGCGTTCATGGAGGTGAGGTGGCCTTGACTCTGGTCCTGCCGTGTGTTGTTGACAAAACATCACCAAATGCCTCTGTGTATGCTTTTTTTTTATATTTATTTACTTTGGACTGTGCTGGGTCTTCGTTGCTGTGCAGGCTTTTCTCTAGTTGTGGTGCAAGGGCTTCTCACTGTGGTGGTTCCTCTTGTTGCTGAGCTCGGGCTCTAGAGCGTTCAGGCTTCAGTTGTTGCTGCACATGGGCTCAGTAGCTGCAGTTCCTGGGCTTTAGAGCTCAGGCTCGATAGTTGTTGGCACACGGGCTCAGTTGCTCCTTGGCATATGGGATCTTCCTGAATCAGGATCCAAACCTGTGTCTCCTGCATTGGCCAGTGGATTAAAGAATCCGCTGAGCCACCAGGGAAGCCCCCTGTGCATTCTAAACAAAATAAAACAACCTTAATATTAAAGTCACGTTATCTTCCTTATATGAAAAAAAAATTCCATATAGAAAAACAACAAAGTCCCACATTCTCTACCCCATTACCCAGAGCCCCTCCTCCAACTAACATAATATCTTCCTAATGTTTCCTATGCTTGTATGAACACACACGCACTTACTTTTTTTTTTTTTTTAACAAAAACATGGTTTGGTTTATATAGTTTGAAAACTTGTGCTTCTAACTTAATGAGCAATTGTGGGCTTCTTTCTGTGTCATGTCATGAAAATAGATCTTACCCTTAGTTTTTTAAACTGCCACATGTTGCTGTTCAGTTGCCAAGGCGTGTCTGACTCTGTGCGACCCCATGGACTGCAGCACACCAGCCCTTCCTGTCCCTCACCATCTCCTGGAGTCTGCCCAAGTTCATGTCCATTGAATCAGTGATGCCATCCAACCATCTCATCCTCTGTTGCCTTCCCCTTTTGCCTTTGATCTTTCCCAGCATCAGGGTCTTTTCCAATGAGTTGGCTGTTTGCATCAAGTGCCCAGTGTATTGGAGCTTCAGCATCAATCCCTCCAATGAGTATTCTAGGTTGATTGCCTTTAGGATTGACTGGTTGGATCTCCTTGCTGTCCAAGGGACTCTCAAGAGTCTTCTCCAGCACCACAGTTACAAAGCATCAATTCTTTGGTGCTCTGCCTTCTTTATGGTCCAACTCTCACATTGGTAGTGACTACTGGAAAGACCATAGCCTTGGCTATATGGACCTTTGTTGATAAAGTGATGTCTTTGATTTTTAATAGACTGTCTAGATTTGTCATAGCTTTCCTTCCAAGAAGTAATTTTCTTCTAATTTCATGGTTGCAGTAACCATCCTGAGTGATTTTAGAGCCCTAGAAGAGGAAATCTGTCACTGCTTCCACCTTTTCCACTTCTATTTTCCATAAAGTAATGGGACCAGATGCCATGATATTAGTTTTTTAATATTGAGTTTTAGGCCAGCTTTTCCACTCTCCTCTTCACTGGAGGAGGGAATGGCAAACCACTCCAGGCAAACCACTCTCTTGCCATGAGAGCCCCATGAACTGTATAAAAAGGCAAACTGCTGCATAGTCTATCATAAAACAGATATACCATACATTATTTAACTGTCCTTCATTAATGGACATTTAGCTTATTTCCTGTTTTGAAAAAATGACAAAAATGGCTGCAGTGAAAACCTTTGCTCATATGTTGTTGAGCACTTGTCTGAATGCATAGGATAAAATTCTAGAAATGAAATAACTGAGTCCGAGAAGATGTATACAGAATGAACATTTTTATAGGTTTTATAATTTGTGCTCCACAAAAGAAGTATCAATTTACACTCCCTCCAACAGTTATGAGAATTGCTATTCCCCCACATCCTCATGAACAATGGGTATTGTTGCCATTTCTGCTATGCGTTCCTTAGGAGGTTGAGATTGAGTATTCTTTTGCAGCTGTGTTCTTTCAGTGTCTTCCCAGAGATACTTAAAACTTAAAATCATGATCACAAGGTCTGTTGGAGAGTAGTATCTGAGTCTAAGATCACAAAAAACTGTCAACAGGTTTCCCAAAGAAACTTCTGAGCACTGTGAGTTATTCAATGGGGACCAGGATTTTCTACCTGAAAATATTGCACCGAACCATAGAGAGGCTACACATTTATCTTTTTTTTTTTTCATGTAAGAGTGGAAAAAAGAAGTGAAGATGAGTTTGAGCATGCCACCAAATCCACTGACCTTGAAACAGTCCCTAGTTATCTCTCTATCTGGTTATCTCACGGGCCTCATCAGTGTTTCTGTTTCTCTAAATAGTGCTTATAAGGGATGCCCCTATGAAGTATTTAGAGCTGATAACTCCTCAGCAGCTGGAAAGGCTGTGGACATAGCTGGCCTTGCCTAAACTCATTCACCCTTGATCTTGTGAGGACTCAGCAGACACTTGCTGCTCCCTGACCCAATAGGCAGACCAAGGGACTCATTAGGGTACCAGCAAGTCAGGGGGCCCAAAGCAATAAGCAAAAAAAAAAAAAAAAAAGCAGCTTTGATAAATCTAGTATATTGTTTTTGGACAGAAACACATATGCTGTGTTTGAAAAGAAGCAATTTTAACTTCAGCACACATGTAAGTTTTGCATTTTATGAATTTGCAGTGCTTTCATTTTGAATCACATTGCAGATGGTACCATACATTCAGGGCTTAGGACTTCTGCAGGTTTGAACTGGCTCCTCTGGTGTCTTTCTAAGCCCCCGAGGCATAATTAAATATGCTCTGAGGCTCGGGGGTTTTCCGGTCCTTCATGGAGGCCCTGCCTGCTGGGACTCTAGAGATGGGGCTTCACTTGGGTGATGTTTCAGAATACCTGCATCACCGAATGGCAGGGGGAATTTCATCAGAAAGCACATGAAGGCTTCTGACAGTGCTGGTATTCAAGCAATATTAATTTCCTCCCCTCATTAGCAGCTTGTTCCATCTGAATCATGGGATTAACAGAGAAGGACTTTAAAGACTTTAAAAAAGTCCCTTATGGCTTTATACGCAAAATTCTAGAGAAACAAAAATTGAAGTTTTGCCATCTTCTCCTTTGGTCATCACTTAGTCATGCCCAAAGTAGGGTCCTTACAGATATTTTTGCACTGAGTTGTAATGAATTGAGTTGAGTCATCCTCACATTTACCCTTGTTGTTGTTTAGTCACTCAGTCGAGTCCGACTCTTTGTGATCCCACGGACTGCAGCACGCCAGACTTCCCTGTCCTTCACTATCTCCTGGAGCTTGCATAAACTCATGTCCATTGAGTCAGTGATGCCATCCAACCACCTCATCCTCTATCTCCCCCTTCTCCTTCTGCCCTCAATCTTTCCCAGCATCAGGGTCTTTTCCAATGAGTTGGCTTTTTGTATCAGGTGGCCAAAGTATTGGAGCTTTAGGATCAGTCCTTCCAATGAATATTCAGGGTCAAACGTGTAGCTCTTGATGGGACAAACCCTCTGCTCTTTCCTGGAGCTTCTTAATGTCCACTGTTTTCATTGTCTGTGGAAAGCTTCTGTTTCCTGTTAGAGAGAGGGAAGTAAACGTGTGCATTTCTACCTTGTGCTAAGCTTAGCATCTCATTTTACCTTCCCAGCAGCACCAGGAGTGTAATTACTTTATAACTGAAGACCCAGAGTTTCAACCATTTCTTCCCAGAGTCACACAAGTGACCTGGAGCAGAGCCAGAATTCAACATGGGTCCACTGGACGGCAACCGTGATCTTGTCTCACTGGCTGCCTCCACGGTGTCCAGCTGGCCAGAGTAAGTCTAGTTCAGAAATACCAGCTCATGACTGAGTCTCAGTTCCAGGTATAAACTGAATCCTCAACTCTTGACCAACTCGTGTCAGTCAGCTTGGACCTTGTTCAGCCATAGAATGTCCAGGGCTCAGATGTATCATCCACTGCTGTGGGAAAAATCTGAGTCATCCAGGGCACAGGAGCCAAGCACAGAAGGACACAGGAGCCTCCATAGGGGTCATGGGGATGCGAGTTCACAGCCTCCTCTACAGCCCAGGCTCTTCAGTGTGTCCTGATCAAGATCCTTCTACAGTCCCTTTCTTAGGAGAGATCCACCTGCTTAATTAAGCTCCACGGCCTCAGAAGCCACTTAGAGTACAGCCATTCATGTGTTCAGTTGCTCTTTCATTCACCCAGTGACTTCACGGAGGTGTCCCCTCCATCACCAGCACCCCATCACTCTGGATGCTGGGAATAGAGCATGGAAAAGTGCTGTCCTTGATCTCCAGGGGCTAACTGGTTATAGCACGGAGATAGCTAAAGCCAACAGCCACAGAGGTAATGCATCCATCACAATTATAAGTGAGATAAGTAGAAGAAGGTGCATAGCAGTCTAGCAGTAACATTTATACTGAGACCTAGAGTATGACCTGAGGTTGGCCAGGTGAAGGGGTGGGAAAAGCATTTACTTGATCAACCTACCAGGCATGACTTAGTGCATTGCAGGTACCACCTCAGTTAATCCTCAAGACAACCCTATGATTAGGATATTATTATTCTCCTCATTTTACAGATGAGGATACCCAGGCACGGAGAGGTTACCTGGCTTGTCCAAGGTCACCCAGCTAAGAAAGGTCAGAGCCAGAATGCAAACTCGTCAGCATATGAACACTTCTCAAAACAGGGATGCGATGCAGTGCCCAGGGAGTAAGCACAGCTCAAGAAAATGAGGGATCCAAGGATGGAGCCTGGAGTTAAGGATGACCTGGTCAGGTGGACTGAAAACAGTAGTGAGGGAGGTAGAATCAGAGACAGGCATGTTAAGAGACCCAGAAAGATGTTTCTAGGAGGGAGCAGTCTACTGGCCCAAAGGTGCTGAGAGGCAGGGAGGATGAGGACTGAGATCTGACCATTGGGTACCATTGTAAGCCTTGGCAAGAGCAGTTTCAGGGTGGTGGTGGGAGCAAAGCCTGGTTGGAAAGGGTTCAAGAGATGATGGGCAGAGGGAAGGTAGTGACTGTGAAAATCAGTTCTTTTGATGAATTTTATTCTGAAAGGGAGAGGAAGAATCGGGTGCCAGCAGAAGAGTGACCTAGCTTGAAGGGATTTTTTTCTATTTAATTATTTTTTAAAGATGGAAGGTAGTAAAATATGTGTGTGCACTGATGGGGATGCTTCACTAGGGAAGGAAAAACTGGGCAGAGAGAGGGCACGCAGTGCACAGTGACACCCCGGGGCAACACGAGGGTGTGGAGTCCAGGCGGAGTGCAGGGCTGCCTCAGACAGGTCTGTCACCCGGGCAGACTTCCCTGAGAGTTTTCCAATGACAGGACCCTGAACAGCATCACTGTTCTGGTTTTCCCTTGATACTCAGTATGATCTGAGCAGAGCCACTTAGACCAGGAGGCAGTGTTCTTCTCCAGACACCGCAAGGGCTGAAGGGCATCTCCGGACATTGTCCCCAGGTGTCACCAGCCTTTGTTGATGGTGCAGCCTGAGAGGATAGTCCTAATGCCGAATTCAGGGAGGGAGGGTCAGCAGCGGGTGTGTTTCAGGAGCTGTGAGCCGAGGGAGCAGAAGAGGGTCAGCTCCATCAGCTAAGGAGAGTTTACTCAAAGGCTTGCATGACTTTTGCTTTTCAGGGACCCTGGGGAGCTGTGCTGCCTTGTAAAACAGCATCAACCCATTGGACAAAGAAGATGGCTGTGAAACTGAATTCCAGCAAGTTTACTTAAACTTATCTTAGAGTTTCTAAGGCATGAAATTGGCCACTCGGTGCCCTGGAATGATTTACTCTTTTTCAAGGTTTGAACTTAAGAAATGCACAGCCCACAGCAGAACTTAAGAAAGGTTCCACCCCAGCACTTCAAAGTGTACTTTCTCAGTCTGGCTGTGTTTGACAGATAAATACAAAACAAAAAGAGGGGAGGAACTAAATTTGGAGAGCTTTGAATGCAAAATCAGGGGATTCCCCGTTAGGGAAAAATTCCTCTGGTTAAAAAAAGAATTGGGTAAATGAAGCAGAAACACCAGTGGCATAAGACACCCGGCATACCACAGGCCTAGCTACTTCATTAACCACCTTCTCATTAAAAAAAAAAGTCTTAAAAATAATACATAGGTATATATTGCCCACCCTACACCCTGGAGAACCTGGGTCAATTTCCCTTTTCTTCCATTTATTGTAGGTTGTATTGTACATGTCTTCCTACAGAGTAATAAAATGTAAATGTGGCTTTTAGGTATGCTAATGTTTCAGGTTGGATGAACATGAATTCCCAGCCAGTTATGGGTCGAGGAGCCTAGGAGGAAGCTGTGAGAACTGAGTGGGAGGTGGAGAGGAGAAAGGAAAACTGAAGTTCCCCATTGTTCCAGTTTGAGAAAACTGGAATTTAGGAAACCATGTGATTTGATGTGAGCTGGAGACTTCAGGGGACATAAGGAGGGGGTCTATATGCTAACCCCCAGAGGCAAGTGGGCTCCCAAAGGCCTGAAAGCAGCAAGCAGCCCATTGAGGAAAGTCTTGCCAGCTACATGGTAGGAGAAAAGGAAGGACTGTCTCACCTCAAAGGAGAGGGCTCCATTCTCTATGGCTGGGAGGCTGAGCTCGAGTCTTACAGAAGACCCCTCGCAGAAAGGGGGCCAAGAGAGGGCAAAAGTGAAAAGCCATGGTTCCCCACAAAACACGGTAGAACAGGGCCCAGGCTGCGGTTCCCCATAACGCTCAGGTCCTTGGGGTGGGAGCCCATAGTTGCCCAGCAGACATTTGGGAGGCCTGCCATGAGTTTATTTTCTTTAAACCCATCTTCCAGTTTTATAATGGAAATCGATGGTGAGAGGGGTTCATGTACAGAAATTCATTAAAACCAAATTGATTAAAACCAAAATAGGAGTGGCCCAAAGCTCCGGAGTGGGATTCATATAGAAAGGCTTCACCAAAGAATGTGACTCTGGTTTCGTATTTCTGGATGGAAAATCCAACTTTCACTCTACTTGGAAGTGAGGCTGGTCCTGGCAGGGCCCCCAGGGCAGCTGGGGAGACACCAGGATGGAGGCACAGAGGGACGGCGAGGGGTGTGTGAAGATGCCTGGGTGGGTTGCCTAGGGGACCAGACAATTATGAAGACCAGTGGGGATGGGGAGCTGGAAGTCCACGATTGGCAAGTCAGAGTTTGACAACGGTGAGAGGTTCCACAAGCTTCAGGGAAGGTGATGTCATTTTAAGGAAGGTCGAAAGGTGGGAATCAAGCGAGTCTGGAAGGGACTTCTCTCAGCCTGCAGGTGTGTGGAGTGATTTTTGAACTGTGCTGGGAGAGATGGACGCGAGGAGAAGTCATCAGATTGGTGGAGAACCACAAAAGCTGATAAGAGGAGGTAGGTGGGGAGATATACTGGGACAAACAGGGAGGAAGCCCACGCTGTGCGTTTATGTTCTTCATACTGTTGGCTGTGCCTATGTGCCGTCACCTGCAAGTGCCCCGTGAGTCCCCAGAACCTAGCACCATGCCTGCACGTGGATGACACCCACTAACTAGTTGTGTGACGAGTGGAGGGATGGATAAATAATAACTGAAATGGATTGAAGCTCCCATGGAAAATAATTTGGTGGTTCCTCAAAAAATCAGACATAGAATTACCATAAGGCCAGCAATTCCATTTCCTAGTAATTGTATATCCTCAGCATTGAAACAGGGACTTGAATGGATATTTGTACACCTGTGTTCACAGCAGCATCATTCACAATAGCCAAAAAGTGGAAACAACCCAAGTGTCCATCATTGGATGAATGGATAAACAAATGTGGTGTAGATGCACAATAGAATATTATTCATCCCAAAATAGGAAGGCAATTCTAACACACGCTACAACATGGGTGAACCTGGAAAACATTAGGCTAAGTGAAATAAACCAGACACAGGAAGATAAATATTGTACGATTCCATTTATATGAAATATCTAGAATAGTTAAATTCATCAGGATAGAGTCAATCAGAGGCTACCAAGGGGTGGGGGGATGGGGAGATGTGCTTAATGGGTAGAGAGTTTCAGCTGTGCAAGATGAGAAGTTCTGAAAATAGGTAGTGGTGATGGTGATAAAACAGAGTGCATGTCCTTAGTGTCACTGCTTTGTACACTTAAAATGGGGAAATTAGTAAATTGTATGTTATGCACAGCACCTGGGGTTCACTGGAGAAATGGTAGTCTCAGCAGGGTCACTGTGAGAATTAAGTGAATTAAAGCATAAAGGTTTAGTATATTGCACACTCTCAGTACATTTTGGGGGGTTACAGGTGGCCAGTGAGGCACCTAAGTGGGCTGCAAAGCTAGACCTGAATGAGCACAGAAGCCGCGTGGTTTCCGGACACCATGTGGTCTCTTCCAGCCCCAAACAAGTCAGCATTGGAGGGAGAGTCAACAAGCGGGCAGCAGAATTCATGGAGGAGGCATTTATTAATTCCCGACTGCGTACTCAGCTCTACTTGTTATTAAGAAGACCAGAGAAATAGAAAACCCTCTTCCTGCCCTCAGTGATTTGACTTAGGTTCATGGCGCTATGCAGCAGGTCTCCGTATAAAACGATCTCTGATTGTACAGCACGCACTCCCACGGGCTGTGGAATCCCAGGGGAGAGAGTTAAGGTGTGGGTGAGCTAGCAGGGCTAGATGGGGCCAGAGCTTCCTGGAGAGGAGTCATTGAGCACACATTGCAGTCTAGGTGACAGAAAAATTCCAGTGGATAAATATGAGTAATATTAATACCAAATTACAATCCCTTGTCTGCAAGGCTGAAGTCCAAATATCTCGACAACAGAAACAATTGTTTTGTTGTTGTTGATGTTGTTGTTAATTTGTTGCCAAATCTTACCTGGCAGCAAACTTGACCTGAACTGAAGAGGCTCTTTCAGTTAAGAGGCTCTGTCTTAAGTCCCTCCATGAAGATTGATACAGTTGCTTCAGAATCATGAATATATCTGATGTGGGCACATTCTGCCCTGGCACTCACCATGGGAGATATGTCAAGAGATGGTTATGAACCATATTACATTCTAAAATAAGAAAAACTGGATGCAGTAAGTCAAAGAAAGACAATGACTGTATGATTTTACTTACATATGAATGCTTATAAAAGAAAAAACCACCAAACTCATAGAGAACAGATAGTAGTTGCCAGAGGTGGGCAATGGGAGTGGGAGCAATGGATGAGAGTGGCCAAAAGGTACAAGCTTCCATTTATAAGATAAATAAATCCTGGGGATGTGATGTACAGCATGGTGGCTATAGCTAACAATACTGTATTGTATATTTGAAAGTTGCTAATAGAGTAGGTTTTAAAAGCTCTCATCACAAGAAAAAATATTTGTAACTATGTGAGAGTTGGATGTTAACTCAATTTATTGCAGTTGATCGCTTCATAATCTATACACACATCAGCTCATTAAGTTGTACACCTAAAATTAGTATAATATTATATGTCAATTATATCTCAATTTTTAAAAAAGCTATGACCTTTGGCCACAAGTGTTTTGGATGAAAGATTGATAACTTGTATTCATCACATGATAGACAATGGGAACCATAGATTCTGCCAAGTTCTTTCTCCACATTAACTCATTTCATCCTCATAGCAACTCTATGAGCCAGGTCCTATTATTATGCCAATTTTTCAGATGAGGAAACAGACCAGAGAAGATAAGCAGCTTACCAATTGCCACAAATTTGTAAGCGATAGAGCTTTGTTTGAAGCCGCAGTCTTCTTGTTTGGACAATAAAGTCTTGGTGGTGTCCTTGGTGGGAACAGTTTTAGAATCAAGGTGAAAATGGAAGTCAGACTATGGAGGTCTTCGGAGGAAGGAGCTGGAGGGGAAATGAGACCCCAGAACTGAGTTATTCATCTGTGTGTTGACAAAGAGGGAAAGGCATACATATGAGGGTCTGAAGTGACCTCCAGATCAGGTGGGCCTGGTGGGTAACCAGCCTTGGGGCTGCAGGGGGGCTGGGCCTCCCTGGCTCCCCGTGGCTGAGGCTGTAATTTGGAAAACACAGAGTGTCGGGGAGCCTGGGTCCCCGAGCTTGGCCTTTAACTTGTCGTCTACTCTCAGACATAAACAGCCACTCTCAGGCCTGTAGCCTTTCCCCTTTCTTTTGAAAGAGGAAGCAGCTCCAGAAGGTCCCTCTTACTTACTCTCTATGGGGTGAAGAAGAGGAACCTGGTTCTGATTTGGATTTTTTGAAGAAATCTTGCTTTGATGTGGTCCAAGCCAACTTCTTCATTTGCTGGTCTGACAGGGACCACGGTGGCGGTGGCTCCTCGGGGACAGGCCGAGGGGACTCTGAGTCAGAGACCCCTAAGGGTGGAGTTTCCCAGCCCTGACTCCTTGGGTACCTCCAGTTCTCTCCAAGGATCCCAGAATCTTCTCAAGGCAAAATGTAAATATTTATTTAAATATTGAAATAAACTTTCTGCAAAAATAGACCTATGGGAAAAAAATCAGCCTATACCACCCAGAGTCTTTTTTTTGTTTTTTAAACAATTTGTCAGTAGTTTTTTAAAACAGTTTTTTATTTATTTACTTTTGGCTGTGCGGTGTCTTGTTGCTGCTTGGGCTTTTCTCTAGCGGTAGTGAGTGGGGGCTACTCTTCGTAGCAGTGTGTGGGCTTCTCATAATGGGAACTTCTCTTGTGGTGAACACAGGCTCTGTGGTGTGCAGTCTTCAGTAGCCGTGGCATGTGGGCTCAATAAATTGTGGTTCCTGGGCTCTAGAGCATAGGCTCAGTAGATGTGGCACACTGGCTTAGTTGCTCTGTGGCCTGTGGGATCTTCCCGGACCAGGGATTGAACCAATGTCTCTTGCATCGGCAGGCGGACTCCATACCACTGAGCTACTAGGGAAACTCTGGCTGTGTCTCTTAAATTCTTAACAAAATACAGCTTTAGATGGGCCTGCCAAGGTTGGTGGTGGATTTTCCATGAATGTGCTTTGTAAATTATAAAGCACTGCACGGTGCTTGTAATGATCAATGCTGCCTGATCACTACCCCCGAGCCGAAAATCCTACTGTTGTTACTCTACCTATTCTGCATTCCTGATGGAGCAGAGACCTGGCAGGCATCATTCAGGTTACTACAAATACTTCCCTTCTGTAGGCCTCGATTTCCATATTAGTCAGGCTAAACAAGGCAATGCTGAAGTGACAAATAAACCCTGAGCATCAGTAGCTTAACACGATCAAGCTTCATCTCTTGCTCTAATGAGGGTGGATAGAAACTCTTCCATCTTGTAGCCATGCTACTAAAACATGCGGCCCGTAAGGTGACCATGGAAAGGGAAGAGAGAGATGATGAAAGCATACCATCTCTTAATTGTTTGGGCTTGGGATTGACATGTCATTTACAGTTTACAGCCCAGAGTGAATCACATGATCCCTGACTAGCTACAGGGAAGACTGGGAAATGCAGGGGGAGCACTGGATATTCTGTGAGTACAATGGACTCTGCCATGGTTTCCTCATATGGACTAGATCATCTCAGAGCAGGCATCACCTGCTCTGGGCTTCTAGGACTGTGTCAACCAGAGATCTGGAGATTGATGACTTACAGTAAGCGATAACTCTGGGTTACTATACACAGCTTCCATGAGAAGAACTGCATACTACCCCCCTAAAAATCAATTTCACCTCTTCACCTTCCCCAGATCCATCTCTGAGCTGTTTCCCCTCTGCTGCTCCTCCCAAGTCCCAAATACTCCAGCCTGTGAAATAAAGTGACCCCTTTCAGTGCAGATGCTTTTCTTCCCGGAAGAAATGGGGCCTGCCCTGAAGCAGGACACTGAGAAAGAGCCAGGTTGCTGACAAGCTGGGACCACCTGAATACCCTGGGCCTTGGGATCCCTTTCTTCTCACATCTCTAGAGGAATCTGGGGATAATTCTAGAAAACTCTTCCTGCTTTCTCCCATTTCCCTCTTCACGCGTGTGTGCTTGCTACTCCCTTTCCTGTTCTGGGGAGTTCCACATTGGTCTCAGACAGCGTGGTCCAGGATGGTCCACGTGCATTTGAAAGGCATGGTGATCACTAGGAGCTGGCGTAGGTCCACCAGGAACAAGCCTTGGTCCCCTTCCGTTTCTGACACAATGTCTGAATTGTCAGATCAGGAACCTGCTCTGATAAACTCACATGCTCTCAGGAGGAGGATTGCAGGAGTGTGATGGCATCAAGTCACATGCTGCTGGTCTGTCCCTGCACAAGCCCCAGTTGTGATAACTGGGCTTCTGCCTTTTTCAGGAGACACATCCACAATCTTAGTTTGGTCAAAGGGTCCTACCTGTGAAGCCTGGCCTATATTCCTCTCTGCAGGAATGTCAGAGACACTGAATATTGCTTCTCCTTGATTACTTACCGCCACTGAGTAGCCTGAGCAGCAAGAACATACGCCCTGACTTGGCGAAGGACCCCCAACTCCAAGTGCTTCTGCACTGGTGTGGGCCTCCAGTGCTGCTGTGGTTGTTCTAAAATCCTTTGACATTCTCATTCGTTCCATCCAGAGGTGGTATCTATGTTCCTCCCCTGAAATCTGATAGTCTTGCAGCGGCTTTGATCAGTAGAGGATGGAAAAGTGGTGCTCTGTGACTTCTAAGGCTGGGTCATAGAAGGCGCCATAGCTTCTGCCTTCTGGAATATTCACTTGATGCTCAACTGCCAGGCTATGAGACACCCAAGCCAGGTGGAGAAGCCACATGTAGGTTTAAGTGGGGCAGTCCCAGCTGAGCCCACTTTTGAATTATCCCAACACTGGTTCCAGACATGTGAATGGAGAAGCCTCTAGATAACTCCAGCCCCTGCTATTCACATGGCCTGCCCTTTCCTCATCATCCACTTCCCCAACTGAAGCCCTAGACATGGTAAAGCAGAGGAAAGCCATCTCTGCAGTGCTCTGTCCAAATTCCTTACACACAGAAGCTCAGAGTATGATAAAGCAGCTGGTGTTTCATATTGCCAAGCCTGAGCTCATTTGTTCCATAAAAATTGATAACTAAAAAACCACCTCGTCCTTCTGCCATTAGCATGGAGATGGATGGATCCACATCAGCTTTCAGGAGGGAAGCCTCTAGCAGTGGGGTACACAACTCATTCCTATATAGCCTCTCTGATGACAAAGACTTACAGGTAGCCACAACAATAGCAACAATAAGAACATTGGAAGGATTACTTGGAAATAGTGGATGTCACACACGGAGAGAGAGAGGTAGGACACGAGGGGATGGGGTCAGTATCCTGAAATTTCTCAACTGGCTGAGATGAACCTAAATCCTGCACTTAGATTTTAAAATTCTAATGCAGAAGAACAGATGAAGTAAGGGTTAGCCAGGCATAGGGAGGGGTTGACTATTCCAAGAAAGAGGGATGGGTGAGATGGGAAACACTTTGGAGGAATGGAGGGAGAGTCTGTGGGTAGAATAAAGAAGAAGGGGGAGGGACTCAAGATGAGACTGGCCAGTGAGTGGGCAAGGTTGTGTCAGACCAGGTCTCGGGAGCCATGGCAGGAAGGTGCTGGGAACCTGGATCTAGCCGTGTAATATCTTGGGTTGGCACCCCCCTTGCAAATTCTAAAACTGAATAGAACTAGTTAAGCCAAGACAACTTCTAAACATACAACCCAGAAACCCAGGCATAAAAACAGCTGGATTTCCCGGGAATTTATTCTGTTCGGGTTCAATCTACTTATAGCACTGGACACAGTAGCAAAAGTAACAAAAACTTTGTCAAGCACAGTAGTGAAGTGACCCCAAAGAAAGACTGCCTGGCGGCCCTCCTGACTCCTTCCATTGTTAATCCTGGTGGGGCTCATGGATTCTGTTGTTGTGGATCCGCATCCCACCTTGTTTAAGAAATTCCTGAAAAGACTGGGGTGGTAGAGGGGGTGTCCTGGATGGCAGTGATTTTCTGAGGCTTCCTTGTCGGACTCTGGTGGGACATGGGCCCTGGAGATATTTCTTTTCAGGAGAGGTCTGGTCTGGGTGCGGGGCCTAGGAAGGGTGAGGACCCTGCCTGTGCGTGGCCCCTAGCTGGCTCAGTGGTGGGGGTATCGCGGGTGCCAGTGGAGCATGGCACAGGCCCTGCCTGGCTTCTTGCTCCCTCTCAGGGTTTATCAGGGGATTGTGGTGTAGCCAGATCCAGTCCTCCCCCAGGCCTACCTACCAGGGCCGCAGAAAAAAAAAATAGAAATTACCCAGCTAAGCAGGCAGTGGCTGTGTGTGAACACTCTCTCCTGTGCTGCCTGGGTTTGTTTTTGCAAGGTCAGGAGCTGAAGATGCTTTTGGAGACTCTGAGCAGGGAGCATGAGGGCCTTTTCTGTACCCTGAAAGTTCCAGGAGGCAGAGGCCCACACTGAGACTGCTAGATTGATCGATGCCCTCCCTCACCTGCGGCTGCCACCTGCAAGGGGCTCTTCAAAACCTGCCTGTGTCTGTGTGGCCTCCAGCCAGGGTCCACTTGTTACCTGTGCTTAGGTGTTGGGCTCTGCAGGGCAGGTGGAAGAGAGACAACTGAGGCCACTCTTGGAGCATATGATTATACCAGACTGAGACTTTAAATAGCATGAAATTAATTTAAAAATTTTATTTATATTTTTACTGAAGGATAGTTGATTTAAAACATTGTATTAATTTCTGCTATAACAGCAAAGTGATTCGGTTATGCCTATATATACACTCTTTCTTTTTTAAAAGATTTTTTTTTGGATGTGGACCATTTTAAACATCCTTATTGAATTTGTTACAATATTGCTTCTGTTTTATGTTTTGCTATTTTGGCCATGAGACCTGCAGGATCTTAACTCCCCAACCAGGGGATGGAACCCGCATGCCTTATATTGGAAGACAAAGTCTTAATAATTGGACCACCAGGGAAGTTCCCATATTCTTCTAAAAAATCTTGTTGAAGTGGAGTTGATTTACAACACTTTGTTAATTTCTGTGGCACATACATTCTTTTATATATTCTTTTCCATTATGGTTCATCACAGGATAGTGAATAGAGTTCCCTGGGTTATACAGTAGGACCTTGTTAATCCATTCGCTATATACTAGTTTCCATCTGGTAATCCCAAACTCCCACTCTAGCCCTCCCCTCCCCTTCCTCCCCCTTGGCAACTGCAAGTCTGTTCTCTATGTCTGAGCATCACCTTGATTTAATCATCACAATAAGCCCCTGGAATAAGTATTATTTCTGTTTTGTAGATAAGGAAACTGAGACCCTAAGAGGTTAAGGGGTTTATCCAGGCCATACAGCGTGTGAGGGGCAGAGCCAGGACACAAACCCACACCTGCTTGACCCTAAACCAGTGCTCATAACCACCACATGCGTGCGCGCGTGCGTGCTCAGTCGCTTCGTCGTCTCCAGCTCTTTGTGACCACATGGACTGTAGCCCGCCAGGCTCCTCTGTCCATGGGGATTTTCCCGGCAAGAATACTGGAGTGGGGTGCCATGCCTGCCACCAGGGGATCTTCCCAAGCCAGGGATCGAACCCTCGCCTCCTACGGCCTCTGTATTGGCAGGCGGGTTCTTTACCACTGAGCCACCTGGGAAGCTCATAACCATGATATAAGACTGCCTTTCAAAATGTTATTTCAGGGGAGTCATAGAACAGCAGGTGGAGACCCCTGGGAACATGACACTGTTGGGGGTTGGTCCCAAGCAGTACAAGTCAGGGCATAGTCTCAGGTGAGGCCTGAGATGCAGCATGAGGGCCTTGCAAAGGTGCCCACTCCGCTCCCCACTACCTGTGCCCTTCTAAGGAGCATGTGGGCACCACTTGACCAGCTCTCTTGCCTCACCCGACTGTGACCTGGCAGAGATGGCCTGCAAGTCCCCACGTCACTCAGTTTCCAGGCAGATCGAGGCCGGAGGAGGGTGGGTCCTGAGAGCTCTGTCACGGGGGGGAGGACAGCCAGGTAGACTGAGCTGAGAAGGGCTGGGGGTGCGGAGGGAACACCAGGGTGAGGGGTGGCCTGAAGCTTCGATCCTGGCAGCTGAGGGCTTCGTGCTGGCTGGCAAAGGGCTAGGTGGTTTCTGGCAATGGAGGAGCGTCTCTTCCTCTGAAATGCTGAGGTCTGGCCGTATTCTCACTCTGCAAAGTTGCTTTCTTCTCCATCAAACGGACATTGTGAGTTCCTCAGGGATATGGTGCCCGAGTAAGAAATCTCCTGAGTGGCACAGAAGGGTTTAAGGGGATTTGAGAGTAACTCTGGGGGTGGGTGAGAGTTTTAGGTGTGGAGTTGGATGGGAGAGAAACCTGGAGGCTGGCTGGGAAGAGACCTGGAGGTATTCTGGTTGAGAATACCTCTCTCTCAATTCCCTGTGCAAAGAGGCATCTGGAAGCTCCCTACTTGCCGATAGGGTAAGAATTCTGGAATGCTCCTTTGAATGAAAAAGCCTGGGGTGCAATACTGTATATATGTGATATCATACTACATTTGTGCAAAAGAGGAATTGAAAAGGCAAATATCTGTAATCATATTTGCTTATAATTACAGAAAGAAATTCTGGAAGGCTAGGTAAGAAATGAATAAAGATGGGTATATGGACATAAGAACTGGATGGATGAGGGGGACAAGTGGGAATGAAATATTATTTATCATTTGCTATGTTTTTATTTCTGACCATGGGTTACCTATTTT
This sequence comes from Bubalus bubalis, assembly GCF_019923935.1. NCBI lineage: Eukaryota > Metazoa > Chordata > Mammalia > Artiodactyla > Bovidae > Bubalus > Bubalus bubalis. The sequence goes on from NC_059167.1 coordinate 22,779,771, forward strand.
AAAAAGTCCTTTTTACTTTTGACAAAAACACAAAAATCAAGACTCTTTAATTCTTAGGTGCTCTCTGGCTTAGTGCCTCTTATCTCCTGGCCCCTATTTCCCACTTCATTTTTACTAACATTATCACTACTTCCTTTGCCTGATTTTTTTTTTCCACCCTTAGTCCAATTCCAGGCCTCCCTATTTAAAACAAAGTTTCCCAGACCTCAGCCCTCCTCTGTGACATTCTCCTTGAGTAGACATGGAGAGCAATGACAGCTGGTGTCCTTCATCTCATGGGACCTTGGCTCTGAAACCCGATGGTCCACCTCTGCTGGTGACAGTGAGGCCAGCCATGGCCACTCTCCAGCTCCAGTCATCTTCAGCACATCCTTGGACATTCTCTGTCTCTGCCTCTGTGCAGCCCTTCCATTCTGTGGTCATAGCTGTGGAGCTGCATCTCAGCCATCTTGCCCATCAAATAACAAATCCTCACCAACTCTCCAGCTCCTCAGGTATCTTTTGGTCCTTTCTTCACAAGACTAAATAATCTCGAGTCCTGTAACTAATTCTACAATGCAGACATCATTCCTTCTTTTGAAATCACACCAAACATCTCTCTTAATTTTAGAGCCTCTGTTTTATAACAAGAGGTTAAGCCCTAAGTGGGCTTCCCTGGTGGCTCAGTGGTAAAGAATCCACCTGCCAATGCAGGAGATGCAGGAGTCTTAGGGTAAATCCCTGGGTTGGGAAGATACCCTGGAGGAGGAAAAGGCAACCTGACCCAGTATTCTCGCCTGGAAAATCTCATGGACAGAGGAGCCTGGTGGCTACAGTCCATGGAGTCGCAAAGTCAGATGTCACAGTCCACTAAGTCAGATGTGACTTAGTGACTAGACAACAACAACAAAGCCCTAAGTACCTAGAGACCAATGAGGAGATCGCTGCACGGTTTTTCTCTGCCTCTCTGCTTGCATCCCTCTTGAGCAAGCATTCAGATTTCTTACATGCCATTGTTCTTCTTTGCAGTTCACGGAGGGCCACCATCCTCTTTATCTCAGCCCATCAGACCTTCTTAGTGTCTTATTATTTCCACTAATTCAGGTTAAGCTTGGCCCAGTGTGCTCTTTATTTAGATCATCTTTATTATACCTGTGGGCACATCTTATAAGCAGGCCTTGGCACTGGTTTACTTGTGGGTTTCCTTTGAAAAGGTCAGTGTGAAACAGGAAATGTGACTAAGAAAATCTTCCTCCATGAAGCCTCATTTCATTAACTGGAAAAAAGCTCCTGTCCCCTCTCCCCCAGTACTTACTCATGACCCAGACACATTTCAAAAGAACACACAGTTCCCCAAACACTGAAATGTGCATACTAAGGCTCATGTGTAGAGTGAGTGGTGATTTGTCGGGTTTGCCCTGTCTGGAGTCCATCCTTAAGCCAAATCGTGTGACCTGTCACCATTCTTCAGAGAGTCTGAGGATGGCTAGGGACCTAGGAGGTCTGGGAGACCTCATGCCTGACCAAGGAGTGGAGCGGCGCTTAGGAGCTGGGATAGTCGGCAATACTTACATGTGTAAAAGGCCGAGCCAGAATGGGAATATAGGTCTCCTGACTCTCAAGCCACATTTGCCCAATTAAACCACATGCCTACCTCTTTAAAGCTTCTGGAGGGACCCCTGCATCTTTCTTCTTTCAGCAGATAAGCCAGGTGATGCTGCAGTGTGGACACATGGTTGCCGGGAGATGACCCTGGGCCAACAATCTGGTCATTTGGACTGTGCTTCCTCGGGAGGCAGTAATCGTGGCACTTGGGATTGCCTGGTTTGCAACCTTGCTTTGGTTTCCTCATCCATAAGATAGAAAAGTAATAGCTCTTATCTTCTGCAATTAGCATGAGGGGAAAATAATGCCCAGAGATCATTTAGAGCAGTCTTGGTGTGTGATCACTCTCTAATGGTTAGCTATTATTATTCTGATGGGTTGGTCTGCTTTCCTCCATTCTATTCAACTCAATGAGACTTTGGCACCAACCATGGACTTTACTGGGGCTGTGAAAATGGCCACATTGAAGCTCCACCTTCACCCTGGCTGGTCTCCCAATGGCCAGCAGTTTGTCTTAAGAAAAGCTTGGGAATAAAAAGAATATAGATGGTCCAATGCACAGTCAACCCTGGCGGGGGCTAGGCTATGTGGCATGGAGCCCGCCTCTGAGATGGCCTGGTTCAGGGCTGCCAGCAGTGCCCAGTTCTCAGAGGACTTGGGCTCAGTGTTGATTCTGGCTTGGCACCTGATACTGAGATGGGGAGTGCGGATTGAGGTGCAGAAGCTTGGGACTCCATTTACTTGGAGCAGACAGAGAGAGACAGTGTGGGATGACATAAGGGGAGCCATGGCCAGGCTCAAGGATGCTGAGACTCGGCTTGACTCACCCTTGCATTTGCTCTCTCAAAACCTCAGTGTGCATGCTGGGAAATTCCTGGGGGAGGTTAAACTCTGACCCTAAAAGGCACGTAGATGCTTCTTCAGAGCTTAGAGTTGCCTCACTCTGCCTGCCAGCTTCCTGAAAATGTAGTCTTGCCACACTGGAGGAAGGATGGACCAAAAGCAGCATGGGATCCTGTGTTAGCAGGATTTAACAGAGGGAGAGTCAGAGCTACAGCTGAATGTGTGAAAAGTTAACAAGGCTGAAATTTTATTAAAACTTATTTCTACCACACACGCTATGTAACAGTTTCCCAATGTGAGTATGAACCTTTGGTTCTCTCAGCCCACAGTGTCCTCTTCCCCAACTGTCGACACACCAGGGTCAGGGACCCTCTTTCAAAAAGTGGAGCGTGTGCGCCCAGGTGCAGAGATGCTCTTTGCAGATGATCCATTGCATCCAGTTAACACTTAGGCCTGGCTTGTGTTCATCTGCATTATTGTCATTTACTGAGGGACAAGAGCATTTTCTTTCTCAATCATTCTTGATGGAGAGACCAACAGTCCTTACTTGAATGCACTGGGTGGACATTTGCCACAGTATGACTGGCTTGATGCAAGTGGACGGGGTTGATGATTTCTTAGAAATTTGCTCTGATGTTGAGTATTTCTCAATAAACTGGAAGAAAAAGAACACATATGCCTCATAACAGGAATTCAATAAACACAAACAATTACTACTTAGGGGAAAAAAAAGAAATTTGCTGTTTCTAAATGGGACCAAAATATCCTTAAATTCTCTTATGGATCCTTATCTGGGATTTATTCAGTCTTAAAATGGTAGTGGGTCAAACTTTTCATTGATTCGAGCTGATTTGGATGAGATTATGGCTTCCCAGGTGGTTCAGTGGTAAAGAATCCACCTGCCGACGCAGGATAAACAGGAGTCTTGGGTTGGGAAGATCCCGTGGAGGAGGACATGGCAACCCACTCCAGTATTCTTGCCTGGGAAATCCCATGGACAGAAGAGCCTGGTGGGCTACAGTCCATTGGGTCGCAAATAGTTGGGCACGACTGAGCACGCATGCACGTATGAGATTCAATTCTTGAGTAAAAGGATTTTTTTGGTAAATTTAAAAGTGGGACTGCTAGGTGTTTCCATTTATTAACCTAATATTTAAAAGCATCATGTCTTGATTTTCCTATTTTTTTTTTACTTTGTCTAAGTTCCCTCGCTTTCCTTCCAGAGTTCCTTATGCAGATCTGGGAAGGAGCAACAGGGGATAAAAGCAGGAATCGGTTTGGAAGTCTGAAAAGGCAAAGAGCAGACATTTCCAGTTCCCAGCATCCCTATTTCCTGAATATCTTCTGAGCCCCAGAAAATGGCTCTTGGCTGTTTTGCCCTCTGAAGCGTCCCCTGCTTCTCCGCTAGCCCTCGGGGTTCAGTCTCAGAGGACTGACCCCTGCTCCCAGACTCCTGGGTGCGGGCTGGAGGGGGGGCAGATGTGTGTGCAAGGGTGGGAGCCTCACACTGCCTGCCTCTCCCAATTAATCCCCCAAAGGGAACAAAGCCTTATTTCTTTCCTCTCAGTTTCCAGGCATTGGCTGGGGCAAGACAATCCTTGGCAGCTCAGGGGTTAAAAACAAAACACAGCAAGGCGGGGAAACAAGCCAGGCAGCTGCAGCGCTCCTCAGAGCCCACTGCAGGCTCAACTGAGGCCCCGGCAACTCCTTGGAGACTTGAACCCTAGGCGATGGAATTTTCCCTTGCATAGAGGCTATTGTCCTCTGGAAAGGGCCAGGGCCAAAGGAGGCCGCCGATCACCCTGAGCTGCAGCCCAGGGAGCTCCCGAGAGCCCGGGGGCTCCACGCCACCCAGCTGAGCTTGGGTGAGAAGGCAAAGGGGGTGCACCCCACCCCACCCCACTTTGAGAAAATGGAGGGTCTGGTGGGGGGCTTCCAAAGGCCAGGGGAGCCAGTTGTTACCCCACTCCTCAGCCCCAACCAGCCCAGTCACTGGGATGGAATAAAAGGCTTGGTTCCCTTGGCAACCGCAAGAGCTAGGTCTTTCATGGAGAGCAAGATGGGCTTGGGGTGGGGGTTGGGGGCAATGAGCAGGAGGTGGGAGAGGCAGCCTATTTACCAGCACCATTTGAGGGACTCTTCTGTAGGTTCCCGCCTGGGAAATACAGGATACCCTAAGTGTGGGGGCTGTTCTTAACCGCTTCCCAGTTCTGGGCCATGGTTGGTGGTCCATGATGGGAATGGATCTGAGTAGGCCTCTCATGAACTTCATGGATGGCTCAGGAGAGTTCAGCCGAGCCTACCTTTATAGGTAGCAAGGCCCAGCCTTGTTTTGTAACTGGAGACCCCTGGAAGTGTTGATAGATGCTTGAGTTCATAGAGAGCTATTTGTGAAGCAGAGATTAGAATAGCAGGCGCCCGTCTCCTGGGTCTGATCTCAATGGGCAAGACAAGGCTATTTTTAATATCAAGCAAGAGAGCTGCTGAAACACAGACAAAGTACAGAACCTGGGCTAACTTTGTCTCAAGCACTAGGCTTTGTGAAAGGAGTTAAAAAATCTATACACATACCAAACAGATGTTTTTTGCCTCAGTGAAAACAAGAGATAAGGGCCAGGAGACCTTGACCCAGGACTCTGGGATGACAGGTCCCAACTTGTTGTCACTAGAATAGAGGTACATGGGAATGTTGGTGTAACCCCCACCCCTCCCACCCCACCGGGGTGTTAGATTGTGAGGACTTGCGACCTGGCATTGACTGCAAACACCTCAAAAGCAAAAGTGTGGCATCTCCCACGTGGAACAAGCAGAGTCAATAAAGTGAAATGGGGGCTTAGGAAGACAGATGAAGAGTATAAAGCAGCCCACTGTTCAGGACCCTGAAAATGATTTTTGAAAAGCAAAAACAAACACAAATTCTTGTCTGGGATAGCTGGGCAGTTCTTGGAGATAATGAGAACGGGGTTCATGCCTGAGGATCTGGGGGTGGGGAAGGGAGGGGAGAGGTCACTGTTTTCCCAAGAGAGTGGCTGAGGCCATCCCCAGTGAAATACTTCCTCAGATACAACAAGGTCAGTCCCTTCAAAGTGCAGCTCCAGTGGGTGGGTCTTCTCTGAAAGACACAATTTGAGGAAACCTCAAGGGTGAACCCTGAGATGAGGAAACACCTGGGTGGCAGGACCTGGATCAGGAAATAATCCCGAGACACCACAGAAGTTGCTTTGAATGCATGACCTATGGTCAATCAGATGACCGCCTGCTTTAATGATCATCATCAAAATGATAATGATAGTAATAATAAAAAGGTTAAGGAATCCCTTATCACCTAATTAATTTACTTACAGACTGGCGAACTGGCAGAGAAAAAGTCCAGGCAACACAAGAGGACAATCTATTTAGAAATTATCCAGGGAATGGGAACTCAGAGGAGAGAGACTGATATGAGCTTACCTTCTGAGCACTCTTGGGGATATATAATCTCATTTTATTTTTATGACAATTCAAGGAAGGGGATGTGAGTATTATTCCCAATTGTAGATGAGAAAACCTAGGCGTGGGTAGGTTAACTAACTGAAGCAGGATCTCATAGCTTAAAACAGAGAGAACTAGGCTTTTTGTTTTTTATCTCCTCCTGTCTTGTTTTTTATTTTTCCAGCTTGCTTTTCCTTATTATCTAGAAGTATAGTTAAATTTTTAAAATAATGATTGTTTAAAAATTTTAAAAAGTTAACTGGAATTTTTAAAGGTCACTTTCTGTTTCCTATTTACAAAATATTAGCCATATTTCCCATGCTGCACAATACATCCTTGAGCCTGTCTTACACCCAACAGTCTGTACTTCCCACTCCCCCACCTCCCCACTGGCGCCCACTAGTTTGTTCTCTGCATCTGTGAGCCGGCTTCACTAGTTTGTCGTATTTATTTAGATTCCATGTGTAAGTGATATACAGTATTGGTCTTTTCTCTGTCTGACGTTTCACTTAGCTTAATGTCTTTCAGATCCATTCATGTTACTGCAGATGACAACATTTCATTGCTTATTTTTTAGATTAATTAATTTTACTTTTGACTGTGCTGGGTCTTTGAGGCTGCTCGTGGGCTTTCTCTAGCTGCAGTGAGCGAGGGCTACTCGCCAGTCGTGGAGTGTGGGCCTCTCACTGTGGGGGCTTCGCTTGCTGCAGAGTGCAGGCTGGCTTTGGTAGTTGCAGCACATGGGCTCAGCAGTTGTGGAACACAGGCTCGTGGCAGGTGGAAGCTTCCCAGACTAGGGATCGAACCCATGTTCCCTGCATTGGCAGGCAGAGTCCCATCCACTCCACCGCCAGGGAAGTCCAAAATTTCATTGTTTTTTAAGGCCTGAGAAGTATTCCGTTGTATACGTGTACCGCATCAATCTGCTGATGGACACAAAGGTTGCTTCCATGTTTGGCTATTGTAAACAATGCTGCTATGAACATTGGTGGGGGGGGGGGCATGTGTCTTTTCGAATTAGTGCCTTTTATTTTTCAGGATATATACCTAGGAGTGGAATTGCTGGGTCATACAGTGGAAGAACTGGGTTTCAAATCCTATCTGATTATCTTACATCTATATATATATAACAGCCACTTTCAGATATGAAATCTCAGTTGAATTTCAAAACTCCTTATTAAGGCAGGAGATTATTCTCATTTACAGCCTGAGAAGCTGCAGATGGTGGAGTGACTTGTTCCAATCACAAGATTCCTCTCTGGTAAAGCTATGACTGCTCCAGGGCTTTTCCCACGGTGGCTTGAAGCCTGGTCTCACGTTTCGTTCTCGTGCATCAAAGAGGATTTAAACATCTGCCGTTCACTCATTCACTTATTCGTTCAGTCGCTCTACTAATATTTGCTAAGAATCTATCATGAACAAGGCACCAAGGGGGAGAGAAAACAAATTAGATTTTTTCGAAGTCCCTTTGAGTAAAAGGATTTTTACTATCTCACTGTCCTGTGTCCGCAGTCACGGCTGTCAGTGGAGACTTTTCGAAATTCATGTGTTAACTAGTGTGTCTCATTCAATAAACTGATACATTCACAAGGGGAGAATTAAAATTCTAATTAATAACTAGGAAATAATAGACACGCCCCATGACACCTCACTCCTAAACATGGATGGAGTGATAGAGCAAGCTTGGGCTGGACTCATTGTAACACTTGAGTGGAAGTAGAGGGGAATGAGTGTTGGCCAAAGCCTACTTGGGTGGCCATGTGTGCATAGCCCCTCAGCCTAGCTAGCATTCCTGTATTCCCTGGTGCCTGATATCTGATTTCATGGTCCAGCTACTTCCAGGACAGGATCAAACTCTTCTCAGATGCCCAAGTCAGGGTGTATTCTGGCCATATTGCCTACTCACCCATCTGTACAGGATTACTTGATAAAGATCACCTTTTACATGGAACCACCATGGGCAAAAATTTAGCCCCTAAGTGACAGAAACCACCATAATATATGTAGAGCGGTCAGAAGCAGTTGAAGACAAGCAGGGCATGATCCTTGCCTGTGAAGAACATGCAGGGTCAGGAGGGCCCATAAACAAAATTCCCATCCCTGTCCATATGGCCCAATGTTCATTCATTCATTCTTCACTCATACGGGTCAAGGTGCAGGTATTGATTAGAACTCAGGGTGCAGGGAAGTGAAGGAGTTTTTCTAAGGAGAATTGAGGTGATAAGCGAATGCTGGGGACAGGCTTTGGAAGAGAATGAGTTGATTCAAGTATTTATTCAACAAATACATATACTGAGTGCTTTCCCTGGGACCTGGCACTTGGGCTCTTGTTTATATGGTGTCTGGTGCTTAGATTTCTGTGGATTGAGGCTGGGAACAGGTCGCACAGGCTCTGCGGCTTGACCTCTTAGAGGGAAGAGGGTGGACAGGGAGGAAGAAGAACATGGGTGCTCTAATGCTGCATCCAGCCCCACCTATGAGGGTTTTGTTGCCCAAAGGCACCTGGGGAATATTGCCAGGAGGCACAGTTACTCACTGTGATAGGAAACAGTCTTAATTTTAGAGGCTCGATTAGGAAATTTTTCCTGGTCTGTATAGCAAACATTGATGACTCCATTATTTATAAATGAGACCCAAACTTAAAAAAAAATCTTAACATTTTCTGTCACCACACTTCATTTTATAGCCCAGTCTCTGCCTCTTTTCTTTTTGCCTTAGCTTCTTCTCTCCAAGTAGAAATGCTGGACTTAGCAAATCGAAATACAGGACCCTCAGTTAAATTTTAATTTCAGATAAACAACAAATAATTTTTCAGAGTAAGCATGTCTCAAAGAATGCATGGGAGACACTCATGCTAAAAAAAAAAAAGTGTTGGTTACCTGAAATTAAAATTTAACTGGGTGTCCTGTATTCTATCTGACAACTCTGGCTCCCAGCCCTACATACCCAAGCCTCTTTGAATCTTTTATTTCTTGTCAGTACACAGTACCTCTGAGGGCAGAGTGTCAGGGTTTACTATCTCTTGTGTGAAGCAGTGTCATGAATTGTCTTCACCTCTCCTCACTAAGTGTCCCCTTCTAAACAGAGAAGTGCCAGGAGCATCAGATAATTTTTCCATAGTTGATTTTTATAACCCTTCCATCTTTCTGATCACTTTTCCTCAGGTCTTTTGTTAGAGACTTCTGAGTGGATAACATCCTATGGTACCAGTAATCCAGACGTGAAGACTCGAGGGGATTCAACATTGGCAGAAGACTATCTGAGGTTGTCAGTTTCCTTCCTGATCATGTCCACATTTGTCAAAGATTGAGGGCAGGAGGAGAAGGGGGAGATAGAGGAGGACATGGTTGGATGGCATCCTGGACGCAATGGACATGAGTTTGAGCAAACTCCACGAGATAATGAAGGACAGGGAAGCCTGGTGTGCTGCAGTCCACGGGGTCGCAAAGAGTTGGACACCACTGATCGAATGAACAAAAATGTCTATTGAGCAAGATCGATAAGGGTCAGAGGTAGCATTGGTCCATTTGATAGAATTCTTTTTTTTTTTTTAATTATTTTTGGCTGTGCTGGGTCTTTGTTGCTGCACAAGGGCTTTCTCTAGTTGAGGCGAACGGGGGCTTCTCTCTAGTTGTGGTGCTCGGGCTTCTCGTTGTTGCAGAACGTGGGTTCAGTAGTTGCGGTGCATGGGCTCAGTTGCTTTGAGGCATATGGGATCTTCCCAGACCAGGGATCAAATCGGTGTTCCCTGCATTGGCAGGTGGATTCTTAACGGAGGGACCACCATGGAAGTTCTTGATAGCATCCTCGAAATCTATATATTTTGCCTTTTCTCATATTTGTGTGGTGTGTGTGTGCACACATACACACATACATGCACTTTAGTCTGATAATGAGCCAGAAAAGTAATCAAGCATTTGAGAGAATGGGGAAGGGAAGGCAGGTAAGAAAGGTCATGTTGGGTTTTGGGAGTGCTTTTGTTGTAAGAGAATAACGGAGATGGTGTCTGGGTTAGGAAGGTAGAATTATGCTGTTTCTTCCTCTTTGCTGTTTTCCAAAGTTACATACTGTAGTTTTCTCATCTAAAAACAAAACAGAAAATTGAAAGAGTGATTAGACTTTCATTTTAAAAAATGCAAAGTCTTGCTATTGAAATGACTATAAAAAGAAAACATGGCATTATAAAATTATCAAAACAGGTAAATGCTTTATAAATTTCACTTGCTATTTTCTGAGTAGCTGTTTCCCAGTTACATAGCTAGAAGGTATCATTGCTGAGACTTAGACAATTTCCCTGGTTTAAAACCCAGGCTCTTTCATTACATCACAGCAGAAATGTACCAGTTGGATCCTGTAAGAATGTGTCTGTTCAGAATCTCAAGAGCAAGAGCCACAGGGATTTCAGCACTTTGTTACTAAATTATTTCTCTATAGTCTGAATCTAGCATTGCTTCCCTACACAATGATTGATTTTCATAGTATCGATTCTTCAGCGCAAAATGTCTAGAGCCCATGAATGAATCAGCAGTGAAAAGTTGATTATAATCATAGTTACTGTTTCCTAGATGCCATGTGCCAGGGAATGGGATGATATTTGAATTCATTTAACTGATTTAATTTTTGTAATTTAGGTTCTAGCCCCGTTTTGTAGTTGAGGAAACGGAGACTCAGCGATATTAAGATCACCCTGCTATTAAGTCTGGAGGCTGAGATTCAGAATTAAAAGCCTAGTTAGGTGTGACATGTTTCACTGTGTGCTAATCCTTTAAAAATTCAAGAGGGGTTGCCCTGTTGAGGGTAGTACTTTCGTGTTCTTCTCTAAGCAGTGGGTAAACAGGCCCTGCTGTTCATAAGACCAGTGAAAGAAGAGAATAGGAAGGAAAGCTCAGATTGAACTACAGTCCATGGTGCTGACTTAAACTTTTAGAAGCCTACAATGAAATGGACTGACAATTTTCTGAAGGAGCGACAAATTCCAGATCTTTCTTAGGGCATACATGCGTCTTTAAGTCACTTCAGTTTTGTCTGACTCTGTGACCCTATGGACTGTAGCCCACCAGGCTCCTCTGACCATGGAATTCTCTAGGCAAGAATACTGGAGTGGGCTGCCATGCCCTCCTCCAAGGGACCTTCTTGACCCAGGGATCGAATCCATGTCTCCTGTGGCTCCTGCATTGTAGGAGGATTCTTTATCGCTGAGCCACCGGGGAAGCCCAAACTTTGTTAGGCGTCCTGTTAAAAGGCTCCTTCTCTTAGAGTCTGTAATGTGGAGGTTGCAGAAATGGGCTTCTTTATTTCTTTCCAGGTCTCCAGAGGATCATTTTCCATTTTTTTCTCTTTTTCCATATTAAACAGAGCATCATACATTCCTGAGCATGCTTCTCCCACAGATTTGTTTTGATAAGCAGTGGGGGAAGTTGGGAGGCCTGTAGAATGGGCTGCAAGATAACCTGAGGATCTAGGAGAGCCCTTTCCAAAACAATGGTTGATTATTTCCAGCTCCCTCTCAAGCTGGTCTTCTCGGAGAGCAGCCCTCATCAAAGGGAGACAGGCTGCTCTCTGATTACCTTCACCCTTGTCAGAGGTGTGTTCAGAGGCTTCCATCACCCTGACGGTGACCTGCTAACATCCATGCCTCTGGTCAAAGGTTTGTTTATGTATTTCATTAAATAGGTTGAGCATTTATCAACCATTATTGGTATTTCATAACCACTCCTCTTGGTGTTGTAATTACAATTCTTTTACATTCTTAAATTTTGACATATGATTTTTTAAAAATAGGATACTTGGGTTTCAAAATCATGCAGTTTTCCCCTTTATGAGTTTGCATGGGAATGTAAAAAGGAACTGGGGAGAGAGGGTCCTTCTAGGACTTTACTTACAATACCTTCTTTCCAAAAATCCCCACTTAGTGTTGTTTTGGCAGTTGATTTTATCATAAGTTATAGATTTCCCTTCCTTTATATCTCTGGGACAGGCATTCCTTTCTATTTTTATAGGGAAGGAAAGATTATTGCCTAAAACCTTAGTGATTTTGCTTCCTCCCCAGAATAGTAATTTTATCGTTATGTAGCAAGAATATCTACACAGATTTATTTAGTAAAGATTCTATTCAGAGGTCTGGGTACTGATTAACGATGCTTGGCCCACTGAACAATGGGCGTAACCTGGGCTTGATAAACCAAATAAGACCTTTGTCTTGTTTTGCTGGCTGCTCAAAATTGCCTCTACCATAAAATCATTCAGCCTCCAAGGAGAGGCCAAGATTCTGCTTGTGAAGAGCTGGTTTTTATTTCCTGGTCTTGGTGGATAGTTGAATACAAGTAGGGGTGCTGATAAGAAAAGCCTTAAGGGCATGTGTACTTGTGAGTGTGTGTGGGTCTATACACACTTGTGCACATGCTCACAAGTATACTGCTTCACCCTGGGACCCAGGTTGTAGGGGACGAGATGGTGAAGCAGTTTACCCGCATGTCAGGTGAGGCATGAACACAGAAGGCCTTCACCCGACTCTTACTCTAAGGTATCCACATTCTCTTCCTCTCCGGTGCTGGTTGGGGCCACTTTGCCCAGGTGGACAAAACAAAGGACTGAGGAAGTTCCAGGTCCAACAGTGTTCTGAAGGAGCTATTCTGCTATCCTCAGAGGTGCCTGGAAAAGATAGCGAGCTTGAGTATGCGATCTGATTAACATGAACCTACGCCTCTCCTGGGAAAACCACTTGGGTTTGTTCCAGATGCGGGTCAACATTGTCACACTTATTTCCTCAATATACTCCAACTTTGCTAAACATTTTTTGAAAATAAAATCCTCCAGTACTATTGTGTAGACCTTGCATTTCTCAGAAGCACTCCCTGTATCTTTGGGCAAATCCCTGAGAGCGGATTACCTGCCCCAGCCCCTAACACAGGTCTGGTTTTCAAGACAAGGGGAAGAAACATTAGGAAAGCTCTACTCCAGTAAGCTCAGGCCTGTCCAGGGCTGTGTTTTATAATGGATTGCTTGGAGGAACTGAGAATGCTTATCCTGGGGGAAAAAACTCTTAGAAGGGATCAGACTGATAGTGTTAAAATACCCAAAGGGCTCTCATGAAGGAAAGGAAATAGATTCATTCAAACTATGACTGAAAGGTGGAAGTTTCCAGAAAGAGTGTTCTGGTTCAATATTAGAATGACTATCTAATAATCATCCAACGATGAATGGAAAGCTTCCTTGGAGGTGCTGAGAAAGGGCCCAGTTTCAGAACCGTGAAAACAGGGGACAGCAGGGATGTCGTAATGCGAATTCCAGAACTAGGCGTGAGGTTCAACCGATGACCTCCAAGGTTCCCTCCAGCTCTAAGATTATGTGATTCTATATCTGTAGTTTTCCATTTCCCTATTAAGAAGAAATTTTCCACATTCAAAATTGTTTTTAGCATTTGATAAAAGTTGTGGGATGATTTCTGCTCTATTTAACGTGGGGCTTGCTCTTTTGCCCCAAGGCTCTACAGGACATAAATACATCAGCGCTGTTCGTCGGGCAGAGAAGACGGGAGTTTACTGCTGGCTTGCTTATATAAGACCTAGTGTGGAGGGGTTGGGAACTTCATGTCATGCCTTTCTGCGACTGTTTGCAATTCCTCCATCCAAAGGACCTGGGTATCTTGCCCCAGTCCTGGAAGGTGGACACGGCAGAAGCCGTCTGGAGTCGAACTGCTCCTTACACCAACTGCCTTGGCAATTCTCTCAGCATCCTCCCAACAGCCCCCACCCCCCCCGCCCCAATTCCATATCCTTCCCATGGAGCCTCGATGATATGACTATCCTAAAGAATCTCCTGAAATTCTTACCCAACTGGAAGACAGAGTAAACTGTCTTTTAAGTACTCCTTTCATTAAACCACCATAAAGAATAAAAAAACCCCTTCTATTTAAAAACTCCACTAACCTAAACATCCACTAAACAGTGGATTATAATTTCATCTGACTTTAAAGTGGAAAGTTCTTTTGTTTAAACGTAGTTAAATCTTTGCCTTGAAGGTTGACTGGTTGATTTTTTTCCTTGCTTTCAGAATACTCTTTCTTCTTCGGTTTTGGGCTAAGGATGTGTTGCAAGAGAGATTTAGGAGTTGAGAGTAAAATACAGATTATTCAGAAATGAATGAACTCACACCAACTGATTTTACGTGAGTGTTCACTTTAACTGGTAGAGTGTGATCAAGGATCCAGGGTGGTGGACCCAATTCCTTTTTTTGAAAAACTTTATATTTTTTACTGAGGTATAGCTAGCTGGCATTGTGGTGATAGTTTCAGGTTGACGGGACTCAGCCATACACAGACATGTATCCATTCTGATGGGGGACCCAGTTCTTTAGCTCTTCCAGCAATCACCAAGGAGAGGTAAATATTAGCTATCAGATCCCTTTAGCTAAATTTCAGACTAAAGGCAATGAATAAAGGGGCTCAGTGTGATCAGCCACCTGAGGAGTGCAGATTAAAACCACCAGGAGAAACACATACGTCAGAATGGCTAAAACTTAAAAAGCCTGACATACTTAAGTGCTGGTGAGGATAGAGAGCAACTTGGAACTCTCATGCACTGCTGGTGGGAGTATAAATTGGTACAACCACTTTGGAAAACTGGCAATATCTACTAAAGCTAAAACTACCCCATGATCCAGCAATCCCATGTCTAGGGATATACTCAAGAGAAATTGTGTTCATATGTCTTATAACCCCAAACTGGAACCAACACAAATGTCCACTAATAGGAGAAGGGATAAATAGATTGCAGCATACTCATACAATGGAATACTACACAGAAATAAAAAGAATAAACAGCTAAAACACTGATACCACAATATTTTTTTAATGAAAGAAGCCAGACCCTAAAGAGTATATACTTCATGATTCCATTTATATAAAGCTCAAGAACAGAAACACTAATCCATGATGATGCAGAGCTGTTATTACTTTGGGTCAGGGGATAGTGACTGGGAGGTAGGATGAGGGAAATGCCTATATCGCAGGCTGAGTGGTGATTAAAAAAATTTTTTTTGGCTGCACCTTGCAGCATGTGGGATCTTAGTTCCCCAACCAGGGATCAAACCTGAGTCTAGAACAGTGGAAGCACTGAGTCTTAACCACTGGACTGCCAGGGACGTCCCTTGAGTGGTGATTTTACAGGTGCGTACATTTGCAAAATCCATCCAGCTGTTAATTTAAGATTAGTGCACTTCAGGACCACAGTGGGATACCACTTCTATTACCACCACAAGGAAGGCGAAAACGAAACAGACAATCTTGTGTGCTGGTGAGGATGGGGAGGAGCTGCTCCTCATGCATGGTTGCCGGGATGATAGAGTTTTTTAAAGAAAAATTTAGGAGTCCTTCACAAAGATAAACATGGAATTACCATATGGCTGGTGATTCCACTCCTAGGTATATGTCCAAGAGAATTGAAAATGTATGTCCACCCAAGAGTCTGTACATGAATGTTCATAGCAGCATTATTCATGATAGCCAAAACAAGTGGTAACAACCCACATGTTCGTCAGTTGACAAATGAATAAACAAAGTGTGGTCTATCTACAGAATGAATTTTTCAGGGATAAAAAGGAATAAAGTACTGATACATGCTGCAATATGTATGAACTTAGAAAACATACTAAGTGAAAGAAGCTGGTCACAAAAGACCACAGACTGAATGATTCCATGTGTATGAGATGTTCAGAATCGTAGACAGAAAGTAGATTAATGGTTGCCAGGGGTTAAGGGGAGGAGGCAAGGGGGAGTGATGACTGATGGTTACAGTATTTTCAGGGGAATGAAAATGTTCTTAGATGAAATAGTGGTGAGGGTTGCACAATTCTGTGAATATAGTAGAAACCACTGAATTGCACACTTTAAAAGGGTGAGTTTTATGGTATGTGAATTATATCTCAATAAAGCTGTTATTAAAAAGAGATTAGTGCATTCTCCTGTGTGTATTTACACCTCAAAGAGTGAGAGCAAGAGTGAGATTGAGAGAGAGAGAGAGAGAGAAAGTATAGGTGAATTCTTCAAATAAAACCCAAACAAAACAGAGAAAGGGGTGAAGAAGAGAAAGAAGAGCACTGATTTGTTTGAACAGCTTCTCAAAGTGCCAGGTACGCAACATATAGCGTTTCGTTTAATTGTCCAAGAACTCCTGTTGCACACATATTTCCAAATTAAGGGTGATGAAACTATCTTCTTCGGTCATTTGCTAAGGTTTTCAAAGCCAGGACTTAGGGTCCAGTTTTGTTCCTTGCCTATTTTACTGTTCTGCTCCAGATGCATTTCCTCGTGGTGCTGGACTTTGCCTTGACGCTGACTTAGTCTGGAACACTCACTTGGCAGGAGAGGACCCTGAGACCCACACAGGTGATGTAACTTTCCTAAGACCCCATGGCCAGCCTGTGGCAGAGCTGGGTTAAACCCTGATGTTCCAGCATAGAATTCTTTTGTTAACAGCTGATAAAATTAATATCTCTGTACTGAGTGTCCTATTAAATAGATCAATTTGGTCTTGCCATTTCAGAGACCAGTCTGAAAGTGCTCAGTGACATGAGGGTGTGTCCACCAGGGTCACAGAAACCCCTCCTGGGATTCTCACTAAGAGCAATTCTTATACACGCCATTAGGATATTCACTCCAGCCTTGTTTTATGGCAGCCTAGTCATCCCATCACCAAGGGAATGGATAAGTTAACTGTGGTGGGCACATACTACGGAATACTCATAGCTCTTAGATGTAGAGAACTACATGTACGTATTATACTATGACAGTTATTTTACAGCTGGGAAAAACAAGCTGGTAGTCAAATGCTATTCAGAGCATGCCATTTGTAAGTTAAAAACACAGCTCCCCACCAAATGCTATCATATATTTTACAAGGAAGTATAGTTGTGCTTATAATACGAACTATCAGTAATTCGATTGCTGTGGGAGAGAACAGTGAAGTGGGCAGCGTGGTCAGGTGGTCAGAGGTGATGTTGGAACTGAAGTCTGGAGGACACGTGGGAGTAGCCGTGCAGCAAGCAGAGGGAAGGGCAGGTGCAAAGGCCCTGTGGTGGGAGGCACTTGTGGCAATCCAGGGACATGGTGAAGGCCAGTGTGGTTTTGTCAGATAGTGAGATAAGGTTGGACTTTAGAGGAGGTCCTAGTGAGGAGCTTCAGTTTTATTTTTTAAGCATGAGATGAGTTGTTAAAAGTAGCCAGCAAATCAAAAGATGCAAATTACATTTTTAAAAGAGAATGCTTTTGGTCACAGGTCCTGTTGTTTAGTTGCTATTAAACTGGGCTATCTGGTCCCTTGGAGGTACCTGAAAACTCTTAAGTGGTACCAGGGTAAGGGGATAACTTTCAGAGAATCACTTTCTAGATCCCCAATATCCATGTATCCTGCTACTGATCTGAGGTCTCAAGTGATCATTTTCTACCACGTCTTCCACAATCTCACTTCTCTGTTTTGCCAAAGAGAGGCATACTTTTACCTGGCCCTTATCTTGCTTTGTGCTTCATCTTGGGCAAAGGGACAATTTGAAATACTGGCATTGGTTAGGAGAAAATGATTTAACTCTAATTGGATGATAGAGTCATTTGTAACTCTGATGGTTTCCAAGTCTTTACTTTCTATAAAATAAAAGGATGACCCAATCAAGCTGGGAGTTGTTAGACCATCAAAAGTCTTTTTTTTAAATTAATTTTTATTGGAGTATAGCATTTTATAATGTTGAGTTATTTTCTGTTGTATGGCAAAATGAATCAGCTATATGTATAGATATAGCCCCTCTTTTTTTGGGATTTACTTCCCATTTAGGTCACCACAAAACATCGAGTAGAGTTCGCCGTGCTATACAATTGGTTCTCATTATTTATCTATTTTATAAATAGTAGTGTATATATCGGAGAAGGCGATGGCACCCCACTCCAGTACTCTTGCCTGGAAAACTCCATGGACGGAGGAGCCTGGAAGGCTGCGGTTCATGGGGTCGCAAAGAGTCGGACACAA
Source organism: Bubalus bubalis (assembly GCF_019923935.1). Classification (NCBI taxonomy): domain Eukaryota; kingdom Metazoa; phylum Chordata; class Mammalia; order Artiodactyla; family Bovidae; genus Bubalus; species Bubalus bubalis. Next base: position 22,797,683 of record NC_059167.1, read on the forward strand.
CTGAGCGACTTCACTTTCACTTTTCACTTTCATGCATTGGAGAAGGAAATGGTAACCCACTCCAGTGTTCTTGGCTGGAGAATCCCCGGGACGGTGGAACCTGGTGGGCTGCTGTCTATGGGGTCGCACAGAGTCGGACACAACTGAAGTGGCTTAGCAGCAGCAGCAGCAGCAGCAGCAGTGTATATGTCAGTCCTAATCTCCCAATTCATCCCATCCCCCACATCCCCTCTGGTATCCATATGGCCACTCTCTACATCTATGTCTCTGTTTCTGCTTTGCAAATAAGTTCATCTGTATAGTTTTTCTAGATTCCACATATAACAATATTATACAATTTTTTTCTCTTTCTGACTTACTTGACTTTGTATGGTAGTCTCTAGGTCCATCCATGTATCTGCAAATTGCACAATTTCATCCCTTTTTATGGCTGAGTAATATTCCATTGTATATGCCCAGGAGTGGGATTACCGGGTCAATGTGGTAGTTTAATTTTTAGTTTTTAAAGGAATCTCCATACCGTTCTCCACAGTGGCTGTACCAGTTTACATTCCCACCAATAGTATAAAAGGCTTTCCTTTTCTTCACATTCTTTCCAGCATTTATTGTTGGCAGATTTTTTGATGATAGCCATTCTGACCGATGTGAGGTGATACCTCATTGTAGTTTTGATGTGCATTTCTCTAAATCATTAGTGATGATGAGCATTTTTTCAAGTGTTTATTGCCCATCTGTATGTCTTCTTTGGAGAAATGTCTATTTAGGTCTTTTGCCCATTTTTGGGTTGGGTTGTTTGTTTTTTTTGATATTGAGCTGCATGAGCTATTTGTGTATTTTGGAGATTAATCCGTTGTCAGTTGCTTTGTTTGCAAATATTTTCCCCAAAAGTTCTTTTTAATGATAGGTTTTTGGCTAAAATGCTGAGAGAGTTTAGAGCATGTAGGGACAGTGCTGTAACAAAAGTCCTTCCATTCACATCTATTTGTGTGAACAAGCTTTCTCAGTGCTTACATTTAAAAAAAAAAAAAAAAAAAGGACAAGAAAAATAAGATTAAATCGATGCTAATTAACCTTGCTCATTCTGGCAACAATATTCACATAAATCAATTGGGGGAAAGATATTTCAGTTCATCTCATTAAAGGATGAATTTTCAATAAAATTATGTTTAATTACCTAGGAACATTTGTAAAATTTGTTGATTTGATCAGTTGTGTGCTAATAAAAATTATAATGATAAAATTCAGAAGAAAAAAATTAACACTTAGATCCTATGGTTCCAGGAAGTAAAAAAAAAAAAAAATTCTGAAATCCAATTTGTACCCATAGTTTTGTTGAAAAAGGCTTTGATCATAAAGTTATATTAGGTTAGAATTCTTTAAGGGACTATCCAGCAATACAGGAAAGCCTATCTGTATATTTTTTAAAAAAAGGATGATGATGGATATCATTGCAGTGGTATTTAGAGTCCTTTGAATGTATTTTTTTTTTAAATTTTATTTTATTTTTAAACTTTACATAATTGTATTAGTTTTGCCAAATATCAAAATGAATCCGCCACAGGTATACATGTGTTCCCCATGTATTTTAAGAAGTGTAAGTTTGACTAAAAAATGCCAGTATTTACAATATGCCAGAAATTACACTCTTTGTAAACTTTTAGATTCATAGTATAACATTTTAAATGCTGGGATTTCTTAAATATATGGTGCAGAGTGCAAAGTTTGTCAGAGCCCTGTTTGAGTGTCTGGGAGTAAGAAGAGCTGAGGAGTGCTGACGGTGATTCCCCGCTGGGCTGGTGGTGGTCGGACGGAGGGATGGGGGAAGTTCTGAGGTGAATTTTGGCTGGCTCAGCTATGGAGAGTGAGAGAGCAGCTCTGGAGGGCAGCTCAGATCTGGCTTGAGCATGTGGGGCAATGAAGATGGTGACGGGAAAGGTTAGCTGGCAGGGGTCAGGAACTCCGCTTGGTTGTCTCCTAGGAATCTCAGACTTGATGGAGCACGTCCTGGGGAGATAGATGCAGGTACAGCTGAGGTGAGTGTGGAGCTAGAGAGGCCAGGCTGCATCTCCAGGGGCCTTGACCTGTGTGCCTTTGTATTGGCTTTCCTCTTTCACAGATACAGTTCTCTACTTTCTTAGTAATTAGAACTAGTTTCTTTTCACCAATTTCCTGTCACACTTAAAGGTGTGAAGTAGATTTTATCCTTCGTGCTCTCTGGACACAGATGATCAGAGTGAGGTTGTAGGGCTGAGGGGACATTGAATCAGTGGCTTTCAAAATTATGGGCAGTGACTTACCATGAGAGGTATTTTACATCATCATTACTTATTACCCACCGGAAGTTTATGTGGAGGTATGAATTTGTATGTCCTTCCCTTGTGGCTCAGGGGTAAAGAATCCGCCTGCCAATGCAGGAGAGGCAGGTTCAATCCCTGGGTTGGGAAGATCTCCTGGAGAAGGAAATGGCAACCGACTCCAGTTTTCTTGCCTGGGAAATCCAATGGACAGAGGAGCCTGGTGGGCTATAGTCCATGGGGTCATAAAAGAATTGGACACAACTTAGTGACTAAACAAGAGACATATATCAAAGGCTATCTAGAAATACATTAGTGTGGTGGCTGTTGAGGTTGGGGAAATTCAGGGAGCATGGTGACATCATGAATAGAATAATAGGATTAGCTCAGTTCTTTACCACTAAGGCCTGGAAAAAAATTAATAAAAAAAGTTGCAACATCAGATATTTTACAGGACAGAAATTTGACTCCTTTTTTTAACAGAGGCCTGAGTTCACCTGGAAGTACCTAAATCAAAATCCACAGGCGATATCTTTGGAAGCAAGGAGAGAGAATTTCAGAGAGGGAATGGTGTCAGGCAGGGGCTTGCTCTTCCGCAGATACCTCTAATCTTTCGAGGACAGCTCGCAGAGGGCTCTTTCCTGCTTCCTACTCTGCCCTTGGCATTTCTTACACAGTTTTTCCTTGAGGAGTATAGCCATACTGCCTTCCTCAGAAAGCCACTGGCCTGGAAATGGGTTCCAAGCGAAGAAAATGAAGGTGCCGTTTGGGAACATGATTTGGCCAAGGGAAGTGTTATGAGCTGAATCGTGCCCAAAATTTCTGTGTTGAAGTCCTAGCCTCTCAGTACCTCAGAACATGACTATATTTGGAGATAGGGCCTTTTTAAAGAGGTAATTTATTATTTTATCTTTTTTTTTTGGCTGTGCACATGGCTCTTTTTTTCTAGTTACGGCACATTGGCCTGTCGCAGCACAAGGGCTCCAGGGCACGTGGGCTCAGTGGTTGCGGCACACAGGCTTAGTTGCTCTGCGGCATGGGGAATCTTTGTTCCCTGACCAGGGATTGAACCTGCATCCGCTGCATTGGAAGGCAGATTCTTAACTACTGGACCATCAGGGAAGTTCCTAAAGAGGTAACTTTGTTAAAATGAGGCCATTGGAGTGGGCCCTAATCCAATCTGACTGGTGTCTATACAGGAAAAGGAAATCTGGACACACAGACAGACACAGGATGAGGTGGGGGGAAGGGCTGGGGAGCACATTCATGTGAGGACACAGCAAGAAGCCAGCTGTCTGCAAGCCAAGGACACAGGCCTCAGGAGATACCTGCTGACACCTTGGTCTTGGACTACCAGCCTCCAGAAGTATGAGAACATACATTTCTGTCGTTTAAGCCACCCAGATTATTGTCAACTCTCAATAATTCCTTTACGAGTGTCACAGGCCTGAGTAGATATGTAAATATGTTGAATTCTGTGGGATTTTGTTACTCCAGCCCTATCTAATGAGTGCAGTAGAAACTGGCAGAGCTGGGATGTAGTCTCACACATTTAGAAACAAGTCTTGGTCTTGGGCTCTCTGCTTAGTGAAGCTATTCTGTAGATCCTAGTGAGCAAAGCTCGGGTTACATTTTCCTAATTAAGACGCCGCTGTCTCTGAGGGGTTGGGAGAGCTGACTATGGTGGGTCTCTGGCAAGAGCAGGAGGAATTGCATGAGCTCGCCCAGTCCCATCCCCCTACTCCAGACAGATACAAGAGACTCGGGTTCGATCCCTGGGTTGGGAAGATTCCCCTGGAGGAGGGTATGGCAACCCAAGGTGTCAGTCTTGCCTGGAGAATCTCATGGACAGAGGAGCCTGGTAGGCTATGGTCCACGGTGTCCCAAAGAGTCAGACACAACTGAAGCAACTTAGCACGTATGCGCTGCTCACAGGTAGCTCCCTTCCCTGGTGTTACCTTGCTGGTCCACGACAAACCAAGCCAAGTCCTATAGGACTGAGGGCTGTCTGGGCCTGTCTGGGTCTTATGTACTTGTTTGCTTGGCTGGCCCAGTTCAAACACCTGTTGAACCAACCTTGTTGAAGAAGATAGCTTATCTTTGTTCAAGGGGTTTGCTTGCTTCACATGCCCATTCAAGGCACCTTGGCTAGAATCCAGCCAGACAGTCCTGGGGTTTTAAATGTTACATCAACCACTGACATAGTGTGAGATCTTAGTTGAACTACTTCATGCTTAAGCCTCGGTCTGCCCAACCATAAAGTGGGAGAATGATTTTGATTCCATGGGGCTATGGAGAGGAACAGACAAAATAAAAATAGAAAAGACCTAGGGTGGGCATTAAAAAAGTGGTAATTTTCTTCCTTTCACTCAGATCTCATCTGGGCAGTTTGTGCCTTTCACTCATTCATTCAATTTGTTTATTGAGTGCCAACTGAAGGCTGTACTTAGGTAACATGGTGGCCCAGATGTCCCTGCCTTTATGAAACGTACATGCTCGTGGGTAAAAGGCAAAGTGAAATCAGGTGTTAGGGAAGTTTGGCATCATGTTTTTTCAGCCTTGTTCTTTGATGTCTTGTCGCTTGGCCATGAGGCTAGATATGAACTCAGTGCTAAAGGGGAATTCTCTGAACCAACCTTGAGAAAAAGATGGTGATGACTCACGAGAGGTTAGTTTCCGGCATCAGCGAAGGAAGGGCTGGGGAAGAGTTAAGGGAATCAAGCAGCTGTCCCAACAATCATCATCATCTTCTGTTTATGTGGGGACTCGTCTCCCTGTGCAAGCTAAGTACTTTATGCACATTACTCAGTGAATTCTCACAGCTTCCTCACAGGCCGAGGAGGAGGCAGAGGGTTTTAGAGATGAGGAAACAGGCACAGCAAAAAGATAACTGCCTTGCCTAACGTGACAGCCAGTAGAAGTGTTAGACCCAGAATCGGGTTGCCCAACTAGGAGGCCATTGGCTAATCCTCCGACCAGCAGGGCAATGAAGTCAGGGTGCTGCATGTGACTGTGGGAAGCAGGGCTGGACACTGTGTCCCGATCCTTCCCAAATACAAGTTCTAATTCTATACTCCATTCTGTTCACGTGGCTGTGAGTATTACATTTAGGAATATTCCAGTGTTGGTCTCTCCCTTGACCTTTGACACTGTCCTTAGGATGGAAACGTGATGGGACTTTAGAGGTAATTCACTCCAGTCCCCTTGGGGTCCAAATGAGGAAACAGACCCTGAGAGATGAATTGACTCACCCGAGGTCACACAGATAGTAAGTGGCCGAGTTAGATCTTAGAGCTCAGCTCACTAGCTCAGGATTCTTTCTTCTCTCCCAGGAAAGTCCCCAGTAATGGCCTTGTTTTCCAACCCTAACCCTCCTGGTCTTTATCTGCAGCCACTCATGACATTCCAGGTTGTCGCCTCCCATCCTCCCACCAGCACACATCTTTGGGATTTCTCTGGGAACAATGCTGGTCCCAAGGGCTGTCTGAAATATGAGGCACAGGAGGGTGCCTGGAATTTGCAGTGAATCCTAGATTCCCTGGTGGCTCAGATGGTAAAGAATCCACCTTCTACATGGGAGACCCAGGTTCGACCCCTGGGTTGGAACGATCCCTTGGAGAAGTGAATGGCAACCCACTCCAGTATCCTTGCCTGGAGAATTCCATGGACAAGGGAGCCTTGCGGGGCTACGGTTCATGGGGTCCCAAAGAGTCAGACATGACTGAGAAACTAACACCGGATTCAAGGATGGGCTGCATCGCCGCTCCCACACTTGCTCTTGTCTGCAACATCAGCCCTCTGAATCACCACTCTTGCTTGAGTGCTGAAAGCACTTAGCGCATGTGGGAATATTTTCCGATGACAGTGACTTCTTCTGTATCACAGATAACATCTGTGTTAGTAAACTCTTTTACCTACCCTGCTTGCCCCTGTCTTCCAGCATGTCGTCACATGACTGACCTCAGAGCCCTCCCCTGGTCAGTCTAGTGCTGGCATCTTGGGCAAACCTCAGTCCATGGCCTTCTGCCTCTCATCGGGTGTCTTCTGGAGCCTCCTGGACCAGCCACACGATCTCACTTCACTTCTCCTTACGTGGTGTCCACATGTGAAGCTCTCGGTGCAAATGTGGACAGATGGCCAGAGGTGCAAATGATCGACTCTTTAAGTTTCTATTTTGATGTTGATTTGGTGTTTTTTGTTTGTTTGTTTTTCAACTTTTTTCTCTCTTGGGTCTGGGGAGCAGGGGTCTTTGACTTGGTAGCCTCCCTGGACCGTTTCCTTGGTGTGATCACACAGATCTCACAAATGCTGGTGCTGCTGGGGTGACACTGTTGGAAAATTCTCCCCATTTCTTCTGGAGTACAGCCGGCCTGCTCCTCTCCGTTCCTTCTGGAGTACAGCCGGCCTGCTCCTCTCCATTCCTTCTGGAGTACAGCCGGCCTGCTCCTCTCCATTCCTTAGGGGCTTGCCGTGAAGGCAGTACAGCTCTGGTTTACAGAAAGGCAGGAAGGGAGGTGGGAAAGATCCTGATGCAGTGGGGGCAAGAAATTGCCAATTGTGCTGGTAAAATGAGTCCCCCGTGGCCAGAAGGTGACACTGTCTTATGACACAGCATTGATGGGAGGCCTCTCCACGTAAATGAAGGTGAGCTGTCTGTGTAATGAGAAGGTGCTAGCTTTGAGGGCTGGGGCACTGGAGGAAAGACTCGCTTAGCCAGCCCTTCCCAGGCGTGAGAACTCTGCTTTGGGTGCCTGCTGAGTCTCCATGTGCTGTCTGCCCTCTTGGGGGTTATCTAGTGCCTCTCTTCCTTGGCCGATGCTCCAAACACTTTACATTTATCTCGGTCATCTGCACACTCTGAGGAGTGGGGAAGAGACGTATATTATTAGCGTCATTTTACAGATAAACTGGGACACAGGGCAGGTGTGGCACACAGGTGGAGCTGAGACTGAGAACATACATCTGACCCTGGCTCGCAGGACACACTGGGCCCTGTCCTGTCCACATTGTCCCCTAAGCCCAAACAAGGAGAAAAAAAACAGCTTTAGAAGAAAAACAGTGTTAGCCCTTCCAGTTTAGTTCAGTTCAGTTCAGTCGCTCATTTGTGTCTGACTCTTTGTGACCCCGTGGACTGCAGCATGCCAGGCTTTCCTGTCCATCACCAACTCCCAGAGCTTACTCAAACTCATGTCCATCGCATTGGTGATGCCATCCAATCATTTCATCCTCTGTTGTCCCCTTCTCCTCCCGCCTTCAATCTTCCCCAGCATCAGGGTTGTTTCCAATGAGTCAGTTCTTCGCATCAGGTGGTCAAAGTATTGGAGTTTCAGCGTCAGCATCAGTCCTTCCAATGAATATTTAGGACTTTTATCTGACGGTAAACCTAATATACAGACTGTAAAGAATTTTGAGTGGTCACCAAATTTAGGATATAGGTTCCCCCAAATTTGGGGTACAGGTTCCTCTGAAGGGGAGGAAGAGGGAGGGACCAATGGTGTCAGGATAGCCAGGGACTTCAGCTGTATTAGTAATGTTTTAGGATTTTTTTTTTTTTTGGTGGTGAGAACAGGGGTGTTCTGTTTTTCTTTATTTCCTTTCTGCATATCTTAAATATTGCACACTAAATTGAAACCATTCTAACAGTACAAAAAGCATAACATTATTGTTCAGAATGAAGGCGTTTTAACTATTATTTCCAAGGCCTGGGGTATTAAGGGTTGAAAGGATTGTTTAAAGAAACAAAAGGGGGTGGTGGACTGGGACCAGTTTGGCAGAGAAACAACCACAGAATTTATTATCATGAAGTCAAAAATTAAAGCAAACATTCTAGAAATATTTAATGAGGGCCTACTACGTGCCAGGAACTGGTTTAAGCCCTGAAAAATGTAATATAGTGCCTGTTCTCATGGAGTTTTGATTCTAATGGGAAACAAAAGTTAAAATAGGTCAGCACTCAGCAAATACATGAATTAGGCTAAAAACAATAGAAAGGGGTTTAGAGATAACATTTTGCAGGGAGAAGACCTCTTGGAGGTAGGGATCCCCCGTGGACCCATCTCTTGGTCCCCAAGGGCTCCTCTGTGATCTTCCACTGCATGGATTTGGGAAACAGCCCAGCTCACTGAGGGGAATGAGGAGAGGGTGGGGCAGAGCTAGTATGAGCAGCACCAGGGAGGCCTAGAAGCCTAAAACCTGAATGCTGTTTCCACCCTGGGTGTGCCCAGGGCTTGTGCATTATACTCTAATGAAGGGTTGGGCCAATGGTGGTGTGTTTCTTTCTTTCTTTTTTTTAATGAGGTGCTGTTTTGCATAGATAAATACTATGATTGTGATGTGGGAACGAAAAGGCAGATCATTATGCAAAAAGCACTGGCAGAGGTGAGATTATGAAACCAGTTCTGCTTCAGGCCTGCTGTCTGAGCGTGGGAACTAGGAGGTGTCTGATTGTCTGGGCCTCAGCCTAGGCCAACTGGATGGAGGCCGCCCTCTTTAGCTCATCTCTTGACTGCTGGGCTGGGAAAACAGGAAGCACACCTCTCCACTTTTTACTGGAGATTCAGAATTCTGGGAATTGGAAGTGGAGGTGGAATGAAGGTGGCTTCCCTGCTGTGGCTCCCACCTAAATGTATGGCCCATGATTGGTGGGACCAAGGCTCCACCTTTAATATCTATTGAATTGATTCCTGGTTGTTGTAAAATGAGATTGGGTGCTTTAAGTGACCCTGGTGAGGTTCATAGAGATGCTGGGGCTGGAAGGAGGCAGGGAACAGAGAAAGGAAGGACTCTCTTAGTTCTAAGTTTACAAGCTGACTTCTTAGTAGGGATAGCTGGATCTCAGAAGAGGAGGCGGAAACCTGCCAAGAGATGCTAGTTGGACAGCCAGGGAGGGAAAACTCAAGTAGGCTGGAGAGAGATGGAGAAGACAGCTGGGGAAGAAGAACCTGCACTCCAGTTTCCAGGCAGCGATGTTGCCATGATGCCTCATGAAAGGAGGCTCTGTAGCTGCTACAGTGTGCAACTGCCTAAAAAATATCGTTCCAGAGTCTGCTTCAGTGCCCCGACTGCCTGCCTTTTGTCTTGCGGAGACTGAGCCCTGTTGACAGCTTCCCTGAGGTCAGATCAAAGAGATAAAGCCAAGGTCACACTGTCCAGGATGGAGACACAGCTGCCCGTATCCCAGGTGTTGGCTGCAGCAAAGGCCATAGTGAGAGTGCCCCCTACAGAGCACATCAGGGAGAGGCAGTCTGGGGGATGGGGAGCCTGAGGGGTCTAGGAGGTTAGACAAAGGGGATCGATTCATGTACTCAACCAACAGCTCTTGGCTGAGTCCTTCCCAAGGGGTCACTAAGACAAAGATCCAATGTGCATGGAAGCGAAATCAGAATGACCACTTTATGTTACATGTCTGGGGAGCAACGAGATTGTTCCTCCTGGTTTTCCCTGGTTCCTCGCACACTGTGACAACATCAGCTCTGAACAGGAAGTGAGACTTGGCTAATGGTCTTTGGTACAAACAGACTTCCACTTCTATCCTCTGTTGGTGGAATAGCAGGGGACAGGGCAGGGTGGGAGTAAGGGGTGTTGGCTCCACACTTCCCAAGGTCTTGGAACTCAGTGGGATGCTTCTAGATGTTACTGAGATGGTTGGGTGGTGTGGCAAGGAGTATCCATGGTGCAATTCAATTATGCCAGACTGTTGGTGAACTAAGTGTTCTATCTTTATTATGCATTGAACCCTGGGACTCACTAAGGTCTACATTATCTCAGGACTTCCCAATACATGCTACAGCAAGATCATGATGCTATATGAAACTCAGAACCCCCACATGTCCAGCTTCTTCAATGACTTGAACTTAAATTAACCTGTAAAACTAACTGTGATCCTTATTCCTATGGCCCCACAAGAGTGACTTAGTGGAAAATTACAATGTACACATTTCATGTTATCCTAGGAATGGCCTTTGTACCTTATTTCTGTTTTGCTCTTATTGCTGCTGCTGCTGCTGCTGCTAAGTTGCTTCAGTCATGTCCAACTCTGTGCGACCCCATAGACAGCAGCCCACTGGGCTCCCCCATCCCTGGGATTTTCCAAGCAAGAACACTGGAGTGGGTTGCCATTTCCTTCTCCAAAGCATGAAAGTAAAAAGTGAAAGTGAAGTGTCCAACTCTTAGCGACCCCATGGACTGCACCCTACCAGGCTCCTCCATTCATGGGATTTTCCAGGCAACAGTACCAGAGTGGGTTGCCATTGCCTTACTGCAGGGAATGACTGTAGATTCCTACCACACCACTAGTAACAGTCCTGGAAATGAATTCTAAGGAAATTATTCAACAGAAACCAAAACTTCACATTTGGAGATGTTTACTGCTGCTAAAAATTGGAAACAATTTAGCACAAAGGAGATATAAAAGATTAGAGGGCTAGTTGAATAAATGATAGCTAATCTGTAGGTATACCATATATAACTCATATACATGGTAGTTAAAGGAAAAAGATGGGCTTTCCAGGTGGTGCTAGTGGTAAAGAACCTGTCTGCCAATGCAGGAGACATAAGAGACTCAGGTTTGATCCCTGGGTGGGGAAGATTCCCCTGGAGGAGAGCATGGCAACCCACTCCAGTATTCTTGCCTGGAGAATCCCATGGACAGAGGAATATGGTGGGCTACAGTCCATAGGGTAGCAAAGAGTTGGACATGACTGAAGTGACTTAGCATGCAGGCAAAAAAGGAAAAAGTAGAATATAAGTAAGCATTTTTTATACATCCTGGTAATCTGTAAAGCATGCATTCATACTGAAGGCTTTTGCAAAAGAAGTTAATTGTGTCAGAATGGTGGGATACAAGTGATTTTTATTATTTAATAAACCCAGTGTTAATGTTAGATGTAATTTTAAAGCACTCTAAAAAAAGAAAAAAAATTCCACCGTAGAATATCCTAGTAACTCTTCATAATTAGTCATTCTTCATTACCCTAACCAAAAGAATTCCAGGAAAACATCTTCTTCTGCATCATTGACTATGCTAAAGTCTTTGACTGTATGGATCACAAAAAACTGGAAAATTCTCAAAGAGATGGGAATACCACACCACCTTACCTTCCTCCTGTAAAATCTCTATGCAGGTCAAGAAGCAACAGTTAGAACAAGGCATGGAACAACAGACTGGTTCAAAATTGGGAAAGAAGTATGACAAGGCTGTATATCGTCACCCTGCATATTTAACTTATATGCAGAGTACCTCATGAAAAATGCTGGGCTGGATAAATCACAAGCTGGAATCAAGATGGCTGGGAGAAATATCAACAACCTCAGATATGCAGAAGATATCACCCTAATGGCAGAAAGTGAAGAGGAATTAAAGAACCTCTTGATAAAGGTGGAAGAGGAGAGTGAAAAAGCTGGCTTAAAATTCAGCATTCAAAAAACTAAGATCATGGCATCCAGTTCCATCACTTCATGGCAAATAGATGGGGAAAATGTGGAAACAGTGGCAGATTTTATTTTCTTGGACTCCAAAATCACTGTGGACAGTGATTGCAGCCATGAAGTTAAAAAGACTCTTGCTCCTTGAAAGAAAAGCTATGACAAACCTAGACAGTGTATTAAAAAGTAGAGATACAATTTTGCCAACAAAAGTCTTGACAATAGTCAAGGCTATTTTTTCCTCAGTAGTCATGTATATGGATGTGAGAGTTGGACCATAAAGAAGGCTGAGTGCCGAAGAATTGATGCTATTGAATTGTGGTGCTGAAGACTCTTGAGGGTCCCTTGCACTGCAAGGAGATCGCACCAGTCAATCTTAAGGAAATTAACCCTGAATATTCTTTGGAAGGACTGATGCTGAAACTGAAGCTCCAATACTTTGGCCACCTGATGCGAAGAGCCAACTCATTGGAAAAGACCCTGATGTTAGGAAGGATTGAAGGCAGGAGGAGGGGGCAACAGAGGATGAAATGGTTAGATGGCATCACCGACTCAATGGACATGAGTCTGAGCAAACTCCAGGAGATGGTGAAGGACAGGGAAGCCTGGTGTGTTCATGCGGTCACAAAGAGTCAGACATGACTTAGTGACTGAACAATCTTTCAGAAAGCCCAGGGTACCCTAGCCATGCTGAGCTTCAGGAGAGTTGGAAGAGTAGGCGGCTGAGGTTGGGTTGCAGGCTGTGGAAGGATCTGGGTGAGGGAGCTGTCTCTCCGAGGCTCTGATGTCCCCCTTACAGTCCTAAGGACGCCAGGGATGGCTCTTCCTCTGTTAACATCCAGTGGGTCTGGAGGCTGGCAGCTACTTCATCACAGAAGACAGAAACTCTCACCACTCTTGTAAAGACCTGGGACCCATCCTTTTCTGTCTTTTTTTTAGTAGCTTTATTAATAATTGTGGGAACTTGTAAACAACCAAGATGTATCTCAGTAGGTAAATGGTTGAGTAAACTGTAGTGCATACAGACAATGGAATATTATTCCACGCTAAAAAGAAATGAGCCATCAAGCTATAAAAGGACATACGGGAAACTTAAATGCATATTACTAAGTGAAACAAGCCAACTAAAAGGCTACCTATTGTATAATTTCAAGTATATGACATTCTGGAAAGCGGAGACAGTAAAAAGATATGTGATTGCCAGCGGTTAGGGCAGGAAGAGAATGAATAAGCAGAGCATAGATTTTTGGGGCAGTGACAATACTCTGTGTGATGCCATAAGGATGGACACATGTCATTATACGGTTGCTGAGACCCATTCTTTAGAGAACATCAAATAGGAGGTTAACAGTTTGCAATACTGTTTTTGGAGAAGTAGGGCCAGACTGCACTCTCAGAGGAAAGAAGCCGCTATAATTCTTGCTCCCCCTCACCTAAGGTAGGAAGTACTTTCTCCCTGGAGTGACCCGCTCTGTGACTGCCTCCGCTCTGTTGCTTGTACCCATTTACACATGACTTCCCTTGTGGGTTTCACCCTGACAGTTTAGCAGCTGGTGAAAGGACATTGTGCTGATGCCAGCAGCCACACGCAGCCTCAGTTAACCGCTGACAGTGTCAGCTCGCGTTCACTGAGTGCCTTCCACTCAAGAGTCCTCACCGGTTTCCATGCATTATCTCATTTAATTCCCACTGCAACCCTCTGAGGTAGGCAGTATTATTATCCCTGGTTCACAGATGCTAAATCATTGTTCGAGGTTCCGCAGCCACTATGCTTTAAAACCAGGCAGGTTGGTTCCATAGCTTCTGCCTCCTTTGGTGAGCAAGAAATATACTGTTTTATCACCTGGAGCCCATCCGCTGCCGCTGCAAATTTCAGGATAAATGTTTAAAGGGAAGAAGAGGAAGAGGTATTCTCATAGGTGGCATGCTTTGTGCTTGCTACAGATGTTAGACTGGACCAAAGGCATTTAAACAGACTCTGGGTCTTGAGGCCAACAGCAGATGAAAGCCGGCAATTCTCTACTGAATGTAAAAGGAATCAGTCAACAATACAGATCCTGAAGAATGTGTCCAAGTGTCAAACACCAAGGGAGGTGGAAAGTACCAGACAAGGGTTTGTGCTTTCTTTGTTGGGTTGCCAGAGAAAATACAGGATACTCAGTTAAATTTGAATTTCAGATAAACAACACAAAATTTTTAGTATAAGTATATTCTAATATACATGGAATACACTTAGACTCAAACATTTTGTTGTTGTTTATTTTTCGATTCAAATTTAACTGGCAATCCTGAATTTTTATTTGCTAAATCTGGCAACCCAATTTCTCTGAAGAGACAGTTCACAACCCAGGCAGTGTGTTAACAAGGACAGAGTGAGAAGTACAGATAAGTACTTTGGAGAAAGAACAGTTTTGGATGTGATCTGCTGGGTAACAGACTCAATGGCAGGGGGCTTGTGCTGGAAAGGCTTCCTGGCAGAGCTGGTTCCTCAGGTTAAGTGGGAAGGATCTAGAAGGGCAGAGAGGGAGGAGGGCTCGCGGCACATAGGGTGATGAACAGACGGTGAAGTACCTGGAAGAGACTTCATGCTGGGAAGGACCAGAGGAGGATCAACCTGTGGAGGGTCTTGAGGACCTTGGGAGGATTTTGGACCATATGTTTTGGATAAGGATGCGTAACCAGTTGAAGCAGCATTTTAGAATGGTTAATCTGGTGATAGCATGTAAGACTGGTGAGAATGGGCAGTGGGGTGGGGAGCTAAGCATCAGGTGGCAGGGGTCTGTGGGAAGGGAACAATGATCAGAAGGACATTGCAAAGTAATGGCCTCGTCTCTTAGGTAGGATGTACAGGTGAACATCAAGAGGACAGGTGGCCTAAAGTGGCTGGATCAAGTGGGGGATCTGGGCCTTGCTGGGTGCAGAGGAGAAGGCACCCTTGGTGCAGGGTCTTGGAGGGAAGATTCTCATGTTAGAGGCACTTCCAGTAGTCTGTCATCCTAGAAAGACAGATGGAGGCAGAGTGAGATTACATCTTGTTCTGTTCTACCTGCTCTCTGCAACATGCATGCACACACACACACATACAGATATACAGACACACACAGACACACAGAGACAGAGACACACAGAGACACACATATAGATACACACACAGAGAGACACAGACACACACAGACACAGACACACACACACACACCTCTCGCTGTGTGCTTATTGGCTTTGTATAAATTTCAATAGAAAGGCAACTCCTGCTTTAACCTCAAACAATTTTTATTATAGACCCAATTTTATTATAGACCCAATTTTTTATTATAGACCCAATTTCAGCTTTTGGGTTCTGCCGTTCTTCTTCCCTGGGAGCCAGTCTTTCAGAGCATCCATTCCACTCAAAGGTACCACCCGCTTGCCATGTGATCCCCTTCTCTGGTTCCTCCCACAGCTGGCACAACCCCTATTTCTTGCAAGAGGTTTTGCGGTCCTCTAAAATGAGGCATTTCAGCAGCACGTGAGATTGTCAGTCCCGAAAAGCCTGCCCAGCGGTTTTAGGTTTTCCCAGAAGAGTTACCAGGGCAAGAAGGAGAGGCCCAGACATGCTGGAAATAGAAACGGTCCCAGCCCTTTCCTGGGACTGGGTGGGACGGGAAAGACCCACGGGGGCAGGGCAGGGAGGGGCTGGGTCCTGGGTACCCTGGATCTCTCTGATCTTCTCCCGGACCTGGGGCGATGGAGGGCTGGTCTTACAGCAGGGGTGGCTTTTTCTAATGGCCTGGGGGAAAGGGATGGCCCCAGTGGGCCAGGGCATAGTGAGGATGAGGAATATTAACCCCCTCTCCCACCTCATCGCTGGTCACAGGGAGAGATCAGTGCTCAGAGACAGCAAGGCGTCCCACATTCCCCACGTCCCCCCTCCTGACCCTGCTCTTGGATCAGGTGACGTCGCTACCTTATCCTCCTGCCAAGCAGGGCAAAGGGGGCAGTCCTCAGGGTCTTCCCCAGGGAACTGATCAGTGCCGGATATACTGGGGGTTGGGTTCCTGCAGGAACAATGGCCACCTCCCTCACACCAGGAGAGCTTGACTTTGGCCTCAGGGTGAGCTGAACTTCACTGGTGAGGTGGGGCAGGAAGGAGGCCAAGTCAAACGGTCCCTTCTCGACCTGGCCACTCTCTGGGGGCAGAGACGCACAGACTCACCCCACCCCCACCCCATGGCCCAAAGGTTAAACTGTGCTGCCTGCCAGGGGGCCGACCCCAGCCCCACAGAGCTGCGACCCTCCCCTGTTCTTTGGGCGGTCCTGGTCTGGGCACCCTTTCCCGGAAATGTCCTTCCTCCATTGGCTTCTCTGCCTGGTGACTTCTCCTCATCTGACAAAACTGGTTCCACAGTCACCTCCTCTGTGAAGCCTGCTGGTTTCTCCCTTCTTTCCCCCTTGCTGTAACTTATAAAACTTGTTGCACTGGAAGCTTTGGACCCTCAGCCCCCTGTGAGGCTCCAGAAATGGCCGGCCTAGGTCCTCTGAATATTTGGGGTCCAACCTGGCTGGACTTTCAGGGTCCTGGGAAGGCTGTGCCTGGTGGCTGGAGCTCTGAGCTCCCTGTCAGCTCTCGGGGGCCTCCCCATGGGTGGGCTCCTGACCAAGCAGAAAGTGCCCAGGTCAGTGCCCACACACGCCACCTGGCCTTGCCTCAGCCTCATGCTCCTCGCATCCCTGGCTCATCTCTGAGGCACTGGATTTCTCTGTTCGCCCCCAGACTCCTCCACTGACCACTCCCTGGCCCAGAGCTGACCATTCTTGCTGAGTCAGGCCATCTGCCAATTGCCACAGGCAGCCTTCCCGAGATGCAGCGGGCTGCCTGCGCTTGGAGGTCAACTTTGGGTGGTGCATTTGCCAGGGAATTGGCATTGCTTCTTCCGATGACTGTTTGGGCAGACACCCCAGCCAGGCCTTGGGTAGGGGTGAGGTGGGGAGGAAGGCTCAGGAAGATGCAGGGAGATGGGGGATGGACTCATGGAGTACCAAGGGGCCTCTCTCTGTGCCCATAGCCTTTCTTTAGAGCAGCGGTTCTCCCTGGAGGCAGGGAGGTGATTCTGCATCCTGCCCCCCAGCCTGGGGCACTTGGCAATGTCTAGAGGTATTTTGCATTGTCACAAGTGGCAGGGGGAGGGGATCGCTACTGGCGTTTATTGTGCAGAAGTTGGAGATGCTGCTAAATTTATCTGACAAAGCACAGAACATCCCTCCTCCCCCAAGAACAGAGGATTAATCTGGCCCAAGTGTCAACAGTGCCACCGTTGAGAAAGGCGAGAGAAGAGGCTGGAGCAGCTGGTGTGGGGGACCTTGTGTTAAGAGGTGAACTCACGTGGGCTTCCATGAGTCCAGGATGATGGTGCTTTCACAGCCTTCTCTCCCTTTGGGTCCTCACAAGGAGTCACAGTTCTCCCTGCAGGATGGGTCCTGCTCCTCGCTGCTCATCTCCATCCCTGCTTCCATATCTGGGGCTGGAGGGCAAGGTCTTTAATGCTGAGAAAACCTCTTACCTTCTTTTATTTTATTCCATGTCAGCCCAGAGTTTCAAAGGGGCAAGGAAACGAGGATTTCTTACTGTTTTTCAGAAAGTGAAGTGAAAGTGAAGTCGCTCAGCCGTGTCCGACTCTTTGCGACCCCGTGGACTGTAGCCTACCAGGCTTCTCTGTCCGTGGGATTCTCCAGGCAAAAATACTGGAGTGGGTTACCATTTCCTTCTCCAGGGGATCTTCCCGACCCAGGGATCGAACCCGGGTCTCCCGCATTGGAGGCACTATATATAAAGGAATACTTTTTTCTTTTATCTGTATATGTGCTTAGTCACTCAGTCGTGTCCGACTGTTTGCAACCCCGTGTACTGTAGCTTACCAGGTTCCTCTGTCTGTGGGGCCAGGCAAGAATACTAGAGTGGGTTGCCATGCCCTTCTACAGGGGATCTTCCCAACCCTAGGATTGAACCCAGGTCTCCCGCATTGCTGGCAGACTCTTTACCATCTGAGCCATAAAATAGTATTTAATAGTAGTCAATACCATGAATCAATTGCTTATTTTGTACCAGGAACTTTCCCATATGATGATATGGTATCATTGTCAGAACAGCCTATCAGATGGGTAATATTATTATATTATTACTCCTTGAGAAAAAAGAAAACAAACCTAGCTGAGGTCCAGATGAGTCTCTTAAATTGCTCAAGATAGAGAGGTAGGAAGGGGCGGTGCTGAGATTGAAACCAAGTCTTTGCCCCCAAATCTGTAATTATTAATAGAACACCCCTGATGATTTCTCCTGCAGGAAGTTGGTGTCACAGAGGAACCTTTTGAGTGAAAGGGACCACGGGGGCTCTCATGTCTGTCTGAACTGTGTCAGTGGGTGTGGGTAAGGGTGGGTGGGAGTGAATCTTTGGGCAGGTAACCATGGGGAAGGGGGGCCCTGCTAAAGAAGAGGCTACTAGAGGTCAACGCTGATTCTTGTGCAGGGAAGACTAATACTACAGTCAGCCTGAGCCCAGGAAACATCCCCAGGCCCATGTCCTAACCCTGGGGAATGTGGGTTGTGCTATCTAGCTCTGTGATTGATTAAATCGTCTGAAGGGAAGGACCAGGGTGCTGCCCCTGCCCAGAGAGCAGCCATCCAGCCTTGTCTGTCCGGGCAGCCAGGCGTTCATCTGTCCATCCGGGGAGCTCTGGGCTGCTGGCTGCTGCCTGGGAGCTTGGAGGATGCAGAAGGCAGGCGGTAAACAGGAAATGGTTAAGTAAGAGCAGGTGGAGCATGCCGGGTGCTGGAACAGGGCAGGAAATAGCTGAGCAGCTGAATGGACTCAAAAGAATGCCCTGCCCTCCTCCCCGAAGCTCTGGCAAAGGCACTGTCCACCCACTCCTCACTGGCCGATGCTTCAAGGCGCCGGGTCTGGCAATAGCCTGACCCCCTGTCTCCCACCCCTCAGCTCTGCAGGGCCTGGGGAGGCAGTCCTGGGAGGAGAGAGGCCTGAGGAACCAGGCCATTCAGCCAGGACCGATGGGGCAAGAAGGAGGATGGCATCCCTCCCTGGGCTGCCATCAGGCCATGTCCAGTGGCCCAGCTGGGAGAGGCTGCAGGAGGTGGGCAGTCGCTCCAAGAACCAGAGGTTTTCCCCTTCTTTGAAAACAGGATCCGTTGCATTGACTAGGGCTTCTGTGAATGTTATGTCCCACCCTGGGTAAGAGCACACAGCCAAGTGTATGGCCTGAGATCAGGGAGGAAGTTTGGATGCCCTGAGGTTTTCTCCCTCTGAACCTCAATGTCTCCCATCTTCAGATATTTTCTGTACTCTGCCCTGGAATAAAGTCAGTGGTGCTGTCTTGACCCCCTCCTTCAGGGGAACCTAACCTCATGGGCAAACAGGGCTCTGCTTCCTGGGGTCCCCTTGCAAGTGAACTTCCTCCTCCACAGTAGATGGTCCAGCTGGTCCGGACTTGAAGCTGACACATCACTGTCCGAGGACCCCAAGCCATCTGGGTCTGAACCCCGGCTTAGGCCTCACTGGGCAGGGATTCCCACAGTGCTGGCCCCCTGAGGGGTTCGCAGGAACACTGAGGCAGGGCCAGTCTGTCCCTCGTGCCAGCTTGTTCTCCACCATGTGCCTCCTGAGAGCAGCAGTGCTGGAGTAGGGAGTTGATGGCCTTGACCTCTGCCTGAGGTGGGGTTACCAGTGAGGGAAGAAGCTGTGCTCACATGTTTTCTTGACAGCTGTGGTCTCAAGGGTCCACTTAAATGATGATGATAATAACCCAGCTTTACTGGGTATTTGTTCTATTTATTATGCATGTATGCGTGTGTGCTAAGTCACTTCTGTCGTGTCTGACTCTTTGCAACCCTGTAGACTGTAGCCCACCAGGCTCCTCTGTCCATAGGATTATCCAGGCAAGAATACTGGAGTGTGTTGCCATGCCCTCCTCCAGGGGATCTCCCTGACCCAGGGATTGAACCTGTGTCTCTTATGTCTCTGGCATTGGCAGGTGGGTTCTTTACCACTAGCACCACCTGGGAAGTCCTCTATTTATTATTAGTAAGTATATATTTAAGTCAGATATGCAAATGATACCACTCTAATGGCAGAAAGTGAAGAGGAACTAAAGACCTCCTTGATGAGGGCAAAGGAGGAGAGTAAAAAGCTGGCTTAAGACTGAGCATTAAAAAAACTAAGATCACGCCACGTGGCCCCATTCAGTTCGGTTCAGTTCAGTTGCTCAGTTGTGTCTGACTCTTTGCGACCCCATGGATTGCAGCATGCCAAGCGGTCCAGCACCAACTCCCGGAGCTTGCTCAAACTCATGTCCATTGCGTCAGTGAGGCCATCCAACTATCTCATTCTCTGTTATCCCCTTCTCCTCCTGCCTTCAGTCTTTCCTAGCATCCCGGTCTTTTCCAATGAGTCAGTTCTTTGCATCAGGTGGCCAAAGTATTGGAGCTTCAGCTTCAGCATCAGTCCTTCCAATGAATATTCAGGACCCATTACTGCATGGCAAATAAAGGGGGAAGAGGTGGAAGTAGTGACAGATTTCCTCTTCTTGGGCTCCAAAATCACTGCAGACAGTGACCACAGCCATGAAATCAGAAGACGATTGCTTCTTGGCAGGAAAGCAATGACAAACCTAGAGAGTTGTTGAAAAACAGAGACATTACTCTTCGACAAGGGTCCATATAGTCAAGGCTATGGTCTTCCCAGTGGTCACATGCAGTTGTGAGAGCTAGACTATAAAGAAGGCAGAATGCCAAAGAATTGATGCCTTCGAACTGTAGTGCTGGAGAAGACTCCTGCAAGTCCCTTGGACGGCATAGAGATCAAACCAGTCAATCTTAAGGGGGATCAACCTTGACTATTCACTGGAAGGACTCATGCTGAAGCTGAAGCTCCAGTATTTTGGTCATCTGATGGAAAAGACTCTGATGCTGGGAAAGATCAAGAGCAGAAGGAGAGAGTGTGTCAGAGGATGAGATGGTTGGACAGCATCACAGATGCAATGAGCATGAACCCAGGCAAACTTCTGGGAGATGGTGAGGGACAGGGAGGCCTGAAATGCTGCAGTCCATGGGGTTGCAAAGAGTCGGACATGGCTGGGGGATGACTGAACAACAGCATATATTTAAATATGCAGCTGTATTTATCTATACATATATTAACTCATTTAACCCTTACAGCAATCCAAAGAAGAGGCACTTTGGTTGTTCCTATTTTACAGATGAGGAAACTGAGGCACAGAGAAGGGAAGTAACTTGTCCTAGTAGTAAGGCAGCCATGGGTTCAGGTACTCCGAATTGAGACCTGGGCAATTGGCTCCCATCCACACTCCAGCCACTATGTTGGATTGCTTATGAGCCTTTCGAGGAGGCAGTCCTGGTTCCCCTAGATATTTCTAATGAGACCCCGATTCCTTAGGAGAAATTCCTTTTCTTTCAGGAGCCAGAATGTCTGAACCTCCTTCTCTACCAGCTGAGGCTCCTGAGGGCTTTGACAAGAACCCCAGGGAAGAGGGGGAGAAATCTCTTCAGGCTGAGCTGCAAGCTTGGCATCTTCCACTGTCACCCACATGGAGGCCAGAGGAAAGTACCACTGATTCTCTTCATTCAAGAGCCATGTGTTGGCACCAACGTTGTGCCAGCGGCTGGGCTGGGCACCGGGAGGAGCCCGCTAAAGTAGACATGTTATGTACCCTGGGGTGTTGGTGGCAGAGGAAGAGACAGTCAGATGTCTATTGACTGAGTGTGGGAAAGAGGGAGACTTGGGGGTGGCAGCGGGGGAACAATGAGTGGAGCCCGCACTCTGCCAGCCAGCAAGCTAGGGGAGCTGTCCCCAAGGTGATCATGCTTCCGCGGAACCTTGGAGGATGATCCGAATTAGTCAGGAGAAGAGAAAGGGGTGGGGTGGGGACAGAGGCAGGGCCTTCCAGGCAGAGGTTATAGTGCATGTAAGGACTTAGAGGTCTGACGTTGCTGGATGAAAGCAGAGAACACAAGCACGTCATCATTCCTACAGGCAGTGTAATAAGGAGACGGGCCAGTGGGATTGCATCACAGGACCTGCAAGGCCACATCAGAGCCTTGGGGCTTTGTTCAACCTCTGCCTCCTGACCTGAAAGACCACAGGAAAGAGGAGGGCCTTGCAGGAAAACAGTACAACTGGGCGGATTCACACTCCCTGATTTTAAGAATCACTATTAAGCTAGAGTAATCAAGACAGTAAATAGAACTGATGAAAGATATTCACAACAGCGGAACACAACAAGGAGTGCACACATACATAGTGAAGTTTTGACAAAGTGCAAGGGGAATTCAATGGAAAATAGACATTCATATACAAAATGAAGAATAAAAAAGAACCTCGGCCTATAATTCAAAATAAATCATAGGCCTAAATGTAGAACATAAAAGAATAAAAGAAACAGAAGGAAAAGCATAAAACAAACAAAAAAAAAACCCTAAAACTATTATAGAAGAAAACATGGGAGAAAATCTTTGTGATGTGTCTTTAGGCAATGATTTCTTATATAAGACACCAAAAGCATAATAAACTCATAACCGAAAAAGCTGACAAATTGAACTTCTCAAAATTAAAAAGTTCTTCCTTTTTTTCCCCAAAAGATACTGTTAAGAAAATGAAAAGACAGGCCATAGACTGGGAAGAAATGTTTATAAAACATGTGTCTGATAGAGGACTTGTATCTAGAATATATTAAAAAAAAACTCTCAAAACTTGATAACAAGAATACAATCCAATGTTTTAAATGGGCAAATATTTGAACACACATTTCACTACAGAAGAAATAGAGATGGCAAGTAAACACATGGAAAAATTTTTAGCATCATTAGTCACTAAATTAAAATCATAATGAGAAACTGCTACATGACTTTTAGAATGTCTAACATAAAAATAAAACACACACACACACACATGAAAGGAAATACACACTTAAAAAAACCAAAAATACTGACGATACCAAGGACTGGGAGGACGTGGAGCAACTGGAACTCATTCCTTGCTGGTGGGAATGCAAAACGGTACAGCCCACTTTGGAAAACATTTGGCAGTTTAGTGTAAAGCTAACCACACACTTGTGACCCAGCAATCCCACACTTGGGTATTTACCAGGAGAAGTGAAAACTTAGGTCCACACAAAAGACTCTATGCAGATATTTAACATAACATTTTTCATAATGGCCCCAAACTGGAAAAAACCCAAATATCCTTGGATCACTGGATGGTTAGACAAACTGTTATGCCTCTTGCAGTGGATGCTCACTATTCAGCCATGAAAATGAGCTGTTTGCACAGGCAGTAACACAGACAAATCTTAAGAGCGCTGTGCTAAGTGAAAGAAACAGACCCGGGACTATGGACGGTATGATTCCATTTACATGGCGTTTTGGAAAAGGCAAAGCTACAGAGACGAAAAAACTGAAGAATGGTTTTCAGGGGCTGGGGCGAGGGGCAGAAGTTGACTGCAGAGAACACTGGAGAATTTGAGGGGATGACAGAACTGTTCGGTATCTTTACTGAGGTGGTGGTTACATGACTACATATGTTTGTTAAGACTCACAGAACTATATGCAGTACATGTTTAAAAATTTTTTTATTTTATATTAGAGTATGTACATGCATGCTAAGTTGCTTCCGTAGTGTCCGACTCTTTGTGACCCTATGGACTATAGCCCATGAGGCTTCTGCAGGCAAGACTATTGGAATGGGTTGCCATGCCTTCCTCCAGGGGATCGTCCCAACCTGGGGATCGAACCCCTGTCTCTTACATCTCCTGCATTGATAGGCGGGTTCTTTACCACTAGCGCCACCTGGGAAGCTCATATTGGAGTATAGTTGATAACAATGTTGTTAGTTTCAGGTGTACAGCAAAATGATTCAGTTACACATATACATGTATCTATTTTCTTTAAAATTCTTTACCCACTTAGATTATTACAGAGTATTGAGCTGAGTTCCCTGTGCTGTACAGTAGGTTCTTGTTGGCTATCTGTTTTAAATCTAGCAGTGTGTACATGTCAACCAAAACTCCCTAACTATCCCTCTCCCTCACTCTTCCCCCATAACGGTAAGTTTGGATAGAATTATATTTTAAATGGATGAATTTTACTGTATGTAAATTATAAACATATACATGAAAATTACTGTATATAAATTACAAACAATAAAGCTGACTTTTGGGACTTCTCTGGAGGTCCAGTGGTTGGTAGTCTGTGCTTCTACTGCAGGGTACATGGGTTTATAGGTTTGATCCCTGTCTGGGGAACTAATATTCTGCATGTCACATGGCCAAAAAAGAAATAAATCTGATTTTAAAAAGACACAGTGCAAATAGGTTCTAGGACAGAGGTGTGGAGACCCACCTTGGGTCTGGTTCCTGTTGCCTTTCTGCCTCCTCAGATCCTGAACTGTCCATGAGGGCCCCAGTAAGCTCTGATAGGCCTTATTCTCCTTGTGTTCCAGGACCAGAAAAGGAACTATTAAAGAGCCTCTGCTTTGCATATTGAGACCCTTCTTTTTCTTAAATGCAAGCACCCCTGGGAGGGTGACTAGTTTAAGTTGAGAGAGGCTGTGGCAGAGTCGGTGGGGGTGGGGGTGAGGGGGCGGCAGGGGGAAGATTGGGAGGTGGGGGTAGCTGGCAGTGTGGTCGGTGGCCTGGCTGTATCCATGCTGTGAGGACACTGGGGCTGGGGCTGTACGAGCTTCATGGAAGACAGAGACCCCTACCTCCCCATCATGGCCTTTGGCTTTGGATACAAAGTGCTCCCTCCCCACCTGGCAACCACAGGCTGGACGTCCTCCTCGCCTTCCTTCTTTACCTCCTAATTATCCAATCCAAGTACAAATCGCCCCAACAAGTTTGGGTGATTATTTCTCTAGGGCAACCAAACGCTAAAGGCCTCAGCATCCTTTCTCAGTATATTTCCACTCCTCTGGGTCCTTAGGCATTTTTGTCCTGTTGGAAGTTTCCTAGCCAGGGAGGAAAGCAGGAGGCCCTGAGTAGGCACCAAGGCCCCAGGCTTCAGTGATCTTGAGTCACAAATTATGGGGCAGGAAGGTTGGTTAGGGCATCTGTTTTTCTCCTTTAGCTGGTACTTGTATATATATATATTTTATATAGCATTTTCTTCAAATGTGCCATTTACCTTCCCAACACAAGGCCTTTATATATATTAAACTTTCTCTCTGAGGCTCCTCACCTTCTCAAGTTTAATTTAACCACCTCTGACTGTGTCTTATTAAGTGCCTGGCGCTGAGAATGCAAAAATAAATAAGACAAGGCTCCTTATATTGCAGATGACTTTGACCTAAGGAGAATGGTGGTAATAATAGGAATAACAACGACAGGAAAGTGAAGTTGCTCAGTCGTGTCTGACTGTTTGCGATACCATGGACTGTAGCCTACCAAGCTCCTCTGTCCATGGGATTTTCCAGGCAAGAATACTGGAGTGGCTTGCCGTTTCCTTCTCCATGGGATCTTCCCGACCCAGGGATCAAACCCAGGTCTCCCACATTGCAGGCAGACACTTTACCATCTGAGCCACCAGGGAAGCCCTCTTTCTTTTCTCTCTTTCAAACTTTCTCTCTGAGGCTCCTCACCTTCCAAAGTTTAATTTAACCACCACTGACTGTGTCTTACTAAGTGCCTGGTGCTGAGAAAGCAAAAATAAATAAGACAAGGCTCCTTATGTTGTAGAAGACTTTGGCCTAGGGAGAATGGTGGTAATAGTGGTAATATTAGTAATAACAACAACAGTACCATGGCAGGACCATTTAAGGAGCACTTATTATGTGCTGGGCATTTATGAACCCAAAGTCATTAAAAGCTCAGTAGAACAACAAGGTCGTCATTCTTACTGCTCCCATTATAAGTGAGGAAACTGAGGCTCAGAGGAGTGAAATCATTTGCTGAGCTGGTAGGTGGCAGAGTTGGAACTTGAGTCCAGGTCTCTGGATCTCCAAAGCCATGTTTACAACCACGACATTATCCCACTATGCCCAGAAAAGTCCCCCTTGCCCCATGTGAAGGAAAGTCACTATCCAATTAAAACTATGACTTGGTGGGTCCTTAATTGGACCTACCATAGAAGGAATGAGAACCAAAGATAATATCAGTCTATCCCATAGGATGCAGGATGCAAGCTGCAGCCAGAGACTGTGCCAACCTAAGACTGTGGGCAAAGGAGGGCTGGGCCAGGATGCTGCACACACTGGCCAGCCAGCCCCCTCCTTCCTCCCAGGACCCTTCCCATTCATTGTATCCGCAGGGGATGTTTTTCTAAGGTGTGAGATTCAGGACTGACTGCTCAGGGGTGGGCAGAGGCCTCAGGAAGATACTCTGAGGATGAGCCCCCTTGACATGGTGCTCTTGCACTTCATTTTTTGGATAGAGGTAAGATGTGTACTTGATGTTGAGTTCACAGCAGACTGATAAGTCATGCTTGGGCTCCATAAGTCATGTTGGGCTCTGCTGTCTAGTAAACTGAAGACGATCACTCATGAATAATGCGGGTGTGATGTTATGAAACGTGATGGTTCATGGGCTGAGGAGTGACTCATTCCTGAAGGTCTCAAGTCAGACCAATGTTATTTCCTTTGGCTTCCCTTGGCCCTCACCCAGACTCTCTTAAACACCTGCCTCGGTTGCTGAATCAGGGATCCAGGCTCTGGTTGGTGGTGGAGAGCAGGCCTGAGACCAGTTACAGAAAGAAGAGGAGATGAGACAATGTTACTGGAGCAAGACTTTCCTGAAAGGCTTATGGATTTAAGCAGGAAAAGGAGGCCTGGTCCATGTGACAGGGCGTAGATTCTGTGCCCATGGAGAGAAAGGGGTGTAGTGTTTTGGCTGAAGGCAAGAAAGTTCAGAGGGAAACACAGAAAATAAGATTCCTGAGCACGACTGGATTTTTCTTTTCTTTCCCGTTCTACCGTTCTTCTCATGAGTTGGAAGGAGGAGAAACAAAGCTGGAACAAGCCTCAGGATAAAGGCTGGCGATTTCTGCCTGCATTGCAGTTGCCCCCAAGGGAGACCTGGCCAAGTAGAGCCTGGGGCAGCCTGTGTGGGGCTTCCTATGGCCTGAGGGCATGCTGACACTCCTGGAAGACCAGAGCAGGGGTCCTTCCTTCTGGGGAAGCTTTCCAAGGGTGGAGTCTTCTCTCCCTCCCTTCCTTCCTCACACCTTCAGCAGCATCCTGAGCTTTGGATAGACTAAGCAAATGCTCATTGAGGAGAAAAAGCCCAAAAGAGGGTGTGAAGAAAGACTCTGGGAGGGTGACTCTGGGGCAGTCATCAGGGGCTGGAGATGTCAGTGAAATCAAGTGGGGAAGCCAAGACTTAAGAGGGACGTTTGACAAACAGAGCAAGTCCAAGCGGAAGGCGCCAGGCCACACACAGCGCTCCTGTTTTGGTTCAAGATGCCTCCTGGCTTTAAGCCAACCCAAGATACACAGCAGTTATCCAAATTATCCAGATTATATGAATACACGGCACAAAGACTGACCCCTTCTGGGACCTCTAAAATCATTACTTGAATAGCACCATTTTAACCCCAACAGTTCTGGGGGAACATACCTATTGTATGAAGCCTGTTGTTTGCACGTGAAATGTGCAAATGACAGGTTATTCAACTCCCGGATCTTGAGGAACATCATAAAGATGAAGGTTCAGAACCATGCTCTGATCTTTGCTTTGTTCCGCATCTATGTGATTTCAGAAGTCCCGTGCCCAGGACAATGCGATCTGCTGAGAGCCTGGGCTTCTGGGTTACCTGGGCTGCAGATATGAGCTGCAGCAATGGGAGTCCTGCTACTTATGGCTTGCTTGGTCAGGGCCGGGCAGTTTGCTGCCCTTGCAATAGGAAGCTAAAATGATGGCTGGGTGGGCTTCCCTGCTTTATGGCACCAGCCCTGGTATCACAAATGTGGCACTGGAAGGGGCTTAGAGGATCCCTCCCAGGAATTCTTTCTATAAAATTCCAAAGGCTGCTCTGTGGGGTCCTGGGACATGGGTGGTATTTTCCATTCTCAGTGCCCCTGCATCCTCCCCACCTTATCTGCACACTTTGCCAGGCCTTCTGTAGTTTGCTCCAAACTTTCTCTGTCTCCTTCACTTCTTTCTGGGGAGAGAGAAGTTTCCCCTCATATGTTTACTGAGCTCCCCAGCTCAGTATGCAATGATGAGCGCATTCTATAGCAAGGCTTCCAGGAGAGCCTCTTTTCTCTGGTGGAATGGGATACACAAAGGCAGGATCTGAGCCGTATAGCCTACAAAGAAGCTAGTGATGAGGGTGATAGGGGTGTACCACATCTCTACCTCCTTCAGTCTCCTCTTTGGGTTTTATGTGCTCTGATGCTCAGCCACAACTTCCAGATCCCTTGGCCTGGTGATTGCCGCCTCGTCCCTGCCCTTCCAGGCTCATCTCCCCACACCTCCCTCCTCCATCCACATTCTGTGTGCTGGCCCCACTAACTGCCTGACAGCAGCACCTGGGGTGGCCCAGGGAGCCTCCATGACTTTGTACCTGCTGTTCCCTCAGCCTGGAATATGCTTGTTTCTCTGATAAGCTCCCATTCTTCTTTCAAGCTCAAGTCAGATCTCCCCCTGTCTGGAGTCTTCCCTGGGTCCCCCACAGAAGGAGTTAGGTGAGCTCAGCGAGAGTTGCCAGCTTCTTTATGAAAAGGAAGGTTAATCTACTCACAAGGTGATTAATGAATGGCTCTGTTGTCTAATTCCCCTGCTCCAGAGTCAGGAGCTCCTGCTGCATGTGGACAGCAGGCACTCCATAAAGGCCGTTGAGTCAATGAATGAATGAATAAGAACAAGAAACAAGACGTATATCCTTTAAGAGGAAACCTGCCTCCAGGAACCTGACTCAGGATGTCCTCTTCAGAGGTGGTTTTCCCGGGGCTGCTTCTCCACCTCCTGTCCTTAGAGCTAAGTGAGGAGCTCCTCCAGCTGGGGGCCACCTGCCCAGCCTCCTCCAAGGACTTCTTCACTGCAGTTCACCTGCGGCTTTTCTGGTCAGTCCAATGAGAGACTTGCACATTTGGTAGTGACTTCAAGCCTGAGAATGCCTGGGACTCAGGTCCGGATTAAATAGAAGGAAGGTGAAACTTACACTCTCCAGTGAAACTGGAGGGAGTCTGCTGGGGGTGGGGGTGGGGCGTGCAGCACAAACAGGAAAGAAAGGTTCCCGGGTTTGGGGGTGATTCCTTTGGGAGGCAGGAAATAATAAGGACAGTTTATTGAGCTGAGTGTGGGTGGGAGGGGGCTGTGGGAGAGAGTGAGTGACACTGTGTGAGGGTGGATGTGGAAGGAAGGGTGTGGGCGAGCTTCCACTGTGAGAGGGTAGGAGGGAGCAGGAGTGCATGTGACTCAGTGGCCCGGCTGGTACAGCAGCTGAACTGTAAGTGCCTGCAAAGGTTCACCGTGAGCGCGGGAGGGAAAAATTAATCAGGCACGCACAGGGGCCAGGGTCACCTCGGAGGAGGAGCAGAATCACAGGGGCGGTGAGCACCTCCCCCGCCTCGGCCCCCCCCCCCCCCCCCCACCTCGCCACACACACACTTGGAATCGCTAACTCAGGCCAGAGGCTGTTCAGCTCTCAGATTGGGACTCCAGAAAAGACTGAGGAAGCAGGAAACAGACATGGTGACTTGGCCCATGTCAGGAGTGGTTCCATTCTCTCCCCGGTTCTTTACAACACAGCATTCAGAGGACGTGAGTGATCTGGGGCTCAGGCTAGTTCCCAAGCTGCTGAGGCGTGCCTGTTTCCTTACCTGCTCCCTGTCCCCCAGCAGTTGATATACTAATAGCCCCCAGCATCGCAGGAGGGGGTGGACGGGGATCCATTTGTTTTTCCACGGTTTGACCTCTGGGTAAAACTCTTCCCCAAAATGTGCCAGTTTAAGTGAAAGCGATAAATCAATCCCTTTGAAATGCAGAAGCAGCTTGGGGAAGCCCCCTTTGATATGCAGCTTGGAAACGGGGGCACTTAAAACCTGGGTTAATTCTCCCGCTTTATTGGAGGCAGAGAAAAGGGAAGAGGAGGAAACCCAGGGCCAGTCATTAAGTTTGAGCACTTGAAAAGCCTGGGGCAGGGGCCGGGCGGCGCAAAAGGATCACGAAGGCGCGACAGCCCTGGGAAAAGCATCCGCGGGCCCGGACCAACTCTAATCCCGGTTCCCACCCAGACAGATGAGAGCGGAGGGCGCAGGGAAGGAGGGGCGGGCAGGGCCGGGAGAGGCTCCTGAGGGATGGGGAGGCGGTTGCTATGGAGACGGAGCAAGCGGCTCGGGGAAGAGAAAGCCAAGGGCCAGCTTGGCAATTTCCTGAAAGGAGCTGAGAATTCAAGAGAGTGTGTGTCCCATTCACTAGCCGGCTCCTGCTTTCAGAGGCCCGGGGGCGGCTCCTCCATGGGAGCCAGAGCCACACGGCTTTCCTGTTCTCCCCGGGGGCCCTAGTCTGGGCCCTTCATTGGAAACATCTGGTCCTGGAAGAACTCCTCGGTGCAGGGCACAGGGCCGCAGAGGAATAGTGCCCGAGGGCGATTTTCAGCCGTCTTCCCCCATCCCATTCGTGGAAGAGAGTCAAGGCTAAGTGTGGAGACACCAGAGGCCCCCAAGGCCCCTTGGCGCTGGTGGGGTGCTCTTGCAGCCTGGATTTCAGGATGGTGCCCACTGTTAGCCCTACAGGTGACAAGTCCAAGTCTTTTCGGGCAGATCGTTCCAGCTGTGGACCTGGCATATCAGCCCCAGTAACTGTTCTCTGTCTCCAATTCTCTGGAACCTCTGAACATAGTCCCCACCGCTGGCAGCCAGAGCTGTCCCCTCCGCACAGCAAGTGGCCCGATGATGGGTGGGGGCACGAACTGGGTGACGCTTTGGTTGCGGTCGGTCCACATTGCTCTGCCGGGGCTGTTTTTTGCTTTGATTTTGAAGGGGAGGTAATTTGGGTGGAGGATGGGAGCTGAGAAAGTAGAAACTTGGGCTTCGGAGGTTTGCTGCTCCCATCCAGAGGCCAGGGCAGAGGACACCTCGCACACAAGCTCTTGTCACCCCAACCCTGCTCTGACCTTGTTTGGAGTGCTGAATTCTGGGGAACGCATTTCCATGCAGCTGGGCTGGCCTTCCACCCTGCAGCGGTTGCGGCTCAGCGGGTCAGGGTTCACAGACACAGACCCTCAGGGTAAGCTTAACTGCCGGTCACAGGAGACAGTTCCTGGGCCCCCAACACACTTCCCTCCCGGTCCCTCCTCTTGGGAATCTGCACCCCCATCTGTTTGGAGGAGCTTCGCCTCCACCTCGGACTCCAGCCCACCTTGGACTGAGCAGGGGGCCTCCCGGGTCTGCCTGGTTCTCCCAAAGCCTTTTCCTGTGTCAGGACCACATGCTGACCGTTGCACGGCTCAGTAGTCCCAGACAAGGAGTCAACCAAACAAATCACAGAAGGAACTCCTTTCAGGTTCTTTTAACTCAGGGAGAGCTGGGAGCCCCTGAAAGGCAAGGGCAAGGCAGCGATTCTTTTGTTTGCCACCCCACCCCCAGGGGAGGAGAGAGGGGAGGGGCCGAGGACCCCAAGGGAGCCCAGCTGCCTGCAGAGCTGCTGCCACCTCTAGTCCCTCTGCTGTCCTGGGGTGGCTCGGAGGAGGCAGGCCCTGTGCTGTATCACACCTGGCTCATCTAGGCTCCAGGTTTATGAAATTAAACAGAGAGCATCTGCCTGGAGCAAAAGCAGCAGGAGCTGGCGGACACCAACCCAGCTCCATGGTCTTCTAGAAGCCCAAGACAGAGGCACCATTTGTTCTCTTTTCCTTTCTCCCTGATTTCAGGGAAGGCGGGGTTTGGGAAAGGGGGTGGGAGTCAGGCTCAGAGACTGCTGGCCTGGATGCGGGGGGAGGAAGAAACAGGGGCAGGCCACATGGAGACACAGTCCACCAGTGGCCCCAGAAAGAAACGCTGATGGTTGGAAAAGGAGGAGGTGTGTGGGCCCAGGGCCCAGAGACAGGAAGGGCACAGAGGAGAGGCAGGCCACCTTGGCCTGGGAGTGTCAGAGCCAATCCCGGGCAAAGCAAGCGAAGGCAGAACTTGAGGTGTCTGAGGTGTAGTTGGGAAAAGATCTGTGATGGTGGTGGAAGAAAGAGAGAGAGAGAGAGAGTGAGTGTGTGTGTGTGTGTGCCTGTGTGCAGCAGAACAGGAGGAGCCTGTGTACACACACACATACAGCTATAGGGTAGCCCTGTGCCAGAAACTGCTACATTCCTCTTAACCCCAAAGCCAGCCCTCTTTCCAAAATGCTTTCTCATTATTTGCAGGCATATTTTCCCCCCACCATGCTCGGCTCTTGTTTCTATATTGCTATACGCTTGCTGCGGCCGAGACCCTTTCTTCCCTGCTCTGTAACGCGACTGTAAAGCACCTGCATTTTATTAATGCTGCCTGGAATGGGGTGGGCTGGGCCCCTCTGCGCGCCCCCCAGCAGTCCTCCCACTGCGCTCAGTGAAGCAAAGCACGTGGGTTAACCCTGTGTGGTTGGGTCTCTGTCCTGGAGACGTGAGCATCCACGAGGGGAGCAGAGATTGCAGAAGACATGGGGTTCCTTGGGACTTCTACACAGATGGGCAGGCATTCTGGAATCTCCCCTGACTCCGCACTTGCCTCGCCTGACACTTCTGGCTTGTTCCTCTTACCACTGTCCCTCAGTTTCCCTTTCCAGAATGTGAGGACACCATTCTGTCTTGAAAGGAATCCTTGCAAAGTTCTAAGAGAAACTCTTCTAAAGGCTGGCCCTTTAAGCAACTGTTCCATCCTTTAGGAGCCAGTGGGACTAAACCATTCCAGAAAAATAGCTCCGTTCCCCTTTAAAATATTTTAAATAAGGAAAGCGTACAGAATGTAAAAATGCCTCATAATCCTATCACCTGAGAGTCCTGTTAGCATTTTTTTAATGCAGTGCATGTACATGGCTTAAAAGAAAAAGAGCATAGGAAGGTATATCATGAAACTTAAGTTTCTCTTCTCTTAAACCATAGCTGTTCCTCCCCAAGGTAATGATTGCTAACAGTTCCTTGTGTATTCTTCAGGGAAAGAATTTAGATGTATGCTGACATCTTTTTTTAATTAAAAATAAGTCTAGAATTCTTGCCATATCAGCACATGGAGACCCCCTTCATTCTTTTTAACAGTTGCATATTAATTCATCATGTGACTATGCCATAGTTTATTTAACCAGTGTCCTAGTGATGGGCACAGAGGCTATTTCCATCTTATAGCCTTACAAACATCGTTGCCATGAGGATCTTTGGTCATATGCCTTGGGTGTATGTATGTGAGTATATCTTCAGGGAAGTTCTTACCAGCACAATACAGGGTCAAAGGACATGCTCTTTTAACAGTCTGTCTACTCTTTTTTTCCTAAAAAAAGGTTATTTCTTTTCCTGCCCCTTTTCATTTTTTTTTTTTTAACCAGGCAAACTCCTAGTCATCTGTCAGAAACTACGCAACTCAAATTTCCTGTCCTCCCTGAAGCCTTCCCAGATTGAACCAGGAGCCCACTGGCTCCCTCTTCCAGCTTCCTTAGCCCTCTTGCCTAAGCCTGATTGCAGCTTCCATCCTTTAAAGTGTCTGTTCTCCATACAGGATCATGATGTGAGCATAATGACATTTTTTCCTGGGGCACAATGCTTTTTAAAATTTTTCTTCATGCAGTTCCACTTCTGGGTATGTAACCAAAAGAATTGAAAGCAGGGCAATTGAACAGATATTTGTACACCCATGTCCGAGTAGCATTAGTCACAATAGTCAAAAGGTGAAATCAACCCACACATCCATCATGACCGAATAGATAAAATGTGACATATATACACAATGGAATACTATTCATCCTTTAAAAGGAATGTAGTTCTGACACATGCTACAACATGGTTGAAATGAAGATATTATACCAAGTGAAATAAGCCAGTCATATAAAAATGACAAATATTGTATGTGATTCCACTCATATGAGATACGTGGAGTAATCAGATTCATAGAGACAGAACTTAGAATGGTGGCTGCCAGGGGCTGGCGAGAGAGAGAATGGGGAGATAGTGCTTAATGGGTACAGAGCTTCAGCTTGGAAAGATGAAACATTTCTGTAGGTGATTGGCACAACAATGTGAATGCCGCTGAACTGTAAATTTTAAAATGGTTTAAGATGGTAAATTTAATGTTATGTCTATGTTACCACAACAAAAACTTTTTTTTTTGGTATGAAAATATACCATCTTAAAGACTCAAAGTTCCTGGCAAGCTCTCTCCGTGGGTCAATGTAACCATCTCCTCACCTCAAGGCAAGGCTGACCTATTCAGGATTGGAGAGTACTTATCCTATTTTCAGATATTTCCAGGGAAGGGAGCCCATTGCAGTGTTAGGCAATCTTTTCCAGTGTCTCGAAACCCCAGACATTCTTGGTACCAGACCTTTCCTGCTGCACCTGAAGTTAATTTTTCCTCTGTCAGTAAGTGCTTTGTCAGGCCCTGACTCCACACACTCGAAGGCTCTGGTTACATTATCCCCCAGCATCAGGGCTGAGGGGACCACCTCATAGGCTGCTGAGTGGACTCTGAGGGCCTTGGGAGCCTGCTCGTTTCTCACCAGCATGATGGACCGACGTTGCTGGGCTTGATTCCTAAGCATAATACTGGAGCACAGGACTCCTCGGCCCTGGCAGGTAAAAGACATACCCCCCTCCCATCTCTCACCTCATTTGGGGTGTGTGTGTGTATGTGTGTGTGTGTGTTACTTAGAGCTTTTCCCTTTTGGCTCTCCAGCTTCATCCTCTGTTGAAGTCCTTTGGCTGACAGGATAGAGTCCCCAAAGGACGGGGTTGAGTTAGTTGAGTCATTTCAACAGCTCCTTGAGACTCTCCTCTGACCAGAGACTGTCTTGCGTCTTAATCAGCTGCTTGGAAGGTGTACCTGGCAAACTTGTTCCCCACAGCCTGGAAGATGCTGACTTTTGTCAACTTAGAAACATCAAAAGGTTAGTGAGAGAAGAATAGGCTGAGAAAGACCTCATCACCTGGGTGCCTGTCAACCGCAGGCTTGCAAAGCTGCAAGGCCTGGTGTGGCTGAGAAGCGTTGTTGTCGGGAGCTGGAAGGAAGCGGAGGCTCCTCTGCTGTGAGGACCTGCCCCCAGCCCCCTTCCGGGGCAGAGAGACGGGAAGGGGTGAAGCTACCTGGCGGCCCCACGCTCAGTGACTCAGATGTCACTGTCACCACGAAGGGAAATCCGTGGGGGGCGGTGGGCACCTCCAGAGACCTCATTCACTTGTGATTCAGGGGACGAGAACACCCCCCTGTGTTCAGATGCCCAGCCTGACAACTAACGGAGCATTAGTCAACAGTCCTGTGCTGAAGTTTCTGATTTCAATTCTTGGTTTACATGAAGGACCAGCCTCAAGAAGGAGCTGAGCCTTGAGGAAGACAGCAGCCCTCAGTCACTTCCTGCCTCTAAAGCACGTTCCTGCCTCTAAAGCAGGGTCCCCGCAACTCAGTCCAGGAACCAGGGCTTGATGTGGACTAGCTTGTCCGCATCACCATCAACATGGTTTGTGCATCATTAAGCCACCATGGTCCTTTCCCTGTGCCAATGAGCTGGAATGTCTAATGGAGGGGATTCCAACTGCCTTGCTAGAATTTTCACTGTGGTCGAGGGGCTTCCCAAGTGGTCCTAGTGGTAAAGAACCTGCCTCCCAATGCAGAAGACATAAGAGACGTGGGTTTGATCCCTCGATCAGGAAGATCCCCTGGAATAGGAAATGGCAACCTACTCCAGTATTCTTGCCTGGAGAATCCCATGGACAGAGGAGCCTGGTGGGCTACTGTCCATAAGGTTGCAAAGAGTTGGACATGAGTGAAGCGACTTAGCATGCAAGCATGCAGGTGGCTAAGGGGCTGTCCTCTGTCCAGAAGCATTTTGGAAATGCTAGCATTAGTGTCTGCCCTTTTAAACATTTCAGTGCGTTTTTTTTTTGTTGTTGTTGTTTTATTTGCTCCTATTCCATCCCTTAGGAGCCGAGACATCACTTTGCCAACAAAGGTCTGTATACGCAAAGCTGTGTTTTTTCCAGTAGTCGTGTACGGATGTGACAGTTGCACCATTAAGCAGGCTGAACGCCGCAGAATTGATGCTTTTGAATTGTGGTGCTGGAGAGCACTCTGGAGAGTCCCTTGGAGAGCAAGGAGATCACGCCTAAAGGAAATCAACTCTGAATATTCATTGGAAAGACTGATGCTGAAGATGAAGCTCCAATACTTTGGCCACCTGATGCTAAGAGCTGACTCCTGGAAAAGACCTTGATGCTAGGAAAGATTGAGGGCAGGAGGAGAGGGGGGCAACAGAGGATGAGATGGTCTGATGGCATCACTGACTCAATGGACATGAATTTGAGCAAACTCTGGGAGATAGTGAAGGACAGGGAAGCCTGGCATGCTGCAGTCCATGGGGTCACAAAGAGTCGAACGTGACTTAGCCACTGAACAACAACAAAATCCCATCCCTCAACCCACAGAGTCACCCAGCCAAGGAGCAGGTTTCTGGAAACTCAAGAAATCACCTGCTGCAGCAGATACAGAAAAGGTTGCCCAGGTTTCACATGAAGAAAAAGACTAAAGCTGTGTTCTCCACCTTGGAATTCCCAGCATCGTGCACATTGTAGGCATATAGAGGCTCTGACTAATAGTTGATAGGTCTCTAAGGGAGGGACAAATAGTCACAGAGTTCAGTTGAATTGCCTGAAATTCCACAGCAAACCAGCAGTGACGCTGGGGAGGAAAATCTGCCCCTACCCCTCATAGGCTGGTCCTCTGAAGGATACTGCTGCATCCTTTGAACGGCTTTAGGTGTCAGTTAGCTCACCCAGGGGAAGCAGTGGTCAGGGCTGGATCTCAAACCTCAGGACTGGCTTTGAGACTGTGTCTTGGACAGAAAGGGCAGGACTCAAAGACCTGGAAGTGCTGATTTTAGTAACATCAGGGCCTTCCTGCAGCAGTTGGCCTGGGGATTAATGTGGTCCTTGGAGTTGGAGTTCCCTTGGCCCTAAATTGCCAAGCAGCCAAATTAGGACCCAGGTCGCTAGAGGTGCTCCTGGAAAGGGTCTCCTCCCAGCCTGGCCCTGTGGAGCTGAGGCAGGGCTGCGCTGTCCTCTAAAGAGCCCAGAGCAAAAGCAGTACACCAGTCTGTTCCTCCCCTTTAGGCCTCTGTTCTCTTTCCCGAGCAGAAGACTTTCGGCTGCTCTTTTTTCTTTTGGTCAACTGGGTTCAGAAAGCCCATTCCCCGTGGACAACGCTGATGGATCAGAATGTAAACAGGAGGGAAATTGTGACTTTCCAAGGGTGCCCTGTGCTTGGACTGACCATCCTTTGTGTCCTGGTCCTGAGAACCCAGGGACCGAGGGCATTGACACAGAGGTCCAGAGACTGAGCCAGGCTTTAGAACATCTTGGTTTGCCTGCCTCCGTTTGCCCCACCAGGAGCCTTGCCTCCAGGGGTTTTGAAAAACCAGTCCAGGAAAATTCCTGAGATGGTAGGCAGCTCTGGTCCTTCCCCAGCCCCTGTTCTGCAGACTTCCCCAGAGTCAGAGTCCTGCCACACAAATTTTTGTTGTTCATTCTGTGGCCCACATAGCCTAGGGCACATTGGAGGCTGGAGACAAGGGTGGTTTCGCTGAGGCCATCAGAAAAGCTTCTGTAGCTTGCTTGGCCACTGGCTGGGCCCATGGCATGCTCAGGAAACTGGTGTGGGTCACCGCAGGTTCTCTGTGGGACACTTAGCTCACCCCCTTAGTCTATCAAAGGCCTGCTTCAATGTCCCTGTCCTCATCCTCCCCTCTCCTATCTTCCCTCTTCTTTCTAAGCTCTCAGCACTGCATAACCGCCTGGACTCGGAGACCTGGAACATCTCACAGACCCAGCTCTTTTCAAGCCGGCTCCCTCGTTGTAGAGAATCTGAAGGCTTTTTCTTTTAAAGATAAGTTGGGGAGAGGGTTAGAGGAGTGCTGAGAAGTTATGCCTGTTTCTTCTTTCTTTTCCTTTCCCCCTCTGGGGCTGAGAGACCAGATTTTTTTCTTTTTTTTTTACAGTACATTTTGGCAGGCCCCATTTTTTTTTTCTGACAGAAAAAAAATAACAGGCATATTTTGGGCGATTACTCAACTGGGGTCCTTTGTGACAGGATATGCAGCTGCGTGACTAATGGAGCTGGCTTTCTCCTGGTTTCCTTCCCCTTTCAGAGCTCTTGTTTACTACCCTATACAGGAAAAAAAAAGCCATAAGTTACAGATTTTTATAAAAAAAAAAATGCCTTGTGAGATGCTCAAAGGCAATAAATCCTTTGGATAGTCCCTTTCCAGGGCTGCAAACTCCCCACCCTCTCCCACTTTTTCTTTTCAAATGTTCAAGCTCTTGACTCACGACATGTGAATCTTCTCCCACCCCCACGTCCCCGCTTTCTTCTGAACATATGTCCAGCAGATCGGCTGTGTGAATGTGTATGTGTGAGTGTGTGTGTGTGTGTGTGCAAGATGGAAACCATATTTTTACTGCTTAACTCAGCAATTGCTAAAGGAAAAAATAATGACTTCCAGGGGCCTCGGGACATTTTTTTCCCAAGGCCTTTGTGTTTCCATAATCTATGACAATTTTGTGGTGTAAGCAAAAGTTATTAGGAAACATGGAACGAGCTTAATGGGGAAGGGTATGTTCATCATGGGGAGGGACAGTCTCTTTGTAGAGGAAATCCAGATTTGGCTGGCTTTGGATTTCAGAATCCTTGGACTTCCCGTAGAAGTTTTGGAAGAAACTCTCTAACTTATAGTGTTTGACAACTGGAACTAGCCGTTCAGTTCAGTCGGCTTTTTATTTCAGAATGTGTCTGGCCTATGGAGGGAAAAGCTGACTAGCAGGTTGGGTTTGGTAGAGACAGCTTGGTGTAGATGAGGTGCTAGATTTGTGGTTGAGTGATGGATCAAGCCTAAGTGTGATCTGGGGCAAGTCACTTAATGTAAGTCTCAGTGGCTTCTGTGTTAAAATTAGGAATAGTGTCCCCTCTCCTCTGGGTTGCTGGTGAAAAGAGTGAGATGGCAGAATTCCAAGGCATGGGGAGAACTGGACAGAAATATACAGTGATCACTTCTAATTCTTCTCCTTCCAAAGGGCTGAGTCAGGCTCTCAATAAAGGGGAGAGTCTCGTTCTCTGAGAATTACAGTGCCGGGTGATGAACAGTAGAGAGATTATTTACATAGGGGCCCAGGTCACATGTGGGGCATCCCAGGTGGCTCAGTGGGTAAAGAATCTGTCTGCTAATGCAGGAGATGTAGGAGAAGGGGGTTTGATCCCGTGGTTGGGAAGATCTCCTGGAGTAGGAAATGGCAACATGCTCCAATATTCTTGCCTGGGAAATTCCATGGACAGAGGAGCCTGACAGGCTACAGTCCATGGGGTCACAAAAAGTCAGACCCCATAAGTGACTGAGCTTGCACACATCAGGTCACAGGTATTCCAGGGGTATTTCCAGGATGATTGCTTTCAAGTTTACCCACTCCATGGTCATCTTCCACGCAGTTAGAATTATTAATATAACTTTGATCACATTCCATTTCTACTCAGGAAACTATCTCAAATCCAAACAAAAGGCACTACTAGCCCCGTCTGGGCTGCTTTTTCTTTGGTAGTTAACTCACCCTTTGCACAGACTCTGTCCTGGTGAAGTGAATATGGACCCAGTTTCCTCTAACCCCTGGTCCAATGTTTTCTCCAGGTGTTGTTTTAAGGCTCACCTCCTCCTTTACTTTCTATTGCTTTTCGTGTTCCTCTCTGTTAGACCATGCTCACTTGTCATTTCTTAAAAGATTCCATCTAAAACTTAGCTCCTTCTAAATTCTCCATAGACTAAGAACCCCTCGAGTGGATGCTACACACCCTTTGGAAACAAAGATTTTCACTTCCCAGGGCTCGAGTCTAATAACCTCAGCTAAGGCAGTTGACTTGATTTCACCAGAGGATAAACTGAGGCACCAGCCAGGGCACTAACTGGCCAGGGGTGTCATAGCAAATTCTTGAGACAAGAATAGAAACCCCACATCCTGATTTCAGTTTGCCTGGAGTTTAAAGAGGCACCTTAGCTTGGATATCCCAGAATAGTTTCTCCCAGGCTGACCAGCTGTGAAGTGATGTGTTGCAAGGGTTATTTTTTGCCTTGGCTTAACTCTTAAAAAAACACCCCAGACTCCTAAAATCAGCCTAAGAAAATCCATTTCTCACAATGTCATCCACTTGCCAAGTTTAAACCTGGTATATTACATCATGAACGCCTTTGGGCCTCATTCTCAGCTTACAGTGATGCTCAGGTATCTGAATTAAGTTCAGAAATCACAGTTTATTGAAGGACACAGATTATTAAGTCACTTCATTGGACTGAAGCCATGGATATTGCTTGTTTGGAGAAGCTGAGCACTGAGGGATGTTCTCTTAATTCCTGTGGACCTGGGCTAGCTGGAGCTATTTAATGAAGGGTGTGGCCATCAGATGTCATGAAGCCCATAGAGGCTAACAGGAAGGAGGGAAGGGACAATGATGTACTGGAGCTGGCTTACATTGACTGATTGTTAAATTTTTAGGAATTTCGTGAGCTGCTTGTTCAACACAGCCATTACAGTAAATTAAATTTTATAAACTTAAATTAATATTAAAAACAAAGGTAATTAATACTAAAGACAGATCACATCCTAGTTATTTTGCTGCCCTTTGCTATTATCCATGCTCTGGAGTTATTTGCCTTTACATGGATGTAGTGGAAATACTACATAGTGCTATGTCCCTGTGCATCTCTTCCCAAATTCACGTTTAGTGGCGTCACATTGAATAGTTGGGAATCAGATATAGGGAGACTATTTGTACCACAGAAACTGGCACACTCTACAAACGGGGGCTTGATATATTGGTTTGTTGCTTGTCCAGACTTAAGAAAGTGATAGAGAAAATGCTTAGAAGGCAGAATAAGCATAAAAGTATGTTGTCTCTGTAGCAATGACATGGTGAAGGACCCAACGAATCAAGGCAATTTTTTTCCAGTATTCAAAAACAACTATCCAGTTCAGCAAAGAAATCACTCCTGACCTTGACAAATGAGTGAAGTTCTCGGATGCATCTTTGTTGTTTCACTTTTGACTTACTGATGCTTGTAAGTGTGATTATCAACCAACATTCAGTGTCAGTTCTCCATGTAGGAAACCGGTGGTGAAACAATGACTGTCAGTTCAGTTCAGTCAGTTCAGTCTCTCAGTCAGGTCCAACTCTTTGCGACTTCATGAACCGCCACACGCCAGGCCTCCCTGACCATCACCAACTGCCAGAGTCTACCCAAACCCATGTCCATTAAGTCGGTGATGCCATTCAACCGTCCCATCCTCTGCCGTCCCCTTCTCCTCCGGTCCTCAATCTTTCCCAGCATCAGGGTCTTTTCAGATGAGTCAGCTCTTCACATCAGGTGGCCAAAGTATTGGAGTTTCAGCTTCAACATCAGTCCTTCCAATGAACACCCAGGACTGATATGATTTAGGATGGGCTGGTTGGATCTCCTCGCAGTCCAAGGGACTCTCAAGAGTTTTCTCCAACACCACAGTTCAAAAGCATCAATTATTCTACGCTCAGCTATCTTTATAGTCCAACTCTCACATCCATACATGACCACTGGAAAAACCATCACGCTACTAGAAAGGAGGGCATATGAATTGTTTCCTTGGGGTCCCAGAAGTAAGATCATTGTAGAATACCAGCGACTCAGCAGTAAGGGGCATGTCTGAAGGACAGAGTGGAAGAGATCAACACAGATGATACAATTCAGAGCCAGCAGCAGAGAGTAGCCCATCAGAACAGAAATGCAGGAAATAAACTAGATAGGCTAAGTTGAAGTGTACTATTGAATACCAATAAGGTTAGAGAACAGAAAAGCCATGATAACTTCTAAATTCACGGTGAAGATTAATACCATTTATTCACACCACCTTAAAGTTTGAAAGGCCTTTCTTATTCATGAGTTCATGTGACCATTGGAACAGAACTGTGAGGTAATAGATAACTTAGTTTTCAGCATCCTACCCATTTTACAGATGGGAAACTGAGGCTACCATATTGGCCCAAGGTTTTTCTTTCTACATAGATGGCTAAGCTGGTACTTGATGAAGAAAGAGAAATAGTGCAGACTTTGGTGTCGGGGCTTCCGTGGTGGCTCAGACAGTAAGGAATCTGCCTGCAATGCAGGACACCCAGATTCAATCCCTGGGTCAGGAAGATACCCTGGAGAAGAGAATGGCAACCTACTCCAGTATTCTGGCCTAGAGAATTCCATGAACAGATGAGCCTGGTGGGCTATAGTCCATGGGGTTGCAAAGAGTCAGACACAACTGAGTGACTAACACTTTCACTCTCTTGGGGTCAGACACACCTGGATTAAAAACCCATTGTCATTTATGTGACTTTGGTAACATTTATCTTTTGAAGTTTTTTTTTTTGGTATTTTTTGTTTTTTTTTTAAGGAGAAAGACTGGTCTATAGTCTTTTTAAAAACTGTATTTATTTATTTTTGGCTGCGCTGGGGCTTTGCTGCTACACACAGGCTTTCTCTAGTTGCCGCAAGCAGGGGCTAGTCTTTGTTGTGATGTACAGGTTTCTTCTTTATGGTGACCTCTCCTGTTGCGAAACATGGGCTCCAGGGCATGCGGGCTTCAGTAGTTGCGGCTCTTGGGCTCTAGAGCTCAGGCTCAATAGTTGTGGCCCATGGGCTTAGTTGCTCCTTAGCATGTGGGATCTTCCTGGATCAGGGATCGAACCTGTGTCTTCTGCATTGGCAGGTGGATTCTTATCCACTGGATCACCTTTTGAAGTTTCGTTGTTCGTTTTTAACTTACCAAATGGGGACAATAATGCCTAATTCACGAGTTTGTAGCAAGAGTCGGTTTAGATGAGATAATAAGTGTACAGGACCTGTCACTTAGGAGGCCTAAATTTGCGCCCTGGAATGGTTCCCAGTGGCAGGCCAATTTATGGCCAAAGCTCCTTGTTGTGTTTGGTGTTTTAAGCGGCGTGGGTGCTCAGGACTGTATGGTATATGTGAAGATATACATGAAGATGGTATGGTGCAGGGGCCAGGAGATTTCATTTGAAGTTCCTGAAATGTCATTTTTTAGCTTTGACCTTGAGCCTCAGTTTCCTCATCTGTGACACTGGGAGGTGCATGCTTGGGTCCTCCACTGGAAACACTGCCAAGGCTGAATGAGATAAAGCACTGAAAAAGACGCAGCTGGTCTCACAGGCCCGTTTGTTATGAACCCCTGGGACCTCTGGGTTTGGGTGCTCAGGGGACCACTCACTGCAGCAAGCCCACTGGGCTCCTTCGAGATGTGCTCCTTCGAGAAGAACTGGGCTCCTTTGGTAGATGCTGACCTCCCACCGGCCTGTTTGCAAGTGGAGACACTGTTCCTGGATGCTGGGCCAAGAGGCAAGTCAGCCAATCAGTGAGGCTCAGGTGCCAAGCACATGGAAGAGCACCTGCAAAGCACTCTGGGCTTTTTGCTCAAAAGCCATGGGAGCGAGACAAAGGGTGCCTTCCCTTGCCGCATTCTTCAGCAGGGGGCTTGCCAGCCTGCCTTGCCCCAGACACACCTGCGCAGCTGTGAACACGTACGCCTCCCTGGATGCTGACTGTATCCCTGAGAGTGTGCATCGCAGTGCAAACTCCACTCTCCCACAGCTGCCGCTGCACCTGTGGGCCCTGCAGCCCTAATCTCCCCGGGTCTCAGTTTCCAGACCTGCCAGGTAAGAGCCTCCAGCACCCTAAACCCGCTTCTTCCTGAAAGTTTATGGATAGTTTTAGAGTGTCTGGGACCTCTGTGGGACAGCCTGCCTTCACCGACTACACGCAGCCCTGTCCCTTGTTCTAACTCAGGGACGTCAGTGTCCCCAAACGTTACCCACTGTGAGGATCTAGGGTCGGCCTGCCAGGAGGGGCTCTAGTTTTCACTTACTCACTGTGTGACCCTGGGTAAGTCACTGTAGCCTGTCTGTGCCATGTTTCTCTTATCCCTAAAAGGAAGACTCGCAGTCACATTTCCCTCATAGGGTTTTACATAGATGTCTGAGCCTGTATATCTGACATACGAGTTAATGTACGAGTTAGCACAAATGTATGAGTTCAAAATGTGTAGGAAAAGCACTTCAACCAGGGCCGGGCACATAGCAAGACTAATTATAAGTGATGAATCATAGTAGTTGTTACTATCCATTTTCTAGCCCAGTTATTATTCTGGTGCCATTTTTCTGACTTCTCGTTGTAGCCTGTCCCCCTCATGTTGGCTACTGCATGAGCGCTCCAAGATTCACAGGAGCAGGGGTGGAAGAGAAGTTGCCTAAAGCAGGTTGGGAGGGAGGGTTGAGAAGCGGATGGAGCTGGGCTCAGGGACCGTGTTGGAGAGCACAGAGGTTGTAGAAACGGGACGAGGGAACCATGAGGATGAGGCCAACAGCCCAGCGCAGGAGCAAGAGCAACTGCGGAACTGGTCCACTGTTCCTTCCAGCACCTGCCTTGATCTAACTTTTAGTAACATGGTGGTAACTTTTAGTACTATGACGGTATGTGAAAGTGAAGACGCTCAGTCGTATCCTACTCTTAGCGACCCCATGGACTGCAGCCCACCAGGTTCCTCCGTCCATGGGATTTTCCAGGCAAGAGTACTGGAGTGGGGTGCCATTGCCTTCTCCAATGACGGTATAGAACCAGTTCAATTCTCCAAATACTAAGCTCTTTGAGGGGAAGCCTTATCTTTGCCTTCCTTGTGTAAGGTGATAACTCAATATAAGGCCCTTAAATTGAACTGCATTTGAAAGTTAGTGTATTCACCACACACCTCCTCCCTTGACTTAGCGTGGAGGGCTGAGAACACTGTGGCCTCTTGGTCTTAATCCCAGGCCTGTTCTTCATGCTTCTGCTACTGTGCTGGGCCCTGGGGGCATCTGGAATCCCTGAGACACCCAAGCAAGCTGCGCGACTCATGCCGATGCCCCATGACCTGTGCCACTTTCTGCTGTCACTTCTAACTCACCCCGTGGCCCTGTGCAGGATCTGTGCCAGGCGAACCCAAGAGACTTGGCATCTCCTCAAACAATATCTCAG
The DNA here is from genome assembly GCF_019923935.1 of Bubalus bubalis. Lineage (NCBI taxonomy): Eukaryota > Metazoa > Chordata > Mammalia > Artiodactyla > Bovidae > Bubalus > Bubalus bubalis. The sequence goes on from NC_059167.1 coordinate 22,842,643, forward strand.
AAATGCAAGACCCAACCCAGATGTTTTTAGATCCCCCTGAATTTCCCCCAGGGCTTTCTTTGTGGCTCAGATGGTAAAGAATCCATGTGCAATGCAGGATACCTAGGTTTGATCCCTGGATCAGGAAGATCCCCTGGAGAAGGAAATGGCTACTCACTCCAGTGTTCATGCCTGGAGAATTCCATGGACGGAGGAGGCTGGCGGGCTTGGACACAACTGAATGACTATTTAGAAATTCCCTCTAGATGTTGAAAAACCCCAGTCCTCAAGATACGACCTCAAGGAAGGGGAGCAGGAGAGACCTGGCTAGTCTAACTGCTGCCCCTCTTCCTCGCACTCCTCAGTTTCTCCTCCTGACCCAGAAGAGCTTTCTGCTGTCCCCACTGTGCTGCAGAACTCTCCTCAGGCTGGCTCCTGTCTTCTCTCCGCTGTAGCTTTTACTGTAAGTTCTGTTATCAGACTTCCTGGCCCTGCTCCTGTTATGGAAAAGGAAGACTTTACCGTTCGGGATTCCTCAAGAGTCATCGTGGGCCCTGCAGGCCGGTCAGTGGCCCATTGTCAAGGACGGCGTCCCCTCCACAAGAAGAAGCCATAGCAGGAGATAACTCATGGGGAAAAGACGATACGATGGTTTAGGAGGTTCACCGATATCGCCTGGCATATCAAACGTCACCATGCTACTTCTGTATGCTTTGCCATATCATTTCTTATTATACTTATGGATGTATATTTAAAATAAGTGAGAAGGGCATATACAGCAAATGAAAGTGGACTTTTGCATGTGAAGGAAATAATTTTCATCTCTTTCCGCTAAAGCTTGTTTCGGATTTCTATAATTAACATATGCTACCTTAACTGAGAATTTCTTAACATTTTATTTGAAATTCATATATGAATGAATGAATGTTTTATATGTAAAGAATTCTATAGCCTTCATTTATGTAACTATATATTATGTAATATATAAGATAACAAAATATATATATTATGTATTATATAACTGCATTCCCTGCAGTGGAAGTGCAGAGTCCTAACCACTGGGCCACCAAGGAAGTCCTCTAATATGTTCAGTTGCTAAGTCATGTCCGACTCTTTGTGACCCCATGGACTTCAGCACTCCAGGCTTCCCTGTCCTTCACTATCTCCTGGAGTTTGCTCAAACTCATGTTTGTTGAGTCAGTGATGCCATCCAACCATCTCATCCTCTGTCACTCCCTTCTCCTCCTGTCCTCGATCTTTCCCAGCATCTGAGTCTTTTCCAATGAGTTGACTCTTCACATCAGGTGGCCAAAATATTGGAGCTTCAGCATCAGTCCTTCCAGTGAAAATTCAGGGCTAATTTCCTTTGGTATTGACTAGTTTGATCTCCTTGCTGTCCAAGGGACTCTCAAGAATCTTCTCCAGCATCACACAGTTAGAAGGCATCAGTCATCAGCCTTCTTTATGATACCACTCTCATGTCCATACATGACTACAAGAAAAGCCATAGCTTTGATATAGCATTAGTATATATTATACTGTTAATATATAGGTGACTATTCATAAAGAAATATTGGAAGATAACACAACAAAATACTATAATGGTTTTTCAGTTGCGTTTTTTTTCTGTATTTTCCAAGTTTCTTGCATTGGGCATTTATTATTGTTGTAATTATGAGGGAAAAAAATATGTGTGTGTGTATGTGTGTGTTTCTCTTTGGTGGAAACAAAAGTTTTCAAGTTATTTTTAGGTCATTAGTTTTGTTTGTTTCCCTGGTAGAGGGTATGTGCTTTTCTTTCTTCCGCCCACATGTATAATATTTTTTCTTGTTTCTTTGTGCCATTTTTATTTATTCTTGGCAACTGTACATTCCTTTTCATTTAAAAGAGAAGAAATCAGAACTCATATGCTTATCTCTCCATCATCATCAGCAGTAAATCCATTTTTACCCTTTGACTAACCTAAATTTAGAGGATAAAATTAGCTTCTTTCCCCTTCTAGTTTTTTGAGATAAAATTGACACACAGCACTGGCCACCTCATGCAAAGAGTTGACTCATTGGAAAAGACCCTGACGCTGGGAGGGACTGGGGGCAGGAGGAGAAGGGGACGACGGAGGATGAGATGGCTGGATGGCATCACCGACTCGATGCACATGAGTTTGGGTGAACTCCGGGAGTTGGTGATGGACAGGGAGGCCTGGCGTGCTGCAATTCATGGGGTCGCAAAGAGTCGGACACGACTGAGCGACTGAACTGAACTGAACTGAACTGTGTAAGTTGAAGGCGTATAGCCTAATGACTTGACTTACATACATCATGAAATGATTATCACAGTAAATTTAGAAGACATCCATCATCTCATATAGATATAAAGAAAAGAAATAGAAAAAATTTTTTTCTCTTGAGATGAGAACTCTTAGATTTACTCTCTTAACAACTTTCATATATAACATGTATCAGTGTTATATATTTACCGTGTTGCAGGGTATCAGCTTTCTTTGGCATGAAAACAGGTACGTTTTGTTTTGTTTTGTTTTCCTGTTCTGAAAGTTGGGCTTTAGACTCAGAGGCTAAGCAGGACTTGATGTTTCAATTTGGCCAGATCCCACTGATCCATAGAACTCGTCAACATGTGGGGGAGGAGGGGAGTAAGCATCCACTGTTGTTTACAAACAACATAAAAACCACACCGTAGAGAACGTTCTGGACTTAATTTTTATGCATGAGGAACTCTGTTGTAGGTGTTGCCTGTCTGGGAGTGGAGGTGGGGGGTGTATGGACGATGAATCTGGGACTCTGTTCACAGTCCCAAGCAAGAGAAAGGTGAAATGCTCTCAGAAAGGGGATGGTGAAGCTGCATCCTGGCTGTCCAGGTCACTGGGGAGCTGAGCCTGATGATCTCATGGTTATTTTCCATCCCCTATGATCTGTGGGACTTCCCTAGTGCTTGTGTAGCTGTTTGTAATTTGTTCTTTGGCTAGTACTTTCTAGATTGCTCTGAGGGAAAACACCGATTTCTCCATCTGTATTCTGAGCCATGTAAAGAGTAGTTTTAGGTTCCCACCCTCTGTTTATAGATTCCTTAGAAAATTTTATCCAATATAAAAATGTGCTCAAGAGAAAGAAAATTCTTAAATAGGTGGCTCTAGACTCTCTGGACCCTCTGGGCTCCAATGGGTCCATCTACAAACAAGGGCTTACTGTTCCTCCTCCCAGCTCCATTGCCCTTGGAGTTCTCTAAGGGCAGATAGGCCTCCCTCTCTATTATTTTGAAATTCTCTGCTAGAAGTTTCAGTGTAATGGCAAATGTCATTTTTGAGGCCTCAGAATGTTTTTCACTCATCACTAATCATCCTTCCACAAAGCAGTTTTTAAATCCTTCCCTAGCACTAGCAAAGATTGAGAAACAATAGAGGTTTCATGCTCTTGTCCAAACCATGGAAAGTTCCAGGGGCTACAGGAGGGAAGGATAGGGAGGAGAATAAAAACAGAATGTCAGGGTCTCAGGATGTCCAGCTTAAAATATTACCCTCTGGGACTCACTGCTTCAAACATGTCACTGAGTCTATAAATACCATTCTCATCACCTGGAGTTGTGAAGCTGACATTGCTCAGCTCTCTCCTTTGCATTTATGGTCTCTTTTGGTTGCAGATCACTGTTCACTCCACCGCCACCTTCCATGGGCCTCTGTGGGATTCTAGGCCTATCAGAGGGCAGCCTAGAAAGGAAAACCCATTACGCCACTTCCCCTAAGCAGGACCACCTGGGCCCACATTCACAGTTTCACTGAACATTCTATTTTTCTTCCAGGTTATGCACCTTTCTGATCACTTAAATTCCTTTTTGCATAATCAATCAAATCTGTAGGTATTGTCTAAGGCCCTGTAGTGTTCAGAGAACTGGGGATGCGTCCTTGAGGCAAGAGTTCTGGGACACAGACTCAAAGAGACAAAGGCCTGCACATCTGAAAGAGATCATATGGATGGTCATCCATAAAGAAGTAAATTGTGTAGGGTGGACAATAAGTGTTGGGGGTGGAGAAGGGGAAGGTGTAGGCTCTAGGCTTCTCTGAGGTTTGGCCAAGGGTAGGGGAAGGCAATGGCACCCCACTCCAGTACTCTTGCCTGGAAAATCCCATGGGCGGAGGAGCCTGGTAGGCTGCGGTCCATGGGGTCGCTAAGAGTCAGACACGACTGAGCGACTTCACTTTCACTTTTCACTTTCATGCATTGGAGAAGGAAATGGCAACCCACTCCAGGGTTCTTGCCTGGAGAATCCCAGGGACGGGGGAGCCTAGTGGGCTGCCGTCTATGGGGTCGCACAGAGTCAGACACAGCTGAAGTGACTTAGCAGCAGCAGCAGGGGTTTGGTGGGACGACAGGGTTGGAGCAAGGCCTTAGAAGATGGGCAAAAGGCGATGGAAGGAACAAGGACAGAGAGCAGGAATGAGCAGGGCATTGGTTGGGTTGTAGGTCTGACCAAGATGCAATTTACATGAGGGAAGGTGTGTTGGAGCAGACTGGAGCCATGGTGGCATGGGGTTACATCATTTTTTAAAATTTTAATTTATTTTTGTGCAGTAAATAATTTTTAAAAAACTGCTGTTTTTTAGTAAATGAATAAATTGTAGAGAAGATCTTCAAAAATGAACTTGCTACAGGACAGAATCACTGAGCACTGTAATTACAAAGACTCATCCTGAAGTCAGATTCAGGTTGAACCAAACCCATAAATGCAAGGAGAGCCCTGACAGACAGTAACCCAGAGAACTAAGCCCTCTTTCTGTTATTTCGTCTCACTGGCCTGGGACCTGAGAACAACTGGCACCCAGCATAATAAGCTGTGGGAGCTGGAAGGATCTTTGTGACCATTTCTCCCTAGTAATTGAAACCCAGAGAGATCAAGTGACCTTAGTGGCCCAAGATTCAGGTTAGTTCAGTGGTGAATCATTTTTTAGTATTTATGTTGCACTGGATCCTGGCTGCCGTGCTTGGGCTCCCTCCAGCCACAGCACGTGGAGCCCCCCCGCCAACCCCTCACCGCAGCGGCCTCCCCTGTTTGGGAGCATGGGCTCCAGAGCACACGGGCCCAGCAGAGGTGGCTCATGGGCCTAGCTGCCCCACAGCACATGGAATCCCCCTGGACCAGGGATTGAACCCCCGCTTCTTGCATTGGCAGGCAGACCCTCAACCAATGGAACATTGGAGAAGTCCATGGAGGCCTTTAAACTCTTCTTTTTCACTGTAAGTTCCTGTGTGCTGTTTTCCAGATAACGACATATTGCCAGCAGCGAATGGCTTGTCCCCAAACCTGACATTTGTCCTAGACTTCTTCCTCCTACCTTCTTCCTTATACTGGTCCACTAGTAAGCCCCCAAGCATGGACCCATCCAAGACAAGTGGTTTGCCTGGTTATCAGAGGTGCCTCATAGGCAGTCCAGGCTGAGTTTTCTTCATCAGAGAGTTTCATTTTGCCAACAGAACTGGACTGGAAGGAGGTTGAATCAAGGGTTTGGGCTGTGTCTCCCCATGCTACCACCTTGGGAGGGCCGGTGGTAGATGCCAGGAGCTGGCTGGCATCAGGGTGCAATCTGGTAGCCACAGAAGAGACTCTCATCTTGGGAAGGTCTGTGAGCCCACAGACAGCTGCCTGGCTCGGCTTGGCTCGGCTTGGCTGGGATCATTTCCGGCAGAGATGAGCGGGAAATGGGTGGCTGGTTGAGAGCAGACAGTAAGAGGGAAAGAAGGGTCTTCAGAGCTGAAATGAGATATTTATGAGCCCCTATCTACAAAGGAGCACAGTGGCTTTGGGCAGTCTTGTTGGCAAACTTGAATCAAGTTTCACTGTTGCCTGAAGCAACAGGGGAAGATGAGGGTGGACGGCACCTGCCAGTGCTGTTCTCCCTGTGAAAGGGAAAATGAGGAGGAGCACGTGGCCAGGAGGGCCAGCTGGGTGCTGTAAAGAGGCAGCGGATGTGAAGGGTCAGGATGTGACAGGGAAAGTCATGGCTGGGGATGGCCACGGACTGGGGGCTCCCAGGGGTGGGAGCTATGGCAGCAGTTCTTGGGTCTTTTCCACGTCTGTGCTCCTGGCCTGCTGCCCACTGTTAGGATTCATGAGCTCAAGAGGCAAAGGTAAGGGAAGAAGGGCTTTTCAGCAGAAATGCCCCATAAACCAAGACTTGCTTCCACCAGCAGAGGTGCGGCACGGGGGACACTTACCACTCCCCCCTGCCTGGTAACCATGACTTTCTCACTCAGAGAACTGTCCATCTGTCCAGCCATTTCGCCAAGCCTCAGAGCCCCATGCTGATTTTCTTTGGAAGAGCCCCATCTCCTGGGGTGACCTCAGCAGCAGCAGGACCCACGGATGGCTCCAATCCCAAACTTCCCATCCTAGGCAAGGATCGGCCTGCCATGGAAGTTAACGTAACACACTGGCTGTTTATGAGCAAGAGCCCTCAATAAAGTCATCGGGATGGTTCTCTCCGCAGCGTGTCTAATCTCCTCTGGCTGCCTTTCTCCGGGCCCTCGGCTCCCAATCTATTTTGGTCTTTTTCTTGTTTGACTCATTCTGGGACTTCTGTGCCATAAATCTGAGCCCCCTCCAGTGCTCGATCCCACCAGCAGGCAGACAATTCTGAATTAGCTGTGGTCATGGTTGTCCAAACTGACGGGCAGGGAAACTGAGGCACAGCAGGCTACAGGGCCTTGTCCCACCTCCTGCAGCGACCCAGCAGCACAGCTGCCAGCAAGGCCCAGGGTTCTGGCTGGCACTTTCACATTGGCTTTGTGGGGAAGGCTGGGGGCCATGTGAATGGTTAGAAAGCTCTTACTGGGCCACACTTAGCCACAAATCCCAGGGCTGTGTGGCAAATGGAATTGCAGTGTGTGTGTGTGTGTGTGTGTGGGTGAGTGTGTTGCAGCCTTGATGGTGCTGTTTGAAATCCTCCCTATGCCTGGAATTTGACAAGCAACAGAGTAGAGAAGGGTCAAAAAAACCCAAAATAAAGGGGATGGGAAAACAAAGAGCCTTCCCAAAGCCATGGTTCAAGTTGTGGGTAGAATATCTTCCGGTTTCTCATGCAGAGCCCCTGCCTTCAGGCCCCAGGGGCTGGCTGGGCTGGTTTGGCCAGTTCAAGGCCAGAGCTGAACTCCTGATTCCAACCCCTCCTGCCCCCACCAGGCCTCCCTGGGTGCAAGGCCTACGTGCTCTGGGGAGGGAAGCATGCAGTGGGGGAGATGAGGAGGCTGTTAGGGTTTCAGACACTTTCTAGGTGCCTCGGGGGACCTACATATTTCCTATGTAAAGTTCAGTCTGTTTGCAATTAGGCCTGTCTTCTTTGCTTATTTCCGGAGAGATTAAAAATAGCGAAATCAGCTTAATCTGGGACTCTCTGAGATCAACAAGGCCACTGTTTCCAACAGTATGAAAATACCAAGCAGCCCCACCCTCATTCACGGATCACAGGGCGTGGCAGGCAGGGTAGGCTTTTTGTAATGTAGGAACACGAATTCTCAACAGATAAGACTCTGTGTTTTGATCCTAGCAAGGATGTCTTCAACTGAAGTAGAAACGGTTCCATACAGTTTAGGGTCTGAAATTCTCTCTTTCCTCCTAACTGAGCTCAAAGCTGTGAAAGCCTTTTCAGAAAAACCTACTGTGGTTCAATTACTTCACTAATTTGTGCCTTTCCTTAGGGATTTGGGACAGAGCAGATCCTGGGCAACTGTAGACACAAAGGTGCTGCTCCTGACCTGCCACCATCAGCACAGCAGACGTCCAAGTTTGTTTCATCAGAGATTGAGAGAGATGCGGGGAATACCCTCCATCTGTGAGACGGCTCAGTGAGGTGAGGAGGGCCGTGGGTCAGAGGAACACTCCTTCTTACGCTGTGCGTTAGTCAGTGCAGGAAAGACTGGGCTACAGTAACAAATACACCCCCACATCTCAGTTGTCACACCATCTGAAACTTGGGACATCAGGATTGCCGTACAGGGAAGGTAGAACAGGAGGATTGCTGAGATGCTGTTAAGGGCCTGTAGAATTGGCTAATACCATTTCTGCCCATGTCTCTTTGGCTGGAACCCAGTCACCTGGCTTTGCCCTAACAAGGGACCTAACAATTTCCCAGCAAGGGAAGCTGGGAAATATCAGATTTGGGATGAGTAGGCATCACTGGAGGCTTTGACCTGGTGTCATCAGTCATGGCACGGAAGCCTAAAGAACATCCTCAGAAAAACTTATGAAGCTGTAGCAGTGCAGTCCTGTGGACTGACAGGGCCTGCTATCACCGCCACTATTCCCTCCTGGCACAGATGCCTGACGGAAGGTAGCTGCTTCAAGGCGACATCCTGGGGCATAAAGCAGGGCTAGAAGCCAAGATGGGACCTAGAACAGGTAGCTAAAGAGAATAAAAAAAAGTACCTGGATTATAGTATAAGTAGATGTATCCCAGATCTTCAGAAGGCAGGACCAAAGTCCTTCAGTTGAAAGCACACGGAGCTGTAGTAACTTGTGCTTACGGCCGAGAGGGGCGGGAGGGCTTCCCAGGTGGCTCAGTGGGTAAAGAACCTGCCTGCAATGCAGGAGATGTAGGTTCGATCCCTGGCTTGGGAAGATCCCCTGGAGGAGGGCATGGCAACCCACTCTGGTATTCTTGCCTGGGGAATTCCATGGACAGAGGAGCCTGGTGGGCTATATAGTCCATAGGTCTCAGCAGTTGGACATAAGCGACTGAGCACACACACGTGCTTATGGGGACCAAAGGTCAATTTCTCTACTAGACCCAGGCCAGGTGAAATGTCTTCTTTGTGTCTGTTTCACTTCAGGCTCTCCTACAGGCAGAACTCATGGGACAAATGCTTTCTCCTGCTCGAGGTGCTTCACCCCAACACCCCAGGGCTCCTTTGTTGCCTTCAACTAGGATACAGTGGTCACATCTGTGGGGCAGGGCTCAAGGGCTTTTCTGGGATGGTGGTTAAGAAGGGAAATTCTGCAAATAGTGAAAACTAAACCAAGGGAGATTTAATAAATGAGAGCTGATTTACATACTTCAACAGCAACAGAAATAATGAAGCAAATCATCCAAACTGAACTGAGTGATCATTATGAATTTTCCTCTATGCTGGGAACTAATAGAACTTTGACAAGAGGATGTCATTTGTATAGAGTCCTCCTTGGTATTGGCTTGAGAATCTGGAGCTGAACCCTCACTAATATGTGGATGAGTTGATGGGACTATTGGTTACAACTGGGTGTGATGGTTAGTTTTATTTGTCAACTTATATAGGCTGTGGTGCCAGGTTATCTGGTCAAACACTAGTCTAGATGTTTCTGTGAAGGTATTTTTTAGATATGATTAACATTTGCAATCTATTGATTTTGAAGTAAAGTAGATGACCTTCCATAATGTGGGTGGGTCTTATCCAATCAGTTGAAGGCCTTTAGGACAAAGGATGAGATTTCCCAAAGAAGAAGGAATTCTGCCTCCAAATTGCAACATGAAAATTTTGCCTGAGTGTCTAACCTTGGATTCAAGGCTGTAACATCAACTCTTATCTGAATCCAGGCTGCCTGCTGCCAATTAGGAAAAAATCTCTCAACCTCTCTCTTGTCTTATATCTCTATCTCTACCTCCCATTGGCTCTGTTTCTCTGAAGAACTTTGATCAATTCAATGAGGGGAAGGCAGAGATTAAATGAGAAGTCATTTCATAGATGAACAGGTATTTTTTTCTTTATGAATTCATAAGGAAAAGGAGTAAATTATAGGGAATTATAAGTTGAAATGGTATAAATGAGGGAGTTTTACTAAAGTAGTAGTATTTACTATTGCATTAAATATATGAAGTGGGGTGTAACACAGACTGAACTCAATAGAAATGGTCTTAGCAATTTCATCTCTAAAAGGTGGTGTTTGCTGGGGGAACTTCCTGTCTGGGGCTCTTCCTCTTCCTGTCTGGGTACATCCTGGTGTGCTTTGCTCACATTAAAGTGTGTGATGAACCTCAGTCTGTGCACCTGAGCCACAGATTGTGCTTGCACATTGCAGGCCTAGTGCTGGCCCTCCTGCTTTTCTTTTAGTTCCATTTAAGCCTTAGGTATTCTTTTAAACAACTGTTAACAAAGGCCGGGGACAGAAAATCTGTCTCAAACTGCTTTCACAAAAGGGAAATCTAATGGTCCCTGCAACCAAAAGATCTAGAATGAGAACTAGCATCAGACACAACTGGATTCAGGACCGTTGTCAGGACGTGATTACTTTCCATCTCTCAGCTCTGCTGGCTTCAGACTCAGTTTTCACATGATAGAAAAATAGCCGCAGTTCCAGGCCCTACATCTCCCAGATTTGAGGTTTAAGGGAAAGAGTGAATCTTTTTCCCAGAAATCCTAGAGAAAAACCTCAAGGTATCTAATTGAATCTGATTGATCAGCTGCCAGTTCTTAAACGAACCTCTATCCCCAGGAGAATGGACTGCACTGATTGGCTTAAGCCTGGATCATGTGCTTCATCTTGAGCTGCCCTAGAATCTCATGGACTGAGAACAGAGGATACGGTGGGATTCCCTAAGAGGAAAATGGGGCATGGGTACTAGACGAGTAGATGAGTGCTGAATAGATAAAATGACAAATGAGAAAGCTGAAACATTCACAATCTATTCATTTACAGAAAAGCACCTCTGGGGGCAATGCCAACGTGAAGTTGGTTTATCCTTTTTTCGCCTGCCCCAGGAGCTCTTTCCATCAGTGTTTGGTGCAAATGCCGCTGCCAGGGTGATGCAAGGTCTATTAGTAAAGTGTTCTTCCCTTAAGTCCTTTTCCCAACACCCAGCTCTATTTCCAGAACCTGATTATAGACACAGTTGGGGAGGAGGTGGGGGAGTATATTTCTGACAAAGTGATGTTTCCATTTCACACATATGACTAATAAGGAACTTGGCCAGGAATAGCTCTTTATACAGCTTTGAAAGCCCTGGCCTAGGCCATAAATCACTGTATGGAGTTCTACCCACTCCTTTAACTTGAAACTCAGTTTCCATCTGCCCAGTATCCTGCCTGAAGACTGAAGGAACAGAAGAGTGGACACTGAGTCTCCAATGGTGTCATCCCAATGAGATAGCCCCTAGGCCTGTGGGGAGGCAACCTTCCCATAGCATTGCCCTCAGTGGTGATCTGGGGTCAGGCAGAAACTCAGCATGGTCCCTCGCTCCCTTCTCTGTAAGCCTTGCCAATATAAGCCTTAAAAGTCATGGAAACATCTCTGGTTTTCGAACTCAAGGGATTTCAGCAATGGAGGTCAGAGAGTGGAAGGTCATATAGGAGTATGTGGAAGCGCAGATATCTCTGGGCAGGAAGATGCTTGCCCTTGATGCATCTATGTGAGTAGGAGGAGGAAAGGGCTGAAAGAAGGGTATGGCAGAGCTTGGGGCTCTTAGGAGAGAGAAACCAGGAAAAAGAAGTGTGTCCAGGTTGAGAATACAGGACACTTTGTCATGCATTTCCATTAGGACAGAGATTCAGAAACCCACCAAGCTTCCAACACAAGAGCTGGAGGATAATGTGGCATGAGACGGTCCACAGAATGAATTGACAAATTGACAGCTTGGTAGCAAAGGTTGGGGCTGAAACAGTGAACAAGCAGACCAACCCAATGGGATCAAATGTAAGCAAGACAGAGCAGGTGGAAGACTCCTTGGCAGCAAGTGATGAAGGAGGGAATTGTTCTCTCTTTTCCAATGGGGGGAGCTGTATTCCTCCATCTTGGCAGAGCTTCCAACTTTCACAGGACCCAGATCTTTGGGGAACCTTGTTTCACCCTATGCCAGCTAAAAATAGTTGGGTGAAATGTGACTGACCAGAGAATTTTTGTCCTCTCTTGGTTTTAGCTTTTGGACAGAGTTAAGAGACTCTCTTCTGAGGCTTATTTTGGTTAAGAACATCATTTGGGGAAGAATGGGATGGTGGGGGGAGCTCTGCAAGGGCAGGTGAAAGGGCATCACATTTCTGGAGTTTAAACTTGTAGGAATCATGCTTTGTGATTGGGGGACTTTAAGATCATGCCAAGAAGAGGTAGGAAAGTTTAGATCGAATATAAAAAACAGTCTTCTAGAGTATTCTCTGTTAAAACTTCTCTTGAAACTGAGTATTAATAATAGAATTGACAGTTTCTTTACCTATTAAAATAACAACAATAATGTTTGTTTTCTTTCTCCTGTAGCATGTGGACAGATAACCTGAGGTCCAAATTCCCCGGTAGCTATAAAAAATCTAGCAAAATCTAGAAGCATACTGATAGCTGATCCTATTACCAAAGCAACACCCTCAATGGTTGGATTTTCTTTTAATAATAATCTATGATAACTCTCATTTATAGAGTGATGCATTATAACTTGATGCTAAACTCAGTGTTTTACTACTATAATCTCATTGAGTCCTTGCAATGAGCTTGTGAGAAGGGATTGAAAGTGAAAGTGAAGGTCGCTCACTCGTGTCTGACTCTTTGCAACCCCATGGACTATACAGTCCATGAAATTCTCCAGGCCAGAATACTGGAGTGGGTACACTTTCCCTTCTCCAGGGGATCTTCCCAACACAGGGATCAAACCCAGGTCTCCCGCATTGCATGTGGATTCTTTACCAGCTGAGCTACAAGAGAAGCCCAAGAATACTGGAGTGGGTAGCCTATCCCTTCTCCAGTGGATCATCCTGACCCAGGAATCAAACCAGGGTCTCCTGCATTGCAGGGGGATTCTTTACCAACTGAGCTATCAGGGAAGCCCCTGTTCCCATTTTGCAGAAGAGAAAGCAGAGGTTCACAAAGTGAAATAGCCACAAAATGAGAAAATGGTGGAGATAAAATTCAACCCCAGTTGGTTAGACCATAGATTCTGTGCACTTAACCACTATAATGTTCTCACCAGCACCTACACAACCTCCCACACACCTGAACACTGTTGTCTAAGGCTTTGGGCAACATGATTCAGAACAGGAGTGCATCCATCAGCATCCTGGCAGGAGACAGATGGCACACTCCGGGTAATTGAGGAGAATTTAGAAATGGGAAGACTTACAGGTTGAGTAAGGTTAAAGGAAACTAATAAGGTACGGGGAAGCCTTCCAGGGCTAAGAGGAGTAAGAGCCTATGGGGAGAGGGACAGAGGCATGAGAGAAAGTTCCTTAGGAGAGAACCACCTAACAGGTGCTATGGCCTTGAGTAGAGGGAAGTAGAGGGACACAGCCAAGTAGGGGCTGGTGGAGAGGAACCAGGGGAATATAAACCTGTGATGTTGCCCTGCCTTCCTCTCTCTGGGTGCCTTTCATTGGCTGAACCCAACTGAAGCCAGAGGGCAAGGGTGCCCAGTGATGATGTCCTCAAAGTTAGCCTCCTGGGGCACAGAGCCAGGGGAGAAGGATGAAGAGGGGAACTGGAGGAGCAGATGGACAGATGGACATGCCCAGCCACAGTGAGATAACAAGTTTGACTGTTTGACTGACTTTAGCTTCTGCTTTGGGGTTCAAGGATAATCTCTTTCATCTACAGGTAAAGGAATGTCTTCTAAGGATATGAGAAAGAAAATTCTGGCCATTACGAATCAGCATGGAGTCACCAAGAAAAGAGATGGCCTTCCAGTTGCCCTTTTAGGGAGGGCACGGGAATCCTGAGTTGGGAGCTCATGGCATTGCAGTAGGCAGGAAGGACCTTAGGGCATTCTTGACGACAGTGAAGCGAAGACAGCATAAATAGAGTGGCTGGGAATGTGCTCAGTGAAGTGAAGTGAAGTGAAAGTTGCTCAGTCGTGTCCAAGTCTTTGCGACCCCATGGACTATACACTCCATGGAATTCTCCAGGCCAGAATACTGGAGTGGGTAGCCTTTCCCTTCTCCAGGGGATCTTCCCAACCCAGGGATCAAACCCAGGTCTCCCGCATTGCAGGCAGATTCTTTACCAGCTGAGCCACAAGGGAAGCCTTAAAATGCTGATTGAAACAGGTGAATGTCAGCCTGGACAGATAGTTCCATCAGTGTCTCAAAGCTCCCCCAAAGCCTTTATATCAACAGTTTCATCAGAGACTAGGAAGAACCATCTACTAGTGGCTAGGAGTAGCTCATACTTTGGATTAAAGAATTAAAATCCCTCCCCCCCCAATGATAGATAGTTTGGATGAGTTTTGGCTAACTGTAACAGGATAAAAAATAATAGGGTTAAAGGTACATCTGAAACCTTGGGGCCTAAACAAATAGACCTATCCATCTTGGATGGGAGGATGTGAAAAACTTGGGGGTTTATGTTGATGGTAAACTTGACATGAGTTGATTAGCAAGAAAATTGGTGTGATTTTAGGTGACATTAATTGACAAAGAGCATTGAGGACAGGGAGGTATTTCTCTTGCTGGACCCTTTGCTGGTCCGTCCCATCTGGAAGGCCCCAATGTTAGTCACTCAGTCGTGTCCAACTCTTTGGGATCCCATGGACTGCAGCCTGCCAGGCTCCACTGTCCATGGAATTCTCTAGGCAAGAATACTGGAGTGGGTAACCATTCCTTTCTCTAGGGGATTTTCTTGACCCAGAGATTGAACCCAGGTCTCCTACATTGCAGGTGGATTCTTTACCATCTGAGCCACCAGGGGAGCCCTGGAAGGCCACAGTGAGCATCACTTTTAAAGGAGACGCACAGATGGCCCTGCATTTGGGGAGAGGCACGGGGATGGAGGAGGGTGTCAGAGAGCGTGGCATGTGAGGAACACATGTGAAAGAAAAGGAGCGGCAGATAAGGACAACAAGGGAGAGGGAGAACAAGAAAGGGGTCTTCAAGGTGCCTTGTCCATGTTGTGTAGAACGCGAGCACCATGACCATTCAGTTCAGTTCAGTCACTCAGTCGTGTTAGACTCTTTGCCACCCCATGAATCGCAGCACACCAGGCCTCCCTGTCCATCACCAACTCCCTGAGTTCACCTAAACTCTTGTCCATCGAGTCAGTGATGTCATCCAACCATCTCATCCCCTGTCGTCCCCTTCTCCTCCTGCCCCCAATCATTCCCAGCATCAGGGTCTTTTCCAATGAGTCAACTCTTCGCATGAGGTGGCCAAAGTATTGGAGTTTCAGCTTCGGCGTCAGTTCTTCCTATGAACACCCAGGACTGATCTCCTTTAGGATGGACTGGTTGGATCTCTTTGCAGTCCAAGGGACTCTCAAGAGTCTTCTCCAGCACCACAGTTCAAAAGCCATCAATTCTTCAGCACTCAGCTTTCTTCATAGTCCAACCCTCACATCCATACATGATCACTGGAAAAACCATAGCCTTGACTAGACGGATCTTTGTTGGCAAAGTAATGTCTCTGAAGTCTAAAGAGAGGCCAGCTAATTGGAGCTCAGCCTGCCGGCAGTCAGAGGAGGGAGTGAGGTTGTGGGTCTCTCTCTCTGGAGGTGTTCTGGCCACAGGTTGGTGCAGAGGACACTGAGGCACAGAGTGAAAAGGACGCCCGTATCGTTTCAGAGGATCTCTGGTGAGTCTGAATGCCCAGCTGCATGAGCAATGTTTGCACACTGCTCTTCCAACCCGCTGACCATCCACTGGCTGTGGTCATGGGGATGGAGCACATCCAGTAATTGTTTGAGAACCCTGGGGATGTAGGCTTTCCCAGTGGAGTGGAAAGAGCCTGGGCTGTGGGGTCAGGCAGACCTGGGCTTGCCTCCTCTTGGCCATGTCTGGCTGGGAGACTTCAGAAGATTCACTCAGCTCTTGGGTGCGGGCCCCATGCTGGGGAGCGGAGTTCAGGGAGCTGCTGTGCTCTTTGCTTCCCGCCCTGCAGCAAGCATTGTAAGACATACAGGGGTAACATGGGTGGAGCCTGAGATCAGCCCACGCTTAGTTCCCTTTGCCTTTTATTTCTTGCAAGGAGCTAGAGCTAGGGCCATTGTCAGGAAATCAGGAAGGCCCAGAAATTTCATGGCCTTTATGTGAAATTTGTCCCCCTTTGTCCTTCTTCAAAGGTGCTGAGCACCAGGCCTGCCTCTTGGTCCTTCCTAAATGGCCGCTCTTTCTCCACAGCTTGTTCATGGCTCGTGCCTCCCCCTCAATAACTTTTCCTTGAAGATCCTACCCATAATTTGGTGGCAGTGGTGGTGGGTGGGGTTGGGAGGTTGGTGCCAATAATACGGTGGCCACTCTTTCTTAGCAGGTGGAACCTCCTCTTCCTGTGCTCCTGGGTCCTGATTCTGTACAGTTCTCCATGTCCTGGGTGGGGTGAGAATCCTTCCAGTTTCAGAGTTCACAAGCAGCCCGAACGAGTGCGTGTTCTACCCATTTGTCGAGGTTCAGCCCAGACACCGCCTCCTCTGGGAAGCGGTGCCTGCTTTCTCCTTGTCCCTGAACATTCTGTGCCACACAAGCAAGCCCTGTCAAGGCCAGTCTCTTTGCCTGTGTCACTGCAGTCTCCCCAATCCCAGAGTAAACCCTCGAGGACTGGGACCAGGTCATCTGATTTTCTGAATCTATCACAATGTTTATCTCTGTCTTGGGAAGACAGTGAAAAAGGGAAAGCATGAGTTGCTCAGTCATGTCTAACTCTTTGCGATCCTATGGACTATAGACCACCAGGCTCCTCTGTCCATGGCATTCACTAGGCAAAAATACTGGAGTGGGTAGCCATTCCCTTCTCCAGGGGATCTTTCCAACCCAGGAATCGAACCCAGGTCTCCTGCATTGCAGGCTAAGATTCTTTACCATCTCAGCCACCCAGGAAGGCCAAAGTGAAAGCGTTAGTCACTCAGTCAGTGAAGAAGTGAAGTGAAGTCGCTCAATCGTGTCCAACTCTTTGTGACCCCATGCACTGTAGCTTACCAGGCTTCACAGACCATGGGATTTTCCAGGCAAGAGTACTGGAGTGGGTTGCCATTTCCTTCTCCAAGGGATCTTCCCAACCCAGGGATCAAACCCAGGTCTCCCACATTGTAGGCAGACGCTTTACCCTCTGAGCCACCAGGGAAGCCCATGTCAGTAGGTACCCAATAAAAGCTGCTTGATTTTTTTTTTTTTTTTCAACCTTCCTCTCACGAAAGTCTAAGTCTAGAGCAGGAGGAGTAAACAGAAAGTTAGCATTCATTCATTCAACCAACATTTCACAAATGTCTCAAACTCGTGATTCATGAACTAAAACTGCCCATAGGCATGTCTCATGAGGTCAACAGTCAGTTTTGCTGTTGTTTTGTTTTAAATTATTGTAAATTTTTTTTTTTTTTTAAAAACTGCCCACAGATTTTACTCTGAATTTCTGGGCTCTCTTAAATGTTCGGCTGATACTGAGCTGTGGCTCCCCTCTGTAGAAAGGTCTTCTCTAGGTCATGGCGGTCTACCCAGCTTTACCCCTTTGGGTTCCTGCTAGCCTCCTTCGGCATTTGCATTTAGTTTGAGAGCGACTGACATCAGTAGGAATCCCATGGCATTTTGAGCTTAGAGATACCTGAGTTCCTGGGTTGTATCCTGATCTGCTCTAGGATGTGCCTCTTCATCCCAGTTCAGCCCAAGATTCTTTCTCTTCCTGGTGCACCAAGTCCTGATTCCCACAGCGGGCCCCCTGCCTCCAGTCGGTCTTGTGGACAGAGCTTCTGGCAGTAAACTGAGCATCCCTGCCCCGGGGGCCTCGCCCAGCGCATGGGCAGCCCTAGGTGGGCAGGTGTGTGCCCCAGCAGGGCCCGGATTCAGCTTGAGCCCAGAGACCCCAGCAGCTGCTTTGTGTGAGTCAGGTCCCAGGCTGGGGGTCGGGGGAGGCTGTGTGGGGAGACCACCCGCTCCAAATGCCACTTCCATAGAACCTCCTTTCAAAGACGCCCTGGGAAATGACCCTCCATTTGGCCCGGGGCAGTGACCCGAGGTTGCCCACGCTCTGAGGGCAGTAGGGACCCTGCCGAGGACCCACTTCCTGCCCTCCTCAGGCCCAGATTTCAAAGCTGTATTCACTCTTCCTTCTCTTCCCGCCCGCCTCTTGCCCTCCTCTCCTCCCCAACATTCTTTGCTTCTTGTTTATATTGCAGAAAACATCTGCGAGAGTAAATGACTGAGATGAAAGATCTTGGCAAAGAGCTATTTTTCTTTGCTTGGCTTAAAGGGGGACAGATGAAGACTTCAGCCTCACCCTCGCCCTCCCCAGCGGGACTCCCTCCCCCACCTCCCGGGGAGAGGAGAAATGGGATCTGAATGAAGACAGACCAGAAGGTGGCCCAGCCGGCCCCAAGTCCCCAGGCAGGGGAGGTTGTTTTTCCAGTGGAACAGGCTGGCCTGGAGGAAAAGCCCGTGGAAAGAGGCTCGGCTTGCTTCTGCAGCTGGGTCAGCAGTGTTCCCTGCCGGCTCTCTGCTCTCTGCCTGCATGCGCTGCAGGTAGCATGGCCATGTCCACTGGCAGCAAACCCCTTGTTCTGAGCTCTGAGGCACGTTATGGAGGAGGGACCGTCCCACCAGCTTTCCTCCCCTCTGCTTCTCTCTCTTGACGGCTTGCTCAGTTTTATAGGGAACGACAGCCTGGGCGTCATGTCTTCTCTCCAGTATCAAAGGAGCTGTGTGGTTCTGGATAAGTTAGTAACTTTTCTGATCCTCAGTTTATCCATCTGTGAAATGGGGATAGTGATACTTAACTTCACACAGAATGGAACAATATAACAAGCACATTCCACACAAAACTGGGCACTTCATAAATACTTAAAAAACGGTGACGAGGGGGTGGCGCTGGTGGCGGAGATGATGACCTGATGGGATGTGGGGTGGGAGGGAAGGAGAAAGTTGATGCTGAGTCTCTGGGTGACTTGAAGGACTTCCATCTTCTCTGCAGATGGAGTTGAGTTTTTCCCCTTCTCTCTGTAGAGGGATTAGGATCACGATCATGAAGTAGAGCAGATACTCTTGACATACCTGAGATGAAGGGGTGATGGGGAAACTTCACCACTCTTGGCCCTGTAGGGGCTGTTTCTCTCTGTGTCTGTAGGCTCCATGGTACGCACCAATTCTCCTGTCTGGTCTTACTAGCCAGGGAGGTCAGACGCCCTTGTCATGTAGATGAAGTCCCTGTGCCATGCATCATGAAGACAGACCTGTCAGGGCTGGCTGGGGCCCAGTGGCCTGGGGTCTCTGGGATGCTGGCTTAGAGGTTCCCATAGGAAAAGGCAAGGATGAGGCTGCCCTCAGAGGGTGGCTTGGGGAGCCCTTCCCCCCCATGTCACCTGCCCACCCGGCCCAGAACCTCTCTCCTTTACACACTGCCTGACAGTCCTACTCCTAGAGTCCTGCAATGACCATGGTCAGATCTCAGGAAGAAACCAGCATCTGGACCAGGGCAAGGCAGCTCTCATTTGGGAAAATGATGTGAGCAAATTCTTACCAGGATGGCACATGTTGGGAGGGGTGGGGTAAGTTTGACTCAGGTACAACAGGAAGAAGAAAAGTTGGCACAGGTGCATGGCTTAGGTGGAAAGCAGAGGTCCAGGGAGAGAAACTTCCTCCTAGCCTGATCACTGTCCAAACTGAATCTGGCAGGCTGGCCAACAGAGTCCAGGATGTTTGTTCATAGATGATCAAGCAGGTGGGCCCAGAGCCGAAGGCCCAGGCTGACAGCCTGTCCCAAGGCTACTGGACTTGCTCTGTCAAACCTTTCGCACCCCGTGGAGAGGTGACCTTCTTCTGTGCATAGGCCTCCCGCTGTGAAGTACAGACCTAGGAAGCAGAAGCCTGGATCTGTCTCCTCCTTGCGAACTTGGATGCCTGAAGCTCCCAGACTGACCCCTACCAGGGGAGTATGCACCCTGACTGAGGCATCTACCAGCTGACCTCTGCGCCTGTGAGTTGGACCCTTCTGGTCAGTGTCAGGCTACTCAGGCTCCTCCCGCCAGGCTCACTTCGTATCATTATACCACCATCTATTTAATGATGGGGAAACTGAGTCAGAGACGCCAAGCACCATGCTTTGGTCGCACGGCAATAAGTTCCAGTGAGGCTTGAACCTGGTCTGTGTGGCTTCGGAGCATCTGCATCCCCTCTCCAGCAGACCAGCCTGACCGACTGGGGATGTCCCTAGTGCAGGGATAAAATTGCCAACATCCGCGGGATCATCGAAAAAGCAAGAGAGTTCCAGAAAACATCTATTTCTGCTTTATTGACTATGCCAAAGCCTTTGACTGTGTGGATCACAATAAACTGTAGAAAATTCTGGAAGAGATGGAAATACCAGACCTGCCTCTTGAGAAACCTGCATGCAGGTCAGGAAGCAACAGTTAGAACTGGACATGGAACAACAGACTGGTTCCAAATAGGGAAATGAGTATGGCAAGGCTGTATATTGTCACTCTGCTTATTTAACTTATATGCAGAGTACATCATGAGAAATGCTGGGCTGGAAGAAGCACAAGCTGGAATCAAGATTGCCGGGAGAAATATGAGTAACCTCAGATATGCAGATGACACCACCCTTATGGCAGAAAGTGAAGAGGAACTAAAGAGCCCCTTGATGAAAGTGAAAGAGGAGAGTGAAAAAGTTGGCTTAAAGCTCAACATTCAGAAAACTAAGATCATGGCATTTGGTCCCATCACTTCATGGCAAATAGATGGGGAAACAGTGGAAACAGTGGCTGACTTTATTTCTCTGGGCTCCAGAATCAGATGGTGATTGCAGCCATGAAATTAAAAGATGCTTACTCCTTAGAAGGAAAGTTATGACCTACCTAGACAGCATATTACAAAGCAGAGACATTAGTTTGCCAACAAAGGTCCATCTAGTCAAGGCTATGATTTCTCCAGTGGTCATGTATGGATGTGAGAGTTGGACTATAAAGAAAGCTGAGTGTAGAATAATTGATGCTTTTGAGCTGTGGTGTTGGAGAAGACTCTTGAGAGTCCCTTGGACTGCAAGGAGGTCCAACCAGTCCATCCTAAAGGAGATCAGTCCTGGGTGTTCATTGGAAGGACTGATGTTGAAGCTGAAACTCCAATACTTTGGCCTCCTGATGCGAAGAGCTGACTCATTTGAAAAGACCCTGATGCTGGGAAAGATTGAGGGCAGGAGAAGGGACAACAGAGGATGAGATGGTTGGATGGCATCACTGACTCGAGGGACATGGGTTTGGGTAAACTCCGGGAGTTGGTAATGGACAGGGAGGCCTGGCATGCTGCGGTTCATGGGGTCGCAAAGAGTCGGACACGACTGAGCGACTAAACTGACTGAACTAGTCCAGGTGACTCAGCTAATTGAACTGAACAAAAACTCAGTTCCTCAGTCGCACGAGCTACATTCTAGCGCTCTGTAGCCACGTGTGGCTGGTGGCTATCAGACATGGAAGCTGCCACCTGCCCAGAAAGCTCTACTAGGCAGGACTGTGACTGGGCTGTGTTAACTTGCTATCGTTTTAGTCATGCCATCTAAACCATTAATAAAATTAACAACTATTAATAAAATAAACAAAAATAAACTAATAAAATAGCTACAGACTCGCTATTTTTCAAACCTATGTCTTCTACCCTCTGCCTACCCAGCTTGTCTGTCCCTGAGGGGAGTGTGGTAATTAATCCCCAGGCTCTGGGAAGGAACAGGAGCCTAGCAGAGCAGAGGGGCTGGGTCCAGGCACTCAGCCCTGTCCTCGGGCCCCTCTGTACCTTCCTTGAGGCGTCTATGCAGATTTAGGGCCTGGCAAACCCCTCAGGGGGCTTCCATGATAGCTTAGCTGGTAAAGAATCCACCTGCAATGCAGAAGACCCGATTTTGATTCCTGGGTCGGGAAGATCCCCTGAAGAAGGGATAGGCTACCCACTCCAGTATTCTTGGCCTTCTCTGGTGGCTCAGACAGTAAAGAATCTGCCTGCAATGCGCGAGACCTGGGTTTGATCCCCGGGTTGGGAAGATCCCCAGGAGGAGGGCGTGGCAACCCACTCCATTATTCTTGCCTTGAAAATCTCCATGGACAGAGGAGCCTTGTGGGCTACAGTCCATGGGGTCGCAGAGAGTTGGATACGACTGAGTGACTAAGCTACCAACCCTTCAGGGCAGCAGGGCCGTGGGGCCTGACTCCCTCACCCACCCAGGCAGGCCCAGAGGTCGTCCTTTCAGTCCCTCAGCCCTCTGAATAGGCCCTGTGAGTGAGCTTTGTGCAGAATTGTGCAGAAAGGCCCTCTGTCTGGGAGCCCGGGAGCTGCTCTGAGTCCCGCACAGAGGCCAGCCCTGTGCAGCTCTGCCCAGAGAGGTCGGCTGGGGAGGGGCAGCGAGCTCTGGCGGCGCACATCCCCTCCCTGTTCTCATGCTGGCTCGTGTGGGATGGACTGTCATCCTCGGTTACCCTACTGGGAAAGAGGGAGCCGAAGGATGCGAGAATCAGAGATGTATACACTGCCAAGGGGCTGTGTGCAGTCTAACTGGAGTCTGGCAGCTACCCTGGGAGGCAGGTGGGACTCCCTATGATCATCTTCTCTGGCGGACTGAGATGACTGATGGGCACAAGGAAACTGGCCCTGGGCACCCAGCCTTACTTGACAGAGCAAATGAGTGCCTTGTCCTTCGATTACAACCCCACTCCACTGCTGGCACTGATGGAGGCAGAGACAGAGGCTGTCTGAAGTCCAGTGAGCAGGTCGCTTGGTCTCTCCGAGGAACTGAGGGTTTCAGGTCTGGACTCATCCTGCCTGAGCCCCTTCACTCTGCACTGGATGCGTGGACTTATTCCTCTGGACTCTCCCTTAAGTGGAACTCCCAGAAGGCAGGGATCTTGTTCTGTTCCTTGCAAGAGCCGGTACCTTGAGCACGCCTGGCACTAAGAAGGCCCTGAACAGACATCAGACGGATGGATGAATGGCTGGGGTTGAATGGGGCTGAATGTAGGCACAGCAGTGTCGCCCAGAGCCTGTCTGCTGTGAGACGGTGAACTGTCTGGGAGAAAAAGAGGTGATGCCAGAGCTGGGACGGTACCACCCCTGTTCAGGACAGTCTCTATTTCCTCCTTACCAGCAACAGGATGCAGAGAAGAGAGGCTGCTCGTTTGTACAACCAGGCCCACTGGCACTGGTGCTCCGCCAGGACCCCAGATCTGAGAGCCAGTCTCTGGCTCCTCTCTTGCCTCTTGGCCTTGGTGGTTGGAAGCCAGAGACTGGCTCCCGGGGCTGACTTCCACTGCAGGCAAGAGCCCCACGGGCTCTGGGCAGGCAGGCTGGGGCTGGGCGGAGTCTGTAACTGGAGCAGGAGCCATGTGTCAGAGGGGCCGGGGCTGCACAAGAACCTCAGCCAGGGTGAAATGAATCCGCCCATCTCCCCCTACTTGCCTGCCCTCTCCCCCGACCTGCACAGGTTTGCAATTCATCCGGCATCCTCAGATGCTGTTTCTGCCACCAGATGATGAAAATGGAGCTTCGTCTTGAAGCATGAAAGAAGTAGCTCACTTCTCCCCTTCCAACTCCATTCGAGCCCCTTCCCTCCCGCCTCACCATGTGTTCTTGAAACCTGGGGCTCTTCCAAGTCCTAAATGTGGTGGAAAGTATATCCCAGAGCAGCTGCGAACCTGCTCAGGCTGCAGTGGCCCGGGGTGAATCAGAAACCAAGAGACAGGCAAGCTAACAATGCAAACCTTGTTCGTGCACTGCGAGAGATCACCATCAGTACTGGGGCTCCTGGGAATGAGGGGCAGTGAGCTCAACTCCCCACCACCAAGGCGCAATCATATGCACACACATACTCACACCCGCCATTTGCCTCCTGGTACCATCCACACACCTTGCCCAGAAGAGTAGACTCTGGGAGAGGTGGTCCTTAGTGGGCCCTAGTCCAGGACGACTGACCAGCTGGGCTAGCCTCTCTCTAAGCTGCTTCTATCCCAGCCGTGTCTCTTTCTCTCACACTGGGAAGCAGTGAGGGGGAGTTGGAAGGGAGGGTTTACATGAAGCCAAATGGATTGGGATTGTCTCAACTTCCCTCTGAGCTGGGGGACCATGAAGGACAGTGGGATGCACAGCCAAAGGGGCTTCTTGGAGCCCGAGAAGATTTTGGGAAGCCAGTTTGCAGGAACCAGACACCCTGAAAAAAAAAAAAAAAAGAATTTGCAGGCAAGTCTCAAAGCAGGCCAGTCTCGGAGTTGGCAGCTGCTCAAGGCCGCGGTGGAGTCAGGGGCCTTTCCATCAGGCCTGATTACAACCACTCTCGATCCCGGCCAACTGCAGGCATTAAGTGCCAAGTACCTACGGGGGTCTGAGCCACCCACAGAAACTGCCCTCTTCACACTCACCACATCCTGGTGAGGTGGGGGCGGGGGAGGGGGGTTCTCCTTCCACCGCAAATGGACAAACTGAGGCTCAGGGCCACCTGACTGCCAGACGCGGCTGGTGACAAAGCTCAGTCCCTTAACCCAGTTCCTAAAGGTGAGGTTCCTTCCACCAGCTGCCTCCCGTGAGCCTGGTGTAAAGACAGGAGAGGAAGAAGGCTTAATGTAAACATTCCCTAAGGTAAACATATTTCCAGGGCCTCATCTTCCCTTGTGAGGCAGACGTGGTGCGAACTCCAGAGTGTTTCCAGGATAAAAACAGGCCTCAGCTCCAAGACTGACGCAGATGGATCCTATCCACTCCGAAGCACCAGGGTCATGTCCAACTCCGCTCTCTTTCTTTGTCCCCCATCCGCCGCTGTGTCTGAGTTTTGCATGTTCTGTCTCAGAGAGGGCTCCCAAATCCTGCCTCTTCCTTCTGTCCCCAAGCACCACTGCTTTAATTCAAGCTCCCATCATCTCTTTCTGAATTACCACCATACCTGCTCACACCACCCTCCCTGCCACCATCCTGTCATACCAAAAATGCATCTGCTCACGACACTTCCCAGCCTGAAAATCTCCTCGTTTTCCCTCATCCCCAGGCTCACGTGCAAGCATCTTAGCCACACAAGTATAAACTGGGGCCAGCCCCAGTTCCTCCTCATCACCTGTTGCTTCCCCAGGTACCTGCCACGCCAGGTACATGAAACTGTTCCCCGATGCCCCTGTGCCTTTGCACATGCCATTCTCTCTGCTTAGAATATCACCTCCCCAACACTGTGTCTCCCCAGAAATGCATATCTGTCCTTTAGAACACAGTCACCTTTAGAACACAGTCAAATGCCCTCTAACTCCATGCACAGTCGCATGTTTGCGCCTCTTTCGTAAGACTTCTTTAAAAAAACCTGTAACCATCAATTACATATTTGTCTATCCCCTGGGGGTGATTCTACCTTCTGAGGACTTTTGGGTTTTGTCTGGAGACAACTTTGGGGAGCACTGTTACTGTCATCTAGAGGGCAGAGGCCAGGGATGCTGCTAAACACTGTACAATGCACAGGACAGCCCCAGGACTAAGAATTATTTAGCCCCACATGTGCCAAGATTGAGCCACTCTGTATTAGAATGTGTATCTCTAAGGTGACTTCTTATTTGTGTCTTTTTGTCTGCAGTGCTTGGCCTAAAGAGGTATCTGACAAATATATGGGCAGACTGACTAATAGTTTTATGTCCTCTCCGTCTATAAGATGTGGGTCACTTTGAGACTAGGTAATTAGAACTTAAGAAAGTTGACCAATAGTGAGGAAGTATATTGAAAAGGATGGAATAAAACATGTTCTTGAATTGACGTTTGCATTCACTGCAGGAAAGGACCTATGTAATACCACTGGAGTAGATGTCAAGTTTGGCATGAACACATATCTCCACTGTAGCATCTGTTTTTTAATTAGACAGAAGCCTGTAATTGAGAAGTATCAGGTGAATTCTTTCAACGCAGGCTCATGGCTGGAGTTGACCCTTATTAGGGCAGAGGACTTAAGGATTGGCTTCATGTCCTACTGGTGGGATAGGACCAGCTTGGAGTCATTACCGATAGAATCTATAAAAATGATTAAAGTTCTGGACACCTAGGCCTGATGAAGAAATGCAAAGGAATGATATTGTTTAATCTCGAGGAGTGATGGCTGAAGGGAGTCCTAGTGGCTGTACTTCAGTAACACAGGAGGTTTCTAAGTGGAGGACATGACCAGCCACTCTTTGGTGCCCAGGACTGAAGAAGAAGAAGCCTGTGGGGGTAAGGAGAGGGGTGGAGGTAAATGGCCCCTGGACAGAGCAAGTAAGTGCCTTTTTCCTTTGATTACATCCCCACTCCACTACCGGCACTGTTGGAGCTCTGGGGAGAGGGCTGGCCAGGTTTCAGGCCTTGCTTCTAGAACTTTCCTTTGAACTGGGGAAGCAGGAAAGACAAGGGGAGCCTGGGAGGCAGAGGGCAGGAGTATCAGGGAGGAAAAAAAGGCGAGAAAGAAGGAGAAAGGAAAGCAAGAGCAGAGAGGCAGCTGGAGAGACATCAGGAAAACGTCGAGGCCTCCGCATCTGGAAAACAGACCGGGGGCTATATTTAGACTGTCATGACTTGCAATAATTTGTGCAAGGGGGGAAAAAGGAAAATGTGAAGTTGGCGTCGTTTCAGGGAGGGAATGAGTTATAAGAAAAGAACGGCTTGATAGGGGAGAGCCGTGCACGAAGCCTCAGCCCCGGGCCCTTAGGAAAGGGCGTCTGAACAGTGCAGGCCGTCAAGAGTGAGTGATGGTGTTTACGGAGCCTGATCCAGCTCATGCCCATGTCCCCAGACAAGCCCTGTACTCTCCACCAAGGACACCGGTACATTCCTGGGCGTGCCAGGTGGCCCGTCAGCCACGGCACCGAGATGTGGGTGAGGATGCCACAGGGGCTTTCTGGAGAGTGAGGGCCGAGGCAGGGGCTTGGCGTGGGGGCTCAGAGCTCCATGAGCAGCACTCTGTAAATCCTAGGAATTTGTATATATTGCCGAGGCCTTTCTCCAGCTGGATTATAAATAGAGGATTAGTTCAAAGGCAGGCAGCCTTTTAAAGAGATGGTGCCAAAAGAAGCCTGCAAACCAAATACAGTAAAACCTCCTTAAGCCCCTGTTGCTTTATTCCAAATAGCATATAAGTCAAAGCAACAGGATTTCCCCAGCTAAGTGCTCCACCGTCCTTTAGGAAAAAGTCTAGGGGGTTCAAATGGAGCTATAATAAAACTTCAGTTATCCAGAATGGAATGTATTATTCCGGACAGTGGAACTTTCTGGCTAGCTCAAGGTTTGCCCTTTGAAACATTACATTTAAAATGTAATTATTTTGAATGGAAGTTTTTCTAAAAAAAAGCATTCACTTCCTAGGTTTTGAGATGGAGTACGCTGATTTTAATTTAATATTGTTATTATGCTTAAAGTTATCTTAATAAACTTTAGTCACCATGCTGTTCTTCCAGTGGACCCAAGACCTTGGAGATATGTGTGGCCATTGTCTCTATCCCAAGTCGCTTCATGTTGTTGTGCTTTTGGGGTTCCTGGGTCTACTTTTTATCCAGGAGCATGACATTTAACTCCAAGACCTAACTTTTTTTAGTCTGTTCTGGGTTGAGAAACCAGATATGCCAAGTCGTTAAAATTCTGTGTAAACAGAAAGTAAACAGAATATGAGTGAGGAATTTAGCCTCTTCTATTCCTATAGGATTTATTC
This sequence comes from Bubalus bubalis, assembly GCF_019923935.1. Lineage (NCBI taxonomy): Eukaryota > Metazoa > Chordata > Mammalia > Artiodactyla > Bovidae > Bubalus > Bubalus bubalis. The sequence goes on from NC_059167.1 coordinate 22,870,152, forward strand.
AGTCTTTCTTAGAGGGTAATAGTTCATCTAGTTCTCTGGGGACAGTTGCTTTGAATTATATGCTACTTTAAATAAACCAATATGAGCCTATGAAGATAATTTTGGCTACTTAGATGTCACTTGGCTCATCTCCAGGTTCTGGTCTGATTTTAGATAGTGAGGTGTCTGGGTAGTTATGTTTTGGGTAAAGGAAGTCTGATTCTCCTTTGAACCCTATGTTCTCAAGGCCCTTGCATTTGAGGTCAATGGATTTTTTGCCTGCCTGTATGTGAGGCTGGTAGTGTGATTAAACCCAGCACAGGAAAAAGACCATAAAGAATGACCCTACCCACTTGCTCACGAATGTCCCATTTTCTATGTGCTGGAAGATGATGATGATTTCCAGGCAGGATGCTGAGCAGAAGAGCCATATGTAGCATCAAAAAACGGGAGGATAGGAAGGAACTGGGTTGTGTATTGGTTCTAGGTAGAGACTGGATATTCAAATCAGGCCAACCTGGGAGGGCCTAAAGGTCCTTGGGTTGTTTCTGCTCTCTTCTGGTTAAGCAGTGATAGTCTTTCTGTGGTTAATCAGATTCAGTGCTGTGTCAAGTCCTCAAATAGCTGATCTCCCATCAGCAAAGTTCAGACAGAGAAATTAGGCTCCACTAGGGGAAGTGACTTTCTATTTTCCCAGACCAACAGGCCAAAAGGTGACTCTCAGATGCGCTGTAGCCCAGGCCACCACCGCACCAAGGCAGTGCTCTATTAGGTTGACTCAAGACAGGAGGAGTCTCACATTATTTCAAAGAGGGTCTTGAGAAGTGCTGTTACAACTTTCTCTTATATGAGAGCTCAGGGTCAGACATATTTTACTCTCGTATCAGTGTCAGATTAAAAGACAATTGGTCCCTTTGCTGAGATGTGCCTCACGGCCGATCTGCCCACTTGCTGATCTGAGGAAATGTGCCCTACACAAACCATGCTCTGGAACACATAATCCATCTCCCCTCCTCACATGATGGGACCACGGGTGGGCACCCACTTATGGGTGACCCAACCAATGATGACCAAAGATTGAGATGGCCTGGCTCAAAAAGATGACCCAGGATAAATCAATCCTTTCAAGGAAATCTAGGATTGGAAGTGGAAAGACTGGAACTATTGGACACTAACATTGAAAATGTAGCTATGATGGGGCCATGATGTTGGCTGAGAGCTGACTTTCCTACGGTTAAATGGAAGGTGGGAGTAAGAAGTGGAGAGCAGAGGTTTGGAGAACGTGTAGAACTTGAAGTCACTAAAGGAGGGCTGGCTGAGCCCCTCACAGCTGTCTGTTTTTGAGTCCTTGTGGATTTCTATGATCTATCTAGAGGAAGTCTCTTCTTTGCAACAGAGAGTGCTTTGTCTAAGACTGCCAGAATCTCTTTAAAACACTTGCTCAAACACCAGGAGCTCCAGGCTAGATCCATCTTAATATATCCTTCTTCAACCTGAGGAATTCCAAGTCTTTAACGTTTCCTCAGAGGACCCATTTTCCAAGGCTTTAATCTTTATGTTGTCTTTCTCTGATCCCTCCTAAAGATTTCCAAATTCTTCATGTCCCATTGCTCCATCTGGTGCCAGGGTTGCCCTTGGGGATAGCCAGGACTGATTGCAATGCACACTGCATTCCTGGTCGTCCACCCTAGGACCGCACTCTGCTTGATTTCCTAATAACAGAGCTGTCCAGCTGACTGACATGCAGACCTGCTTCTCCCCTAACCTGATGCTCCTCCAGGGTCATCACTGTTAAAAAATGTCAGTGCAGCAAGGGGCTCAGCAGTTATCTAGCCTAACCCTGTCATTTTAGTAATGAGGAAACTGAGTCCCAAAGAGCTACATAACTTGCACAAGTTCAGGCAGAGTTGAATAACTTGCTTTTCCTGTGTGTGTGCGGGGGGTGGGGTGGGGGGGGGGGGGGTGGTTTGCTTAATCCCACTAGTTTATAAAATTCTACAAGCTTCATAGGGCATTTTGAGTTGTTAATATTCCAATTCAAATACCTTATTTGTTATCTTTGATGATTGATAGGCATGAGTATGCACCACACAACTCGGTATTCACCCATGGTAGAATGAACCTCTAAATATCCCACTAATGCTCATCTTTTATATGACTGGTCATGGAAGTAGGGTATGTGAAAACTGATTTATTGGGGTAAGGGAAAAATATTAGAATATTTATTTTTTAAAATTTAATTTGTTGTCTTTTATAATGTATATATTATAGTAAATATACACACATGTGTATAAAGTATATGTTTATTTACTATTATATATAATTGTAAAACTCTCTCTCTCTCTCTATATATATATATATATATACCCATATATATTTGGAGGATCTTCAAGTTTTTTATTAGTAGGCTTGTGCAATCAAGATTTTAACACATAGTTCAAGTTCAGAGTTGCTGCTCACAAAGGCACCATATAATATAATGTGGTGAGGATTGTGTATATTTACCCAAATTCTACCTCACGCAGTTTGGTGAACCAGCAGTACTTGTACTTCAGATGAAAAACTATAAAAATTAAAATGGCACAGTTTTATTATTATTAATTATTGAAAGTCACTCCGTCGTGTCTAACTCTTTGCAACCCCATGGACTATACAGTCCATGGAATTCTCCAGGCCAGAATACTGGAGTGGGTAGCCTTTCCCTTCTCCAGGGGATCTTCCCAACCCAGGGATCGAACCCAGGTCTCCTGCTTTGCAGGCAGATTCTTTACCAGCTGAGCCACCAGGGAACCCCAACTACAAAATACATTAAGCAAAATTAATCATTTCTGATTTTCCATTTCTTTAAAAAAAAGAAACTTATTAGAAAAATAAGAAGAGACTATTACTTTCTTAACATGAAAATGCTTCTTAAATCAAAAGCCAAGGCTCTTTTTTTAAATTTTATATTATTTACTTATTACATTTATTATATTAAATTTATTTATTTAGCTATTATTATTTTGCGGGGGGCATGCCATGTATCTTGTGGGACCTTAGTTCCCTGATTGAGGTTGAACCCGGGCCTTCAGGAGTGAAAGCACTAAGTCCTAATCACTGGACCACTGAGACTATTCTTAATGGCACAACATTAGAGACATTGTCATTAAAAGTGGAGATAAAATAAAGATTACATGAAACTATACAGTTTTATTATATAAAAATCATTTGAAGTTTCTTCTACTGCAATAAGACATGATACAACAATAAGAAGTAAAACTCCTAGAAAGGAGATGAATAAAATTAAGCTTTCGATGTAGGATATATGGGTTTGATCCCTGAGTCAGGAAGATCCCCTGGAGAAGGGCATGGCAACCCATTCCAGTATTCTTGCCTGGAGAATCCCATGGACAGAGGAGCCTGGTGGGCTACAGTCCATGAGGGTCACAGAGAGTTGGACACGACTGAAGTAGCTTAGCACACATGCACACAAAGTAGATTAATCTAAGACACACAAATAAAAGCCAACAAGTGGAGCAAATTATGTCCATTTCTTCCAAAGATGTGAAAATAAATGGATAGAAGTTCCCATATATTTAGAATTTTAAGGTTGGAAGAAATCTTAAATATGTACCTGACCTACAGTAGGTGCTCAATAAATATTTTTTGAATATATGAATGATTAAATGACTTTGATAAGTTCACTTTTAAGAAACATGGATTTTTCTTTATGTATAAGATTAAGAGGTTCCACAAATCATTGAGAAGGGAAGGACTTTATTCAGCAAATAGAGCTGAAACAAATTAGAGATTTGAGAGAAAAAATTTATTCAGAGACTCATTGGACATCATTTCCAAATAAACTCCAAATGCTTTAAAGAGTTAAATATAAAAAACAAACAAACAAAAAACAGGTAAAAGTACCTACACAAACTTCTAGAGGAGAATATAAATGAATAAACATACCTAATCTCTAAATGAGAGAGGACTCTAGACTCAAAGCAACTGGAAGGGTCATGAAAAACTAGACATTTGACTATATAAAAATGTTTAAAAACTTTTACTTTGGAAATTATAGAAGCATAACTAAAAGGCAAACAACAAGCTGGGAGAAGTATTTGAATGAAATAGTGAGTGACAAAAGGCTATTATCCTTTAAGAGGTCATATACTTTGACAAGAAAAACAAAAAGATAAATGAGCAAAGGCAGGAACACATAGTTTATGTAAAAGGAAGTACAAAGACCAACCTTTAGAAGGGAAGGAGGACCAGATTCATTGATAATAAAAACTTTGTGATCAATCATTTTCTTCTTATTAAAGAAGCAAGGTTTTGCTTATTTTTAAATGACATAACTCAAAGATGCCAGTTTTATAGGGAAACAGGCATTCTTATTCACTGTTGGGGGAAAAACTAGCATCGCTTTACTGAAAAGACCTTTTGCCATATGCTTCTTAAAAATGTTCATCAACTTTGATCCATTACTTCCACTCCTGAGAATTCTACCTGTGGTAATGTGGCTAGACTTGAACCCGAGGGACGGGGGTTCCTGGTGGGCTGACGTCTATGGGGTCGCACAGAGTCAGACACGACTGAAGCGACTTAGCAGCAGCAGCAGCAAATAAAAATATAGAACACTCAGTTAAATATGAATTTCAGGTGTACAACAAATATGTTTTAAGAATAAGCTTGTCCCTGACAAAATTTTGGGGACTAAAATACTAAAAAATTATTTATTGTTTCTCTGAAATGCAAGTTTAACTGAGCATCCTATATTTATATATCTGTCAATCCTTGCTTATGGAAATAATCCAAAATGCTGCAAAGATTCAGGCACAGATCTTTGTTACAATTTTATTTATGATGATAGCAAAAATATAAAAAAAAAATCGTAAATTTTCAACAGTAGGAGAACGGGAAAGGGTCTGTGTCTGAAGTTTCTAATGACAATACGTACGTTGTTGTTCAGTCCACCAAGTAGTCCAACTCTTCGTGACCCCATGACTGCAGCACACCAAGTTTCCCTGTCCCTCACCACCTCCTGGAGTTTGTACAAGTTCATGTTCATTAAAACAGTGATGCCATCCAACCATCTCATCCTCTGTTGCCTTCTTCTCCTTCTGCCTTGAATATTTCCCAGCATCAAGGTCATAAGGACAATACTTATAATAAGAGGTAAAGTTAAAAAACGAGCAGGCACTGCATATCCCTTAAGATGGCTACTATCAAAACAGAACAAAACAAAATGGAAAATAACAAGTGTTAGGGAGAATGTGATAAAGAAATGGGAACCCTTGTATACTGTCGGTGGGAATGTAAAACAGTACAGCCAATGTGGAAAACAGCATGGCAGTTCCTCAAAAAATTAAACATAAAACTAACATAGCATCCAGCAATTCCACTTCTGGGTATATACCCCAAAGAATTAAAAGAAGGATCTCGAAGAGATTATTTGTACACCTATGTTTATAGCAGCATTATTCATAATAGCTAAAATGTGAAAGAAACCCAAGTGTCTATTGATGGATATAGGGATAAGCAAAATGTGGTATTGCAATGAAATATTTTTCAGCCTTAAAAAAGAAAAGAAATTCTGACACATGCTACCTCATGAATGAAATTTGAGGACATTTTGTGAAGTGAAATAAGCCAGTCACTAAAAGACAAATACTATATGATATCACTTATTTATATAAGTGGGCTTCCCTGATAGCTCAGTTGGTAAAGAATCCGTCTGCAATGCAGGAGACCCTGGTTTGATTCCTGGGTCGGGAAGATCCACTGGAGAAGGGATAGGCTACCCACTCCAGGATTCCTGGGCTTCCCTTGTGGCTCAGCTGGTAAAGAATCTGCCTGCAACACGGGAAACTTGGGTTCTGGCCTGGAGAATTCCATGGACTGTATAATCCGTGAGGTTGCAACGACTAAGCGATTTTCACTTTTACTTTTCACTTTCATCACTTATTTAAGAAAATTAGAGTAGTCAAAACAATAGAGAGAGAAACTAGAGTGGTGGTTGCCAGAGGCTGGGGGGAGGGTGGTGAGGAATTGGTGTTTAATGGGTACAGAATTTCAGTTGTGCAAGAGGAAGAGTCCTGGAGATGGAAAGTGGTGATGGTTGTACAACAATGTAAATGTCCCTATTTTACACTTAACTGTACACTTAAAAATAGCTTAGGTGGTAAATTTTTGGTATATTTTACCACAATAAAAAATTTAAAACAAGTGAGGCCAAAGCTATGATCTCAAGTACATAGAACAATAAGCACAGGTTCAGCTCAGTCGCTCAGTCATGTCCGACTCTCTGTGATCCCATGGACTGCAGCACACCAGGCCTCCCTGTCCATCACCAACTCCCAGAGTTCACTCAAACTCATGACAGGAGAGAAACACAAAATGCCAAGAGTGGCTCCCGCTGAGTGCTGAGACTATTTTTATTCTCTTCTCTCTATATTAATAGTTTTGTTTTTTCCTAATGTCTCCAGCATGAGCATAGATCAACGGCAGGTGTGGAGTTAATTAAGAAAATATAATAAAACCAAAATTGAGACATGGTCCCAACCTGAACCATTGTTTGATGACATATCTAGGAGAGTCCAAACAAATGACACTCCGAGGTGAGATAGGAAATGGATGGAGGGGTGATGCCTCTTCTAATACAGCCCTGCTCTTGAGGCAGAGATTCACAAAGGAGAGCAGCCCTCAGGGTGGTATGAGGGCTTCAAAAAGTGGCAGCAGAAACCAGGGTCTTGTTTCCATGTAGGGTCCTAGGATGGAGTCCCAGCTTCAAAGAAGGATTCTAGGGGTTCCTAGGGTGGCAGAGAAGAGGTAGAAAGAGGTAGTTCCTATAGTCGGATGACCAGGAACAGGCCCCATGGCAAGGGTCCTGGGCCTCAGCCTGGCACCAGAAGAGGGGCACACCCTACAGCCCTGCAGAATGCTCGCCTCTCCCTCAAGACCTTAGGGGCAACCTTCTGAGCATTCAGTAGGTGCTCATTGCATGAACTGCGATGAACACATAAATATTTGTTGTGTGAATCAGCATGCTAGCAATGCCCACGGTACACTAACCCTCCAAGAACTCTTTTTTTTCCCCCCAAATCTTAATTTTAATTGGAGGATAAATATTTTACAATATTGTAATGGTTTCCACCATATATCAACATGAATCAGCCACAGGCTTACACATGTCCTCTCCCTCATAAGCTCCCTCTCAAAGCTTCCTCCCACTTCCCTCCCCATTCCACCCCTCTAGGTTGCCACAGAGCACTGGCTTTGGTTCCCAGGATCATACAGCAAATTCCCACTGGCCATCTATTTTACATATGGTAATGTATATGTTTCAATACTACTCTCTCAAGTCATCCCACCCTCTCCCTCCCCTACTGTGACCAAAAGTCTGTTCTTATGGTCTGTGTCTTCTCTGCTGCCCTGCAAATAAGATCATCAGTACCATCTTTCTAGATTTCATATATATGTGTTAATATATGATATTTGTCTTTCTTTTTCTGATTTACTTCATTCTGTATAATAGGCTCTAGGTTCATCCACCTCATTAGAACTGACTTTAATGCATTCCTTTTCATAGGTGAGTAATATTTCATTGTGTATATATACCACAACTCCTTTATCCATTTATCTGTCAATGGACATCGAGGTTGCTTCCAAGTCCTAGCTATTGTAAATAATGCTGCAATGAACATTGGGATACATGTGCCTTTTTCAGTTATGGTTTCCTATGGGTATATGCCCAGTAGCTGGATTGCTGGATCATATGGTAATTTTATTCCTAGTTTTTAAAGGAATCTCCCTACTGGCTCAAAAAATCTGCCTGCCAATGTAGGAGACACGGGAAACAGTGTCAATTCCCGGGTTGGAAAGATCCCCTGGAGAAGGAAATGAGAACCCACTCTAGTATTCTTACCTGGAAAATCCCATGGACAGAGGAGCCTTGTGGGCTACAGTTCATGGGGTTCCAAAGAGTTGGACTTGAGTGAGAACACATGCATATGCCTGCTGTTCTCCATAGTGGCTGTATCAATTTTCATTCCCATCAACAGAAAAGGGGGTTCCCTTTTCTGCACACCCTCTTCAGCATTTATTGTTTGTAAACTTTTTGTTGCTGGCCATTACAGCTGGTGTGAGATGATGCTGCATTGTAGTTTTGATTTGCATTTCTCTGATAATGAGAGATGTTGAGCATCCTTTCAGGTATTTATCAGCCATCTTTGGAGAAATGTCTGCTTAGGTCTTCTGCCCACTTTTTGATTGGGTTGTTCATTTTTCTGGTGTTGAGCTGCAAGAGCTGCTTGTATAATTTGAAGATTAATCCTTGGTCAGTTGTTTTATTTGCTGTTATTTTCTCCCATTCTGAGGGATGCCTTTTCACCTTGCTTATAGCTTCCTTCATTGTACAAAAGCTTTTAAGTTTAATTAGGTCCTATTTGTTTATTTTTGTTTTTATTTCCATTACTCTGGGAAGTGGGTCAGAGAGGATCTTGCTGTGATTTACATCAAAGAGTATTATGCCTATGTTTTCCTCCAGCAGTTTTATAGCTTCTGGTCTTACATTTAGGTCTTTAATCCATTTTGAGTTTATTTTTGTGTATGGTTTCAGGAAGTGTTCTGACTTCATTCTTTTACACATTGCTGCCCAATTTTCCCGGCACCATTTACTGAAGAGACTGTCTTTTCTCCATTGCATATTTTTGCCTTCTTTGTTAAAGATAAGATCCCCATAGGATCTTGGGTTTATCTTTGGGATTTCTATTCCAAGAACTCTTCTCTACTAAGAGTCAGGCAGTCATCTCCTCCAGCCAGCCAGGGCTGGACCTCCCCATTTAGAAACACTTCCAATACTGCATTTATCCTGTTGTATTTTAAGGATCTGCTTCTGTGGCTATCAGCCCTACCAGAGTATAAGCCTCTTGAGGGCAGGAATTTTGTCTGGGCCCTTTAAGTACCCAATGCCTAATAAGGTTACCTGGTCCCCAGTACGTGCACAACAAACACTTGCTGCACGAGTTACCCAAAACTGACACTGAGCGAAGCACTTTACACAAGGGATCAGATCAGATCAGATCAGTCGCTTAGTCGTGTCCGACTCTTTGTAACCCCATGAATCGCAGCACGCCAGGCCTCCCTGTCCATCACCAACTGCCGGAGTTCACTGAGACTCACGTCCATCGAGTCAGTGATGCCATCCAGCCATCTCATCCTCTGCCGTCCCCTTCTCCTCCTGCCCCCAATCCCTCCCAGCATCAGAGTCTTTTCCAATGAGTCAACTCTTCGCATGAGGTGGCCAAAGTACTGGAGTTTCAGCTTTAGCATCATTCCTTCCAAAGAAATCCCAGGGCTGATCTCCTTTAGAATGGATTGGTTGGATCTCCTTGTAGTCCAAGGGACTCTTGAGAGGTAGGTAACAGGTAAGAAAACAGAGACTCAGAGAGATAAGTGTTTGTTCAAGTGAAGATGGCAATGCCTGGGTGCCTGGATGCAAAACCAGGTCTTCTCACCCCAAAGTCCATGTTCCCGCTGCTGCTCCACAGCGAGTCATTGGTGCATGCCTTCCCAGGGGTCCTGCACACCTGGTTCAGGGGTGTGCTTGTGGAAAGTCCTAGGGAGTCATTGCCGGCTGCTTCCTTACCCCACTCCCAGGCCTTGTGAGAGTCACATCCAAAGGCTCTTCCTGAGTCCCCCTTCCCTGAAGACTGTAACACTGACCCATTTTCTCTCTTTCCCCTCAAGCTGCCTCCCTTGACTTTCTTCTCTGGCTTCTCCTCCTCCTAACTCCTAAATGTGGCCGCTCTGCCCACTTGCCCACCTCATATAAATGAAAGATTTCCTTTTCTGCTGCCAACATACCCCTTCAGATCTGAGTGCCTCTCCTTGTCCTTGCAGCCAAGATGACCTCCTGACTGCCATGTTCTGAGATGTGTGGCCAGCCAGGGACTATCCACAGGGCCCCTGCAGGTGCCTGGGCCCTGGTCAGCAGAATGCCTGGTCCATATAAAAAGAAAAACCCTGTGCCAGGTGGATGTCAGTTGCAGGGTGACCTCCAGCGCGGCATGCTGAAGGGGACAGAGCCTCCCTCAGTCAGGATCCTTGAGTCCTTGAGTTACTGGAGGGGCAGAGCCCTACACCCAGCCCTGGGCCGAGTGAGCTGTACGTGAACAAAGAATAAACTCCTACGGTGTGTCTGAGGTTCGGGAATCTGCTGCAGCAGCTAGTGAACCTCAGCAAGCTCAGAGCCCTCACCGATCTTTGTGTCCCTGGCTCTCCCCATCACAGAGACTCCCCGTTCTCCTTCACCCTACATCTCATTGCCAAAGCAACCTTCCTTCAGTCTATCTGGGTCGTGTCGCTGCTGTCCTCCCCAGTCTTCAATGGCTCCCCTTTGTTTACAGACTCCAGGGTGAGCCTCCGGAAGAGGCACAGAGCCTGGAGCTCCAAGCCCCTCCCCACCACTTATGCTCTCTCTGTCTCTCTCCCGTTCTTGCACTCTTGTCAGATCCAAACTCACAGCTGCCCAAATGTTATCCTGTCCACTGTTGTCTCTGCTGCGTCTTTGTTTTTTCTCCATCTTTGTCAAAATCCTCCCACTTAAAATCCTTCCTTCTTCAAGACGGGGCTTCTCGGGTCCTCCAGCCACGTGGAAGGATGCTCACAGCCCACCATTCGCTTGCCTCCCATCATCATCGCTGTGCTGCAACGCCATGAGCCTGTTCACCCCTGGACTGTCGGCTCCCCTGAGCACAAGCCTGTGTTGCCACTGTGCCCACCAGGCCAGGCGGAGCCCAGATACAAGGCGGGTGTCTGTTCCCCCTCCCTGCAACAACCTTCCATCTTTTGTGCTGGAGGGTGAGGCTGGAGTTGCAGAGTATACACAGCCAGCTCATCCATCTTCCTCCTCCCAGCACACTCAGAGGGCTAACTGCGTGACCTTTTGCATCTGTGGATTCCTCTCTCTTCCCCCTCTCATTTTTTTTTTTTTTTTCCTTTTTAAACACAGGGCCTTGGAGCTTGCTCGGAGGCCTGGCTGAGCTGGGAAGAAGTTGGCTGCTCGGTTATATTTAGGCTAGCAGAGACATCAATCTAAGCCTCTTTAAAAATAAAATCCTGTTTCAGCTGGATCCCCGAGCATGTCCCCACCCACTCTGAACAAGCTTGTTCGCCTCCTCCGGGTCCCCAGTCCCAATGACAGCCCCTTCACGTGGCCCACACATGTGTGACCATGCATTAGGATGGCAGCGATCAATTCAAAGAAGATTTCTTTCTTCTTCCAGGCTTTCCTTCCCTGCAGCTTTCCTCTTCTCACTGTAGTCCAGGGGACTATGCGGCCTTCTTCCATGCCTCTTCCCTCTCAAACTAGGCAGAAACAAACCTGGCGAATGGACAAGATACTGCCTCCTGCTCCAGAGTTTCTGGGTCCTTGTTCTCTGTCCCCACCAGGCTGTCTTCATAGAAATGGGAAGAAGCCAAAAGAAGACAAAGACCAGAGATCGGAGTGGAAAGTGGCGTCTGCAGTTGTGCTAGAAGGTGTGATGGGGACTTCTGATTGCACCGTTCTTCCCGGCAGCCTAGTGGGTCCTGACGTGCACGTGGGCGTGTGTGCAGGTTTGCACGCATGTCTGCCCTTGTGCACGTGTGTAGCACACTGCGGGGGGATGAGACGCAGCCCACGGGAATGTTGGGGCTGACCCTTCCTACTCCTTGACTTGGCTACCGCAGCCCTGGTTCTTTTCCATCTCCACTGATGAAACACTTCTTTATGTCTTATTCACATCCTGTCTTGACTACCACAATTGTCTCCTTGCCGGGCCCACATGTCTCTCATCACCAATGGGATCCAAATGTTGCTGACAAAATAATCTCACTGCTTTTGTGCTGCAATCACATTCCTCCACTTTCTCAAATTCTTCTCTGTCTCCCATTACTAGGGGAATCGCACACACAGACCACCATCTCTTTCTGTGTCTTCACACCCCTCCCCACCCTGTCCCACCCTCACAGCCTTTCCAAAGCACTCGCTCTCCTCCTCTTGCTGTTCCAGGGACCACAGCTCTTTGGGGCCTGCACAACCTCTCAAGCACTATTTATTCAGTCAGCAAATGTTTACTAACAGTGACAGATACCCTCCTAGGCACTGGAGTGCACAAGAAGCAAACTGAGGACAGACAGTCAACAGAGAAAAATGTAAGAGCATGTCGAGACTTACAGGGACTATGAAGAAAAATGAAGCAAAGGGGACGTCCATGGTGATCCAGTGCTTAAGAATCCGCCTTGCAATGCAGGGGACCTGGGGTCGATCCCTGGTCAGGGAACTAAGATCCCACATGTCGTGGACCAACTAAACCCAAGTGCCACAACTAGAGAGTTTGTATGCAGCAACGAAAGATTGAGTGTGAGGCAAATGAAACCCAGAGTAGTCAAATAAATAAATACTTCAAAAGATGAATCAGAGAGAGGGGGCCGGAGACCAACTCTTATACAGAGTGATCAGGAAGGCCTCCCCAGGAGGCCTGGAACATTTCCCCCACCTTTTTTTTCTCCATGTGAGGTGTATGGCTGGCATCTTTAACATCCCCCTGCTTTGCCAGAGGTCTTCCCTCCCATCCTTCTCTTTGTATGCTGTTTATCTTGATCTTAAGAGCAGGGGAGGCACTGAGTATAGCTCAGCCACAGCAGGAGAGCTACTGCATTATTAACTATTAGAGCCTCACCCTGGCCAGAAGGAAGTCACTAAGCACAGACACGGTCCTCTTCTCGTTCCCTCTTCAGAACACAATGTGGCATCTGAATAAGTAGTAGCAGCTTTGTCCAAGTGTCCTGTCTGTGTCTGAATCACGTCTCCTCCTTCCTAGAATTAGGGTGCATGTACTGGCATTGGTGATCACTATCTGGCCAACTACTCAGGGGGAGCCAGGTCTCCCCCCTCTTCTGACAGTGGAACCCACTGAATGGATGCTTGATGTCAACCAACACCATCTTCACCTTGAAACAGCCCAAAGGTAAAGTACCTTAGTGATAGAGGCTTCAGTGAACAAGTTTATTAGCACCTGAAATGACTAATATTTAATAAACAGCAATAAAAATGGCTACCATTAAAAAAAAACACCGTGATGTGTATGTGTTTTCCTTCCTGGGGGTGGGGGAGAAAGCTACGGGGCAGCAAGATGGAGTCTGGACCTTTGTTTTGACCTGGAACAAACTCATGGACTGTCCATGTTCCCCCAGAGCCTTTCGATGGCAGCCAGATCAAGGGCGATGGCCATGCTGCCCATAACAGTCTTTCCTGGCCCCAGCTGTCTTAGTGTAGTCTGTCTAGACCCTCTCAGTCCAATACAAAAGCCACTAGCCACTGGGCCACCAGAACACTTGGAATGTGCTTAGTCCGAATCGACCCAAAACATTAAACACACACTAGATTTTGAAGACTAAATATCAAAATGTGAAAGTGAAATACCTTACAAATTAAATTTTAAAAAATGATTGTTTGAACACATCATTTAAGGCAGTTACACTTTGTCCAGTGGGAACTCCACTATACAAAGCAGGTAAAAGTGGAGCTGCTCAGGTGGAAGAGAGGGAAGAGGATTTGGGGGATCTCTGGAGGGGGCCTGGGAGAGTGTGGGGGTGTCCTATCCATGATCAGAGCCTGGTCTGGCTCATTTATTATTGGGTTGGATGGTCCCTTCATTTGAGATTGTGGGGGAAATACCCAGAGGAGGCCCCCATTCAATCATCCTAAGTGGAATCTGATCTTTATCTTGGGATAAACATTCCGAATGGAAGGTGAGTGCTGGGCGATAAGGAAGATAAGGAAACCATATGGCCCTGTCAGGAGGCTCCCAGGGCCTTATTCTCAAAAGGATTAATGACTCCAAAGGGGGATCATCTCTTTTCTGCTTTGAGGAGGCAAAAGCCCCAAACCCCCCAGTAGGGATGGGAACTGACTGATCCCAGCCAGGGAGGACTAGCACTCAGGACTTTCTCTTGCCTTCCCTGGGCTCCTCTCTCTCCCACACTGTCCACCCCCACTTCACAACAAAGCCCTTCGGTTCAGTCGCTTAGTCGTGTCCGACTCTTTGAGACCCCGTGGACTGCAGCACGCCAGGCTTCCCTGTCTATCACCAACTCCTGGAGCTTACTCAAATTCATGTCCATCAAGTCCTTTGGGCTGTTGTAAATGAACCCCCAATCTCTAGAGCACACTTAGCAGCCCAGGCTTATGCAGGGTTGGCGGTGGGGATCTGAATCCTCACACCCTCTCGATTAGGCAAAATTTCCAGAGACTCCACTTCTGTGCAACTCCGGGTCCCCACACTGGCTACTGGTAGCTGCCCAGGTGGCACAAGGGGGGCTTTCCTGGCAGGGATGGGGTTTCGGTGGGCCTGCTGGAACTGGCCACGTGGCATGGCAGGGCTGAGAACCATCATTGATGGGGGAGGGCAGGTAATATGAGAAAGGGATCTGGGGCTGAGGGGCGGGGGAGGCGGAGGCTACGGGCTTTTGAGCACGTTCTCTCCTCCCCTACGTCACAAGGCACCTCATCCTTCATTCCTCTGGCACTGCCGGCCCGCACAGCTGTTCTCTGACCCCCAACTGGAGACTGTCAAAGGCATTCAGTTTAGGTACAAAAGCGGGCCCTCAAAGCAGAGAGGGGGTGCTTTCAGGATGGTGTGAGAGTGGTCACAGACAAGAAGAAGAATTATGCAAAGAATAATGAGTATTACGGAGGGCTGTGTCAGGTGTCTCCCTTGATTGTCATGTTAAAGCCAAAAAAAAGCTTTAAGAGGGATATGTCATTTTGCCTAGAAGGCAACTGAGGTTCAGAGAGGCTAAGCCACTTGCTCAAGATTGCATAGCTAATATGAGCTGGAGCTGGGAGTCAAACACAAGAGGCTGACCCTTGGAGCCCAAATTGTTGAGGCAGGCAGGACCCAGCACACGAGTGTTCTTGTCACACTGCTGCGGTCAGTGACAAGCAACTGGAAGACACTTTTCCTCGTCCACGTTGCGGCCCACCCCGGGTGACATGGGCAGTAGCGCCTAGCTGCCAACCAAGTGAGCCTGTGCCGTGGCCTCACACCTTGCTCAGTGGAACAGCCCAAGCCTTCTGTAGTCCAAAGAGCCTCCGCTAAGAAGAGGCCACCCTCTCACCCTCCAGCCCCAGCAGGGTCACATCTAAGGGAGAGGTGGGAATAACTGTCGGCGGAAGGGAGAGGAGGCCCCCAGATTTCCAGCCTCAAGCTGGCCCTGGCTGATGGCCTTGGTCTGGGGCTTTTCTGTGCTCTGAGCACATCTCAACATTTGGAGAAAAACAAGAAAGTGAACAATAGACGTTTGTGGGCTAGAGGACAGGGCCGACTTCCCCCTGGGACCCGTGCTGTTCATAAACCGCCCCAGCTGCACTCTCACGGCTGGGATGTCACAGGAGCCTGGCTGAATCACAGCCTTGTCCTGGCTGGGGCCGGCGACTGGCTCCTTTTATATAGCATTGGGGGGGATGCGAATGCCGGTGGGGGGAGCCAGGAGCTGGGGGTGGGGTGGCATGCTTTCCTGCCTGGATTTGGGAAACCACAGAGAAAGGATGCATCAGGCCTTGGCATTGTAGCTCTGCCAAGTCGCCCCCTGGCTGACGTGTCCTGATCAGAGCTGTTTGCCCCACAGGAAAAGAATCAGCTTTCTATCAAGTGGACTCTGGGTTCCACCCCAGAGAGCTGGCTCTCCAGAGGACTGGGAGAGTAAGGGGGACTGACCAGTGCTGAATGCATCTTACCCAGCTGGTCAAGGTGGCTCCTGGGCACCATGCTGGGTGGGGTGGCAGGTGGAATAGTGGTGGGCTTCTCTGAGCTGCCCCCACTCAGGCTTTTCAGGCATTGCTTCCCACTGTGACAGCCAAGGGCAGCAGGGCAGGGTGTGTTAGGCCAAGAAAGAGTCAGTGGATGGAGGGCTGCAAACCAGAGTTCTGACCCCCTCTTCATGTACGACTGACCCAGTGACCCTAACTGAGGCCCAGTCAGCTAACTTCCTTGGCTGGGTGCTCTCCCACCTACCCCCAGGACCCCTGACAACTGCGAGGGGCTGACACGGAGCGACCCCGTCTGCATGGCATCGCTGGAAAAGGCTGGAGTGTGTCTAAAGAGGCTGTTCAGACATCACATCACAGTCCCAGACGGCCGAGAGGTTCTTGCACTCACTTGGCTGCCCTCCCTGGGAAATGCTTTGGATCAGACAGCATTTCTGGGTTGTTTTTGCCTGAGGAAAGTGGTAGGAATTCAGCAAGAGGTCTATCGTTGGAGGAAAAGTCAGTGGATTTACTTAATAAAAGTGTTTGTAAAGAACCATGGTGTGGTAGGGGAGGTGAGGGGCAGCCGTACCGGGCTGAGACTGAAGACGCTAGTGTGAGCAAGAAGGCCCACCGATGAGGGAAACTTGTAGCAAAGGGAGAGGAATTTACAGACAAATGGTCTGCGTCTGGAGGAGAAAAAAGGTTTTTTTGGAAGAGTCTAAGGCATTCAAGGGGCTTTCCTAGTGGCTCAGACAGTAAAGAATCTGCCTGCAATGCAAGAGACCCGGGTTCAGTCCCTGAGTCAGGAAGATCCCCTGGAGAAAAGAATGGCAACGCACTCCAGTACTCTTGTCTGGAGAATTCCAGGGACAGAGGAGCCTGGCAGGTTACAGTCCATGGGGTTGCAAAGAGTCAGACACAGCTGAGCGACTCATACTTTCACTTTCAGGGAGTTCAAATGGCAGCACTATGTTGCCCTCGCAAGCCCATCAACAGTCTCGTGCCAAAGAGGCCTTCCCACGGGTCTACTGGTCCTTCAGTCCCTTGGTCACTTAGCAGACACTTCCTGAGGGCCGCTGAGCCTGGATGCCGTGCTTGAGGGCTCTCCTTGCCCTCAGAGGTCTCCCACGCAAGCCAGTGATGGCGACACGTGCGGAAAGAGCGAGGACAGAGAATGGGCAGCGAGCTTGCAGTGAGCGGGCAGGAGCGTGAGCTGAGTCTGCAAGGAAGAGCCAGGAATCAGCCAGGCAGCCCAAGAGGAAGGACAGCTAATCCAGGCAGAGGGCACGTCTGTGCAACCGCGGAGAGGGGAACGTGCCCCCGCCCTCACCCCGGAGACAGCTGGGACGGGACTGTGATGGGAGCCTGTGCCCAAAGAAGAGGTCCACCCCGCAGTCCTTGCCTTCGACTCTCCTGATTTTCTGACAGCCAGGCACAAGCAGGCTGAGAAAGCCTCCTGGCACAAGGGCTTCTGTTGAGTTCCCTTCTGGCACATCCCCTCAAGGCCTGTTCCTGACTTTGGTGCTGGGGTGACCCCCATGGTGACCGTGTTCATAGATCACCCTTTCCTTTCATACCTAACGCTTTTCTGAGCATCCACTGGTCTCACATTGCAAGAGGCAAGTAGCAGACCTGCACGTTCTAAAGGAAGGTTCTGTTCCCAGGAAGTTAGAAAATATTATCACTCTATTTTCTGGATTTCCAGTCTCACGGCATCTCCCTCACCCCAGCTCAGAAAATCTGTTATGAAATCAGTGCAGGTTTAGAATTGAAGAAATATGGTAAATCCTGAAACACACCACCTTTAGATAGAATCTTTGACCTTGTATGTTCAGTACTTCATATATAATCTTTTATTCTTTTTCTTCACGATTGAACACACAGTTGACTGGCTCACATCCAGTGTGCAGTTGATTGAAGCTAAATATTCCTCATGTTCAGCATGCCTAATGATTTCCATCTTTGTCTCAATTATATTAGGTTTATGAGACCTGCACTTCTTATCACTAGCATCAGCACTTCATTTTTCCATTTTCCACTCATTCTTATAAAATAATAAGGTTGAAATGCAATAAAATATTTAAATACGTGCACAAACATTGCTGAATGGTCAAAAGGTGACACTGTGAAATTGAACTGTTGGCTGCCAGGCTGTGTTTCCATGGGATGGCTTGAAATGTTAGTTCATCTGCCAACCTGGGAAAGCTTGAAACCAGCATTTGGCTCAAGGAGGAGGGGGCGGGGTGAGGGCTAGAGGTGGTATGGGCCAGTGTTGAATATACAGAAAAAGAGGGCTGTACCAAAGTCAGAAATACAAACTAAGGGTCATCTGGAATGACCCCACCCTCTGAAGCTCAGTGTGGGTATAAATCCTGCCACCTCCTGCCCCAAAGGGCAGGCACTGCCATGCAGTTGGGTTGGTGATGGTTTTTCTCCAAGCAGTTTGTGTGACGTCACAGATATGCTCCAGTAAACATTCTGACATCTCTGAGGCTGCAGGTGGGTGAGCGGAAGGGGACTGTAGGGACCCCTATCCTGTTTTACAGCTGGAGAGATTCTATACACTCATCACCAGGAGTCAAGTTCTAGGTAACACTTTTCCATACAACTCATGGCAGGCTGGACTGCTGTCGGCGGGGGGCTGCTATCACCTCCAGAGATATGGGGCTTACTGGCGAACCGAGTGGTGAAAGGACACTCCGTGTTGCTTGAAGACATTCCTCAGCAGACCAAAGAGTGCCTGGAAACAGACACCCAGGACTTCTCTGCCACTTAGCAACCCTGGCAGTAGAGCGTGACTTACATCTCTAAGCTTGAAGCTAGTGTGGTCGGTCCTTGCAAACTCAGCAGCAGTTCTAGGGGATACACTGAAGAGTGAGTCCTAGACACTCATCAGAGCTGCCTGACACTCAAGAATCTTTTCTCAAAGCTTCTTACCCTTGAATTAGAATACTTTATTTGGAAAGGACTTTTGGAGGAAGTGGTAGGTGAAACCCAGGTCTTTTAGCCCACGACTATCTTGCATCTCAGAGGGGAAAGAATCCAGTGGTGCCCATAGGAGACTTGACCTCCAGGCCTCTGCCTTGTCTTTCTGAGTGGTTCTGGACAACTTCTCTCATTTGCAAAGTAAGAGGGTTGATCTGTATGAACTCTAACACTCAGAGTATTGGTGAATTGAGATAACATATGAAATGTGAAAATTATAAAGCATGATTCTAAAAAATAAATCTCAGGAAATATTTCTGGTCTTCACAGCTGAGGAATCTGACCAAGGCAATGTGAGACCCACCCTGAAATTCATAACAAACCATGAGGGGGGCTTTGGGGGCTCCCAGTCAGGCCTAGAACAGCCACATCGAAATCACAGGGCCCTTTGCTTCTGAATCAAATCCTCTGAGCCAGTTCCTCCTCCTTCACCTGACCTGTGGAAGGGTCACAATTTCCCTCCCAGACTCTGAGGGGTCTTGAGGGCTTTGGTCACAAACTTAAGACCAAGCTCACTTTTCAGAACTGCTAGGGCCCACATTTTGTGTTTTGCTTTAAGTTTCCAAGACCTGGTCTGAAAGGCAATGTTTTCCCTGTCATTAAAAGAAGAAAATGGGAAAGAGAAGTGGGTTTTTGACTGGCGTTTTGCAAACCTCCCCAGAGTACAAGAACTCCTCCTTCTCAGCAGGTAAACAAACACCTGAGATGGGAAGAAAAACTACCTGGGAGTCTGCAGGGAGCGCCAGCAAGACAAGGGAGGGGCGGGGGTGGGGCAGGGCCAGCTAGCCAGCGAGCTGAAAGCCTACTTTTGTTTGAACCCCATCCCAGCCTTCACTACCTGCCCGTGGGAGGGAGAAGCCTCGCCGGGGCGGGTATGATTTCCCCGAGGGGGCTATTCCTAAAACTGAGCAGGGCACCTCGAGGGCCTGAAAGCTGGGGTGCAGAAAGACCAGGGTAGTGCCTATTCTGGAGCGCCTCTGGGCCCCCAGCTTGGAGGAAGAAGGGAGCACCCCACGTCCTTCCTCCCCCTTCCCTCGTTCGGGTTGGTTTGCGCTGGAATGCCACGCTATTCAAAGTGTCTGAGTGATCGGCACTTTCTAAATATACAGCGATGGAGAGATAAGAAACCCAGCGTCTGGCTTCGCGAGTTCGTGGCCCTCCTGGCAGCCCCGGGGCTGGGGCAGGGCCGGCGAGCCCCCCACCTCGGTGGTTCGGCTGAAACCTCAGCACCTCCTCCCGGGGCCTGCGTTGGAAACTTTGGATTCTGCTCATTCCCAGGGTCCCCAGGTTCCGATCTTTACGTCTGGGACAGGGTAAAAAAAGACGATGAGACACCCCCCCGCCCCTCGTCTCTTCCTCTTCACCCACCCCCACGACACAACCCAGGTGACCCAAAAGGCTGCGTCAACTTGGCGAAACACGAGCGTCCCCAACGGGGCGGCCGCCCCCAGCCCCCTTCTCCCCTCGCTCGGCCCCACAATGCGCCCTTGTGCCGCGCCTGCAGCCAGGCCGGGGATTTGGCGCAGGGATGGGGGGAATAACCGTCAGATATTTAAAACAGAGCCGAGGGAACAAAGCAGGTCTTTGTGTACCAAGCAGCCTGGAGCGGGGAGCTGCGGGCGGGCGCGCAGAGTGCTGCCCCAGCGCATGCGCCCAGCGGACTGGCCGCGCTCGGGTTACCCAGAGTTTTCCACCCCGGTCCGCGGAGCCTTCGTTAACCCCTTCCCCGGCCGCTCCCCGGGGTCGGCGGAGAGAGAAGCTGGCTTTCATCTGCTGGCCGTTACACGTTTAATTGAAAAAAGAAATAGTCGTTTTCCGTGTTTCTATAGGAAGCACAGATCATTAAAATAAAATGATATACCAGTTGGGAACCCAGATTTTAAATGACCGGGATTTAATGGGACGCTTGGGCCATGTAAAAATCGAGGCATTTCGAAAAGACGCCTTCTTCAGGCGCTAGCGAAACCTTTTTAAAGGCCTAGTTCTTCTGTCTTGTGTATGCTGGGTGACTGGCTGTTTTATTTTCCTGTTTACTGTCACTTGGGATTTGAAAGATATGTTGGTTATTGTCAAGGCCCTGGCTTTTGTTTAGGGTTGTGGGCTGGCCGATGTTTATACATATAAATATATTTTTAAAATAACTAAGTAGAAGTGGAGTGTGCATGGTACAAAGATAAGATTGGGTCAAGAACCAAGAAATATAATTCATGCAATCAATGTGCTGGAGTTTCTGAGATAGAAAAGGAAGAAAGATAGTAATTATTAAATATTTTGTTGCTTGAGAGGAAGATTATTGAAAAAGTCTCCCAGCTAAGATAGACTAGGAATGACTTAGTGGGGGATGGGTGCACAAAATACCCGATCCTGCTGTATACTGGCAATGATTTCCTCCCTTCCCCCCAGCCCGCGTAATTGGGGAGTGTCAGGCAGAGGCTGGGAGAAGCTAACTGCAGACTTAGAACTGTGAGTTATTATGCTTAAATTATCCAGATGAATGGGAAAGGCACCAGGTGATCCCAGAGCCTTCAGAATAACGGAGGTTAGATGGAGGCCCCATCAGAGTAAGTCAGGGGGGATGGAAGGCATCAGTGTGGTGTCTATAACTTCTGTGCCGGGACTCTGCTTTAGCTCTCTTTGCTCTGCCTGTGAACATGCATCTGAGGAATTTATGGCTTTTTCTCTTTCCTTTGTAGCTCAGTTACCAGGTGGTCACAAGAAAGCAAAGAGATTTCTATGTGAGGTCATCTTGGCAACACTCTCCCTCATCATCCTTGACCTCTGGGTCTCCAGGGCAACCACCACTGGGATGTCACTGGCACCAGATCGTGTCCCTTAAAGGCCACACTGCAGCTAGGGCAGATAAAACGGTTTTGTGGCAACAGTCACGTAGCAGACTCATTCTCAGATGAAGGCTGGTTAGTTAGGATGATGTCAGTGGTTTTTTTCCACACTCCTTCACATTCTGAGTCTAGGACAGTCTAAGAATGTACCTTGGGATGTGAGGTAAGAGAACAGTGTGGGGAGGGACTTGGCCAAGTACCTTCTTCTGGACACAGGGACAAAGTCTCTTTCCTCTTGACTTCCTTAGCCCAGAGCTCATTTCCTCTCCCTCTCCCAGCTCAATAAAAGAATTTTATCTTTATCTACAGTACGTTGTGGTAGATGGTTTCCAAAATGGCAGGCCTCAACCATTTTCGGGCTAGTGTTGGTGTGCTGCTTCTCACCTCTTGAATCTGGGCGGACCATAGAGACTTGCTTGACCAACAGAATATGGTGGGAGTGACATCCTGGAACTGTTAAGACTTGGTCATGAGAACCTTATGATCTCTGTCTGCATCTCTTAGAACCTTCACTCCTGACACACTACCTCTAGAAGCCAGTCACCATCCTATAAGAAGTCCAGGCTACACTGAAAGGCCAGAGGTAGGTGCTCTTGTCAAGAACCCTAGCTGAGCTCTCCACCAGCATTCACATCACTGCCAGCTTGTGAGTGCGGATCACGTGGCTGTCTAGCTCAGTAGAGCCTTCAGATGACTCTAACAGGAGCCGCCATTTGACTCTAACTGCAAGAGATTCTGAATGAGAGCCAGCCAGCTGAGCTCAATCAGCAGGGGTGTAAGGGATAGTAATAAATTATTTTAAGTTGCTGAGTTTGAGGGTAGTCTGTTCTGTAGCAATTGGTAATTGAATGTGGGGATAAAATGCTGGAGAGTGAAAAAGCTGGTTTAAAACTCAACATTTAAAAAACTAAGATCATGACATCTAGTCCCATCACTTCATGGCAGATAGAAAGGGAAAAAGTAGAAGCAGTGACAGATTTTCTTTTCTTGGGCGCTGAATCACTGCGGATGGTGAAAGCAGCCAGGAAATAAGAGGATGCTTGGTTCTTGGAAGAAAAGCTATGGCAAACCTAGACAGTGTATTAAAGAGTCAAGACATCACTTTGCCAACAAAAGGTCTATATAGTCAAAGGTATGGTTTTTCCAGTAGTCATGTATGGATGTGAGAGTTAGACCATAAAAAAGGCTGAGCGCTGAGAAATTGATGCTTTCGGATTGTGATACTGGAGAAGACTCTTGAGAGTCCTTTGGACAGCAAGGAGATCAAACCTAAAGGAAATCCTAAAGGAAATCAACCCTGAATATTCATTGGAAGGACTGATGCTGAAGCTGAAGCTCCAATACTTTGGCCACCTGATGCAAAGAGCCGACTCATAGGAAAAGACCTTGATGCTGGAGAGACAGAAGGCAAAAGGAGAAGAGGGCGGGCAGAGGATTAGATGGTTAGATAGCATCACTGACTCATCGGACTTGAACTTGAGCCAACTCCAGGAGACAGTGGAGGACAGGGAAGCCTGGTGTGCTGCAGTCCACGGGGTTAAAAAGAGTCAGACACGACTTAGAAACTGAACAACAACCAAATGCTGGATGGAGAGGGAAGACAGAAGAGGCACTTGTGGTAACTCATTCACTTCAAGGGGCTCTAACATCAGTCTTTACTGTTCCCCTGTGTGCTCCCAATGCCGCCTCTCCTTTTGCGGTATGCTTGGCAGACAGCACAGAAACCTTGTATTCCTGCTAATTGCTCCACGTGCATCTGTCTCTTCCATGCCGTGGTGGACATCGTGAGGTAGGCTCTGATTTAATTCCTACCCTCCCTAACACTGGCAGATTTGTCAAGCCATTCCCCCCGATAAACTTGGAGAATAACAGTTGGAACAGCATCACAATGTGCTTTGTGGCTTGGCTTTTGCTCTTTCGCATGTGATTGCTGATGTCTTTTATCATGGCTGCCAGGGAGGTTACAACTGCATGGATGGAAGCAAGCCCCCACAAAAGTGTGAGCCCGCAGGACTCCCCAGGCTCACCTATGGACTTGTACGGACGCTAGGGTCCATGATGGAGAGGCAGGGCTGCTTCTGTAGGACTTGGTGCTTATTCAGGGTGCCTCCTCATTATACCTCAATCTTCTAATGAGACCTGGAAGTTCTGGTGCTTCACAATCTGAGTTCGAGCCCCAGCTTTATCTCTTATTGGCTGTGTGATCTTGTGCGAGTTGCCTAACCTCTCTGAACCTCGAGTTCCTCATCAGTAAAAGAATAGTGATATTCTTCATCTGTGGGTTGCCTGGGGATTCTGTGAGATCCTGCTAGCAAAGTAAGCATTCTGCTCCATGGCTGGTGCCTGCGGGTGCTCAGGAATTGTTGGCTCCTATTGTATGCACTTCCCTCAAGGCATGGGTAGGCTGTGGATGTGTAGTTATCTGCAAGGTCCTGACTGATGTAGCAGGAGTGGTTTTTACTTAGAAAAATCAACAGGAATGATGGGGCTAGAAGAGGGAGACTCACCTGGGAATGAAATTGCCCAGGGTGCTGGATGTTCCAGTCGTCTGCTGCTTGGGAGATCAAGCAGGACCCATACGACACTGACTTGATTTTCCTGGCCGAGGTGCTCACATGTGCCCCACCACCCAGAACTGCCCTGGCATTCCATGAGTTTCACATGGCCCTGGGAGCCTTGGCTCCTCTTCCTGAAGCCAGGGATAGACTTGCCTCCACTAATCCCCCCAGGGTCATTCACAGGGAATTGCCTGGCCCAGGTGCCATAGAGTATTTGGAGCTGGTTGGGGAGGGAATTGAGGTTGGGGGGGCCCCAGAGCCTCAGGAAGCATTTTGGTTCCATCCCTTGATCGCATTTCAGGCTCCAGCCTGTGGACACGTCAGGAGCACTAGGCGAGCTGTGACTTGCAGTCTCTGCTCCTTCCTTATCTTTCCTCTCAGTGTCCCCAGCCCACAGTTTGTTTTTCAACCTCCACGAAGATGGGGCAGATAGACAGCTACCAAAGGAGACCACGTTGGAAGGCATTTCTGAGAGGGGGCAGCAGTGCCTGCCCAGGAGTATAAGTTACCCTTGGCCAAACGTGCCTGCGGTGTAGAGCGGCACGAGGGACATCAGCGCCCTGTCCTCAGGGTCCATCAAGTGTTTGCTGGGGTCACAGTGCCTTTCCCAAGCGGTGCATCGTGTTAGGCCACCTTTCAGAAGGTCCTGTCAGGGACTCGTTCTCAGTATGGAGTGCATTCTCTGGTGAGAAGCCTGGCCTTCCACAGGGAGGGTCGTTTTCCTGAGAAAATGCCGGCTTTACCTCATCTTTCAGGGGCCTACTTCCTGACCAACAGGCTCTAGGTACGTGAAGCTAGAGCCCCATGTCTGGGAAAGATTCCAAAACTCTGGTGTTTTCAACGGTTATACTTACTGTAAATCTTTACTCTCCTTAAAGTAGTTTAACAGAAAGAAGACATTCGATCCTCCTTTAGTACATCTCAATAGTTCATTTTCTCTGTCATCTGAACTCAGGACATAGAGAAATAAAACCTTACTGGACCTACTGGTTTATCCATCATATTCTATTACCTTCTAAGAAGGCTGCCCTATTTGCATATCTGATCAGTTGAGGAACACCTGGTTAAACTATTTAGGTGATGACAAGGTTAGGATTGGCTTATGTTCTTTCTCAGATGCAATTCTTTGGGCTCTCCACCCAGGGTCACTGCTCATCCACATGGCACCTATTTGCAAATTAGAACAAGCCACCCCTGCCCCTGTGTGGATGTAGCTATGCCAGGGGGCACAGCTTGGCAAGCAGAGTGAGGGCTGGATTTCAGCCCCTGCTTTGTGCAGTGAACAGCCTGTGCAACTGTGCATGGTGGCCCTGCCTGCGCACATTGTCACTAGTTCAGTTTCTTTTCTTGGAGAGGTGTTTGCTGGAGAGGGAGAGGGAAGAGAATGCCTATTGCTGTATGTTAGAGACAGGTTCCTGGAGGCCTAAGAGCAACACTTGAATGCAGGCATGTTTTGAGAGTTTCAGGGCATTTTCCAGTAGGGCACACTTTTCTTGGGACAGAGAACCCAGTCTTTGAAGTTAAGACAGACCTGGGGGATGGAACAGCTGGCTAGTCGGCCCATAATCCTACTGGGAAATCTGACAGCAACCAGCTCCGGATTTGCTCATCTGGATGCTTTAAGGGAATTTCCAAGAACCCTTCACTCTCTTCTGAGAAAGAGAGGGTAGGGCCGTGGAGCTAGTCTCCCCTCTCCTCCTCTTGAGCTTTGGTCTGTGGTTAGGACATCTGGGTGCAGGGAGATGTAACCCATCTCTGCTTTCAGATCTAAATCCAATCACCTGTCAAGGGGCTGGCCTTCCCTGCTTTGATGAGCCCATTTATGGAGTTCTCCAGGGTGTGATCTGCGGGGGAGGGAGTGAGTCCAGAAGACTTCTGTGGAATCTCAGGGGTATCATTTTCCCCAGCTATGCCCCAGCATACTCACCTCTAAAGCGGAATGGACAGCATGCAGCATGTCCATAACATGAGTAGACCTCATGAAGACTCACAACTTCAAGTTCACTTAGATTGTTCTACAAACGGATACATTAATAGACTCAGCCCCCAGTCCTGCTAGGAACCAGACTCTCAGGAAACATGTAGACAGTTGTTCATTTCCTCATCCATTCATTCAGCAAACATTTACTGAGTATCTACCATGTGCCAGTTCAATACTAGGCCTGGGGTGAAGAGGTGGATGAGAAAAATACTCTCCTGCTGTCTGTTTAAATGCCATTTCCTTGGAAAGGCCTTTTCTGACCACCCCTATGCACACTCCTTTTTGATAAACAGCATTTCACTTTACTTGCTTGATGCATTTCTGTTTTCCCCACTAGTCAGTTTCAGGAGGGGAGGGACAACGTCTGCACTTGTCTGATGCCTCTGTACCAGTCCTGGCTAAGCATGGCCCCAAGTATTGTGTGTTGACTGAATCCATTTGTTCTCCACCAAGTAGACTGGATCAGAACGGCTTCCTGTCCTGTGATAGTCCAGTGTTTAGGAAATACATCTCCTGTGGGGGGTTGAATCCCAAGCAGGGATTGTTCTGCTCCTGAGAGGGTTGGGACCAGATGATGGCTAAGATTCCTTCAGCCTAAAGCCAGAAATTCTAGGATGGATGAGACTCTGGAAGCCTGGATAGTAAAGGGGTAATCAGTGTATGGGGTGCAGGCCAGGTAAGAGGCATGCTTGCAGAGCCGTTTCACATGCCCTGGCTTTGGTCCTGCTCCCTCTTTAGGAAAGAAATAAAGCTATGACCTGAGAGTTCAGCTCAGAAGAGGCACCCTCATCAGTGAGCCGGATGGTGATGTTGGTACTTCAAGCCCATGTGACCCCCACCGCCTTCCAACCAACCAGAGGCAGAGGAGACGGGAGAAGGGGGGAGGCTGTGGCTGTGGACCTGCCTCCTGCACCTCCGAGCTCTGGGTCTGGTAACACCAATCGTCACTGTGCAGAACCCAAGTCACCGTGGAAGGAGATTATCCGGGCCTTGGTTGTGAATAGCACTGTTTAATTCTTGTTGGCCCACTAGATCCTGGCCTTCTGTTGTTCTGTTGTCAATAGCAACAGGAGGGAAGGCCGTCCTTTCCATGCTGAGAGCTCATTTTTTCTCCTGTAGATGGGCTGTAACCAGGCTGGGGCCCCACACAGAGGCTGGATGCTCTGGGCACCCCAGAGAAGCCTTAAAGTCCAGATCTTGATGGCCAGTGAGTAGGTAAGTTTAGTTCTGCCCCAGGCAAACTGAGGTTTCCCTAGTGGCTCAGAAGGTAAAGAATCTGCCCGCAATGCAGGAGACCTGGGTTTAGTCCCTGGGTCGGGAGGATCCCTGGAGAAGGGAATGGCTACCCATTCTAGTATTCTTGCCCAGAGAATCTCATGGACAGAGGAGCCTAACGGGCTACAGTCCATGGGGTCACAAAGAGTCAGACACAACTGAACGACTTGTACTTCAGGCAAACAGAAGGTGGCTGGGGGAGGGGGGACCTGTGAACTAAAGCTGTTAGCTCTTCTAAGATGGGACTCTGGTCCTTCCTTAGTTTTAATGACGACACAGTAGCCGTGGGGCTTCCTGGAGTAGGCCTAGAGAACTGGGAGCAGAGGGGGGAAAAAAGGAAAGGAAAAAGGGAGAGAAAACAGAAAAGAAACTTGTAAGTAGAGAGAAGGGTTGGGGAGGGGATGAGGAGAAAGGTAACTTGGAGAAGTGCAGTAACACCCACAGCAGCCTTGGGCACCACTTGGGGTGTGAAGCCAAAGTAGATCCCACAGGCCCCACAGGCCTGGATGAAAAAAATAGGGCTTCTCTCTAGCAAGGGACTTCATTCCCCATTGGGAAGGAGCTGCCATCCTGGGTGGGTGGGTGGGTGAGTAGGACAAAGATCAGTGGGATAGAATTAGCTAGGAATTGAGTGGGTAAAAAGGGGGAGAAACAAAGTCGTGAGAGAATCCAATAATGGATGAAGCAGTTTTGGCAGGGACTCTCAGCTACAATGTTGGTGCCAGGGGTGGTTTGAGAGGGCCTTCTCTCTTCCCTCTAATCTCTGTCCTAAAAAAGCAAGCAATCTAAGTGAAAAATAGTGTTTACTATACAAGCATCCTGAAGAAATCCCCCCGGACTCTGTATCAGCCATATTTCACATCTAGGTCCTCCTTTACAGAAATTCCAGAGCTGCCACCAGTCAACTGCAAGGCATTGTGTCTACTCTCCCCAAATCCCTTCCCGGACCAAGTGAATGAGGCAAGAAAGACAGGTGAGGGCCTGAAACATGATTATAGGAGGCGGGGAAAATACACTCCAGATTAGTTTGAGAATAGGAAGAGTTAAAGAGCCTTAAGCTTTTCAGTCACTCCTACTCAGGGATTTGGAGTATTAATTACTCTAACAATAAGCAAATCATTGAGTGGATTGTCTCTTCTCTCCCTTCAGTAAAAAATGTCAAGTACAGGTGTATTCCCAGGGAAGGCCCATTGGGAACAGTTCATTAGGATCAGGGTCAAGGGTTAGCAGGTCAAAGGGTTACAACCCTCCAAGCCTTGGACCAAGACTGTGGGCAGTGTGGGTGGGGATGAGTGAGGCTTCTTTCATGAAAGGCCCTTATCTTTCCAGAGGGGAACTGTGAGTCAGTATACAACAGCTAGGTGGTGGGGGTGGTTAGAAGGGAGTCAGACAGAGGCTGTATGGAACGGGTCCCATTCTCAGGACGCTGCTACTTCAGGGCTCTCTGAACTCACTCAGGAATCCCAGGGCTCCTGGGTAGGTCCAATCCAGCAACCTGCCTGGGTGAATTCTCTGGTAGGTCTAGGTTGCTGATAATGTCTGCAAATAACAGGAAAAAATGGCAGTTTCTCTAAAAAGAGATGCAATGTCATGTTTAAGACTGTGTAAGAATAGGCATGAGGAGGCCTCATTCCCAAAGAAGTGTAAACCTTACCTGAAAAATCTTGGAAGGAGCTGTAGGAGGAAGAGTGAGCAAGGGAGAGAAGGACTGACCCAGGAGCAGTGGCCCTGGAGGCTTTGGCGCTGCGTTCCAAGGTGGGCTGAGAAAAGGCACATTGTATTTGGGCAAGGGTCAAGTGAAACTCTAGGAAAATGTCAACCCTGGAGAGCGAATAGACTTGTCATGTTAGATGCCTCAGAGGGGCCTTGTGTTCCTTTGATCAAGGGGAAGACACAAAAGGTGTACTATGCAGAAATAACCTCCCCAGGAAGGCAAGGGGG
The DNA here is from genome assembly GCF_019923935.1 of Bubalus bubalis. NCBI lineage: Eukaryota > Metazoa > Chordata > Mammalia > Artiodactyla > Bovidae > Bubalus > Bubalus bubalis. The sequence continues at coordinate 22,899,483 of NC_059167.1, forward strand.
TTTAGTGGGTTTTCAGAGAAGGGCAGAAGGCCACTTCATCATCCTTCTCACAGGACAGGAAGCTGGTGGATGCCTGCCCGGGTAGTCATGTGTTCACATGTAGGGTCTTCACAGGTCCTGAAGGTCTTTGAGGATAGGTTGCCACCAACTCTGACTCCTCTTGCTTGTCGATTCCTTCCACCATACCTTTGGCATCCATTTCTAAATCTGCTTCAGCCTGCGAGGTGGAGGGAGGCTGCAGTACCAGCTCTGTCTGATTTGCTTTATTGACCTTTTTTTTTTTTTTTTTTTTTTTTGCATTATGGACTGACTACCTTTATATAACACAAACCCTTAAAAACTCATGACTTTCCCTTCTTTATTATTTAAAATCTTGAACTTTCAACATTTTTCTTTATTTATGCTATTCATCTGTCTTTCTAGTTAAAAACTAAAAATAAATGTTTTTCCAGGAAGCATGTGTCAGGAGGGAAAAGAGGCTCCTATTTGTTAAGCCCTACCAATTCAGGCTAAAAATTGAGTGGCCTGTATGAACTTGACCTTGACTATGATCCCCGCTTGATGGTCATCTCTATGTAAGTGTTCTTCATTTGGCCAGCTAGCTTCACCTTCAGCAGGTTGTATCCATTGCTAAGATCTGGAGGGAGGGACTTGAATGACCCTGTGAAGCAGAGCAGCTAAGCCAGGAATTGCAGCGTGGGAGTAGGGGACAGAAAAAACAGCTAAGGGACATAGTGGGGCCACTGTTTGTCCCAGGGCTGTTGCTGTGGTGTAGTCTCCTGAATTAGGGCAAACTGAGGATGGATGAAGTCAGTCAAGGGATCTGCCAGAGGTCACACAATTAGTGGACAGTAGGTTGTTCACATTTAGGGGCATCAACCACTCCACAGTATCAGTTAGGGGCCTGGTGGGGAAAATAGAGGGAGTTTAGTGAAGGGATTATTTAGCAAGGTATGGGCAGGGCTTAAGGAACTGACAAAGGATGGTATGATACTTCAGATTTAATAACTTGGAGGAAGTATTACCATCTCTAAGTCTGAAGTGTCAAGAAGAAGGAATAATTACTAGAACCCAGAGAGAGGACCTGTAAGGAGAAGGCTGCCTGACCCGACTTGTGGCCTTTGGTGGAGACACTAATCCACGGTGATTGGCAGGGAAGGAACTAGGGGGATAAATAATCTTCCAACTTCCTGCTGTTCCCTCCCTTTGCCTGGGTATGACTAGAGACCAGAGGTCACAGGAGCACTATGGATGCCGTATGGATAGGTTCATCATCTGGGGTACCAGTTAGGGCGAAGGGTGGAGGCTGGATCTGGAGGAGCACATGGAATCTATCTAGCCATCTGAGAAAACAGACAAGATTGGTTCATAGTAGCCTCCACATTTTTTTCTTCCTTCTTTATTGTTGTACCTGGTCCTCCATGACTTAGAGATGCTAGAGTTTTACTACTCCCTTTTTGTACCCTGGGACCCCCAGCCTAGTCATCAAAATCTAGACACTGATGATTAGGCTGGGGGTCCCAGGGTACAGAAAGGGAGTAGTAAAACTCGAGCATCTCTAAGTCATCCTCTCTTTTCTAGACCCTGTTGCTCTATCATGGCTAGAAGTGGAAATCACTGTTATTTCTTTAATCAAAATCAGTTCTTATGATTTCCACTTCTAGCCATGATAGAGCAACAGGGTCTAGATTTACTTTCCAACCATCAACGATTAAAAAAACTAGACAACATAATTGTACGGATGGCTTCAGATTCTGAACAACGGACAGTACAGGACTGTGATCCCTGAGATGAACGAAATAAAGGAGGTGAGCCCTGTGATTGGAGATGTATTTCTGGATGATGCACTAGGGGAAGGAATCCTGAGCAGAGTATGATGGTTTTCCTGAGTTGAAAGACAAGAAAAGGAAGATCAAAGACAAAATTTGTTTGGAAGTTATGGGACAGAGGTCTAGAAAAGAGAGGATTCTGTAGAAAAAGCTCCAGGAATCTGCATAAGGGTCCTCTTGAGTACTTACTTAATACGAAGATGTACACACAGAATGAAGCTCTATAAGGCTGGGCAAAGAATGACCAGGAGCTGAATAATTCACAAACTGCACACGGGACTGAGAAATGCTCAAATATTAACCAACTTCACCCCCTAGGGCATTTAGTAGACACCCCATAAGGGCCCTGCCTAATCATAGGACTAAACTATGCTGCGTGTGTGCTAAGTCACTTCACACGTCTGACTCTTTGCAACCCTATGGACTGTGGCCTCCAGCCTCCTCTGTTTATGGGATTCTCCAGGCAAGAATCCTGGAGTCTAGTTGCCATGCCCTCCTCCAGGGGATCTTCCTGACCCAGGGATTGAATCTGCATCTCCTACATTGCAAATGGATTCTTTATGGCTGAGCCACCAGCGAAGCCCAGGACTAAACTATCCTTAGAGAAATGAAAACTTTAGACTCACTCTAACAAAGCTTAAAACAATCTCCTAAGAACCAGTCTTATCCATAAGTAACCTAACTGCCTGCTAAATAAAAGTCCAATACTATTTAAAGGAAGGTTAAAAAAAAAAACAGTAGACAATCCACAATGTAACTTTTAAAAAATCCAACATCCAGTTAAAAAGAAAAAAAATCACTAGAGTCACCAAATAGAAGGAAAATGGGACTCATAACCAAGAGAAAAATCAGGCAATAGAAACAGACTTGGAAATGACAGAGTTGGTAGAATGAGCAGACAGACACTATGTAAAGTGTGCTCAAAGATCTAAAGAAAAGCATGAATAGAATGAGGAAAGAAGTGAAATACGTATGTGTGTGTGTTTGTGTGCGTGTATAACCAAGTGGAACTTCTAGCAATGAAATAGTATGATATCTGAAATTAGAAGTCATTAGATGAAATTTAAAGCAAACTGGACACGGTGAGTAAAAATAAGTGAAATTGAAAACCCAGCACTATGCAATGGTTTCGTAGCTGTGACACCAAAAACACAAGCAACAAGAGAGAAAAATAAATTGGACTTCATTGATTAAACACATTTGTGTGTCAAAGTATACCATCAAGTGAAAAGACAACTAATGCAATGGGAAAGTATTTGCAAAGTACGTATATGATAAACGATTTGTATCCAAAATACACAAAGAACTCTTACAATGCAACAATAAAAAGACAGATGTCCCACATTTTAAAAAGCGGCAAAGGATTTGAATAGACATTGATCCAAAGAAAACATACAAATGGCCAATAAAGACATGAAAAATACACATGTATAGTTTTTAGAAAAATGCAAATAAAAATCACAATGGGATATCATTTCATACCTATTAGTATGGTTATAAGAAAAAGACAGACAGTAACAAGTGTTATAAGAATGTGAAGAGATTGGAACTCTCATATAGTACTAGTGAGAATGTAAAATGGTACCACTGCTTTGGAAAAGAAATGGACAGTTCCTCTAAAAGTTAAACATAGATTTACCATATGACCTAGCAATTCTACTGTTAGATATGGTCCCAAGAGAACTGAAAATACATCTCTACCTTCGCTTGTACATGAATGTCCATAGCAGCACTATTAATATTGGCCAAAAAATAGAAACAGCTCAAATGTGCATCAATGATGAATGAATAAAATGTGGTATATCTATACAATGGAGCACTATTCAGCCATAAAAAGGAATGAAATTCTCATACACGCTACAACTTGGATGAACCTGGAAAACATGCTAAATGAAAGAAGCCAGACACAAAAGGTCATATATGGTATAATTCCATTTATATGAAATTAAAAAATAGGAAAATTCATAGAGGCAGATGGTAGATTACTGGTTGCCAGGGACTAGAGGTGGGAGGAATGGAGAGTGACTGCTAATGAATTGGGATTTCTTTCTGGGGTGATGAAAATATTCTGAACTTAATAGTAGGGGTTGTTATAAAACCATGTGACTACACTAAAAACTACTGAATTATACACTTTAAAATGGTAGATTTTATGGTATGTGGATTAAAAAAATAAGGATCTGATAGAAATATATCTGTACTGATGCTGATAAAGGCTTTATGTGCCAGTCTTCTCAGGAATATCTGATTTAACTTGACCTCTCCCCTCAGAAGCTACAGAATCTGTTTTCTCAAAAAGTCTAGCTCCTATGACTTTAGATTTCATTCTCAACTGTGGTTGCTACTGGGCTGCCTCCAAAGCCAAAAGAATCCTGTAACAGGTAGTACAGGAGAACTTGTATTTTAGGGTTTATGCAAACTTCCCTGCAATGTGAGTTTTTAAAAACGCATTGCCAACTTGCTCCCATAGCTAGTCTTGATTGAAAGAATAAAAGATGATGAAGAGACACTGTACTGTTTACAAAGAGTATTTTCATATTTACACTCTTTTGAACTTAGGCATTTAAATTTCCATTAAGCATCATGACTTGCCACACAGGGGCAGACTCTGAACTCCAGCCCCAATTTCTCTTACCTCCCCAAACCTAGTCTTTCTTAGAACATCTGATATCCATTTTTAAACAGGTCATGGAGAAAAGGCCTCCCACCCAGCCCTCCAAGGATATTAGGCAGGCTTTCTGGCATTCAAGCAACTTCCACTGAGAATCTTCCATTGGTCTGCATTCTGCAGAATGATCTCCAGACTAGTCATGGGAAGCCCTAGAGGTTAAATGGCTTGGTCTGGTAGGCTCATCTCCTTAACTATGATGTTTGTATCTCCTTAACTAGGATGTTTTTACCTCCTTTTTTCACTCCTGCAGTGTCACATCACCCATGACATGCATGTACCTGTGCACACATGTGCACATATGTGCACCACCAACCCCCCCCACACCCCCCACCCAGCCACCCACACTCCCTCACACCCAACCCATCTACCCTCACACACATCCTCCCATCCACCCACACACACACCCTCTTTAGAGATGGAAATTGAGTCACTTGACTGCCTTCTCTCAGCAGTGCTATGACCATGGCTGAGTCCCTACTTATATTTCTTTTGTTCTTATTTTATTATGATTAAAACTATAGAATGTAAAATGTACTGTTTAAACCAATTTTAAGTAAATGATTCTGTGACATTACCATCCATCTCCAGAATTTTTTCGTCTTCCCAAACTGAAACTTCCTACCCATTAAACTCAAACTCCCCGTTCCTCCCCGACCAGCCTCTTGTGACCACCATTCTACCTTCTGTCTCTGTGAATTTGACTCCTCCAGGTACCTTACCTAAGTAGTTTCATACAGTATCTGTCCCTTTACAACTTCTGTTTCTTGATGGCAAAGTGTCACCTGGCTCCATTGATGGCCCAGAGGATGGGGGTTTGATGGGGGTAACCCACCCAGGAAAAGGAATAGGAGAGACCAGAGCATAGAAAGAGCCCGAGTCAGAATCAGGAGGGCTTTCTCACCATGACAACAGCTGGACATTCTTCTGTAAGTTGGCTGTTACAAACAGGAGCCTTTATAAACCCAATCCCAAACACAGGAATTCTCCCCTTGTTGGTCTGTCTCCTGGGCCCCATCGAGACAGCTGGACTTCCCACGCAAGTGAAAATATTCAAGCGCCTGTTCCCAGGTCAGCCTGCTCCCACTTACCTTGAAAGAGAACATAAGCTCCTTCAGAGAAATGAATATTTTTCTGTTTCAAGTTATGTAGAATGCAATGTGAAGGACTTTCAAAATGTCCTTTGCTGTGACTAATTGTGGTTGATGCAATCTATGCTGTTGGCACGACATGGTATTTACTCAGTCAGGCCTTTGAAATTCACTGCAAAGATATGAGTCTCCTGCATGATCCTGCCACCAGCTTTTGTGAAGATGAATGAACCAATTCCTTATACTGAAAGAGAGAAACTTTCACTGGATTTGACGTCAGGCCACAGATAGACTGGAAGCAAGGAGATGTGAAAATGAAGGAGACTCTCACAGACATTGTGATGTCCAGACCAGATCTGGTGGCGGACTGAGTGCGTTCTGGGTGCGGGTGCCCAGGCACAAAGCTACGTGAACCTTCATCAAGTGAAAAAGTTTAGCTTTCCCCAAATCCCGCTATGAGAACTCCGGCATGACTACCCAGTGCGGACAGCCAGCTATACAGATAGTGAAAGTGAAGTGCAAGTATTAATTGTTCAGCCATGTCTGATTCTTTGCAACCCCATGGACTGTAGCCCACCAGACTCCTCTGCCCATGAAATTCTCCAGGCAAGAATACTGGAGCCAGTAGCCATTCCCTTCTCCAGGGATTTTCCCAACCTAGGGGTTGAACCCAGGTCTCCTGCATTGCAGGCAGATTCTTTACTGTCTGAGCCACCAGGGAAGCCCCTACTTGACTTTTACAAAACACACTAATTTGTTTATTTTTGGATGGTGCATCATTTCCTCCTAGGAGCCATAAGCCTTAACCAGCTTCAAAAGTCCTCCTGCGGTACAGACGATGCCGTCATGAAGGCAAGAGGAGTTCCTCCTATCTCCACAGAAGACCTGGCCACAGCAAATGAGACTGATCGTGGGTGTCAAGGATTGGAGGGGTAGGAGGAAGATTTAGAGAAGAGGAAAGAGTAATTTTTCCCTGGAGACGTTGTAAGACAATGATGTTCTTTGCTGAGAAAGATGAGAAAGCAATTTCCCCAAAGGTTCAGGAAACAGGATTGTTTCACTCATTGTTGGGTATTCAGTGTAGACCTGTGGGTGCTGGAAAAATAGGCTAAGTAACCCCTGGATGCACCTTGGCTACACATCTGAGGTCTCTCTGTTCTGTTCTTAGTCTGCCCAGCTTAGAGGAGGAAGAGCAGAGTTGAGGACAGTGGGTACCTACCTCTGTAGTGAAAAAAAAGTGAAAGTGTTAGTTGCTCAGTCATGTCCAACTCTTTGTGACCCCATAGACTGTGGCCCGCCAGGCTCCTCTGTCTATGGAATTCTCCAGACAGGAATACTGGAGTGGGTAGCCATTCCCTTCTCTAAGTGATCTTCCCGACTCAGGGATCTGAACATGGGTCTCCTGAATTGCAGGCAGGTTCTTTACCAAGTGGCCAGGAAAACCCCACCTACCTCTGTAGAGGTCATGTGCAATTGGACACTGGGCAAGTGAGCCTGGAATTCTTTCATTTCCTGAGTAACCAGGAACCAGGAGACTAGGGCTGGGATGTGATTCTACTGCCGACTAGCATCTAAGACCAGGCCACAATTTTATCATGAGGGAATAGGACCCAATTCAAATCCAACAAAAGTTTCTTAAGTATGTCTGGGCTACAGAGTTGAGCAAGTACTGTCCTTTGGGCTGTAGGACCACTCAGCCAGGGAGATGAGACATATACTTGTGCTCGGACACAGTTGTAATAGGAAACCGATAGTACTGAGAGGGAGAATGGGGAAGGCGACGGATTGAGTCTGTCTCTGGAATCTTATAGGTTTCCTGGAGGAGGTGGGCTATGAGCTCGGGCATGAATAAGGTCGGATAAAGTGTTTCTAGGTGGATATGGGAGCAGAGAAGAGGTGTCTCTGGCAGAAAAACAAGTGAAGCAAAAGAAGGACCAGCAAACTGGTGGGGAGAGGGTGGCAAGTTCTGGGAGCAGAAAGTAGGCATCCATGAGTAGGGCTCATCACACAGTAGGCCTTCAGTGACTATCAGCTAAGTGATGATGGAGCAGTGAGGATTGGGCCAGAACAGGGGCAGAGTCTCTGTGGGAGTCTGGGGAGCCATAAGCAGTGTGGAGTCCACATGCGTTTCTGAAAGGGAGATGGACCACTATCGTTGGCTCTGTGTTCAAGGGCAGGTGGACCACAAGAGAGGAGCCCAAAGGTCCAAGGAAGACTTGATAATGTCTTGAATTAGATAACCACATTGAGGGGGGAAGGATAAATAAAAAAATAGAGCAAAAGAAAATTCTGCAGACTTTAGGTTGATCAGAAGTACAAGTAGAGGGAGAAGAAGGAGAGAAGGACAGTTTTGAGGATTTTGAGCCTGGGCATTGGGGACAGTGGAGATTCACAAGAGATGGGCAACCTCCAGAAGAGAGGTGGGTATAGAGAGGAAACGACCAGTTTAGTTTTGTGCAGAAAGACTTTGAGATGCCTATGTAGAGATGACTAGCAGGCAGGTGGAAATGTGGAAATTTTGGTAGCTAGAGATCTGGAGCTCATGGACATAATAGTTGAAGATGTGGGTGTAGATGAGATAATGAGGAGGATATGGTGAGGGGAGAGGATGGCCAGGCAGAGAAGCAGGTAAAGAGCACCTGGATGGAGAGGAAAGCAGGAGCCCAGCAGGAAGTAGCCAGGAGCCTGAAGAATAAATCTCAGTGGTGGGAGGGGCACCAGGCCATGTGAGGAGAAGGATGTGAGGTGGCTCCTGGGCCACTGTTGCGAGGAAGTCCTATGGAATGGCCCTGGACCAGCAGCCAATTGCCAAGGCCTAAGAAGAGGAAGTAGAAGGAGAAGGTGTATAGGACCCTACAGAGAAGTTTGTAATAAAGGAAAGGAGAACAAACGGAGAGGCAGCAGGGCCAAGAGAAACCATGTTAGGTTAAGGCCATGCTTCTCACCCATGAACGTGCATTCAGATCACAGGAAGCCTGTTAACATGCAGCTTATGACCCAGGAATGAGGGCAGGGTCAACATGGCCTGGAAGAGATGGGAGCTGATGTGCCATCTTGGACCAGGGAAGTAAGTTAGTTGTGCTGAGGAGGAGGGAGGTCAGCTGCACTCAGACTGAGGGACGGGTGATGTGAACAAGCTATGAGGTGGGGTAAGGAGACTGAGGGAGTCCCTGTGGAAAGGCCTGGACTTTCTCTGTCAGGTGGGCAGTGAGAGATTCTTCAGACAGAAGGTAGAATGGGCCTGGGGGACTCTGAGGAGAGTGAAAGCCTTGGGACAGTGGTCTGGCTGACTTGCTGGCTGTAGAGCAGAGGAGGACTCAGGTAAGCTGTGTAGCCAGGGTGGCGACTCTGCCCTCTGTGGGCCCTGGAAGCTCAGGGAAAACGGGCCGGTGGGCTTGAGGGCGCAGATGAGAGCTTGGTGGAGGGCAAGCTCCTAAACGGACATGGGGGCAGGGCGCAAGCACAAGAGACAGGGTTAGAGGGGGGAGCAGGAGAAAGGAAGATGTGAGAGGGGGAAGCTGTGGTCCAAGAGCCAGAATTAGAGAAGGTCTCAGAGGTGAATAGTTGTGGGCAAAGAAGGTGTCCAGTCAGGTACGTGACTGAGATGGAGCAGAATGGAAGCTGGAGAGATGAGGAGGGGCCAGAGCATGGAGGGCAGGGTGAGGGGGCTAGGAAGTCCATTTCATAGGACTTCCTCGTAACAGTGGCCCAGGAGCCACCTCACATCCTTCTTCTCACATGGCCTGGCACCCCTCCCACCACTGAGGACCACTGAGGGAGAGTCAAAGCCCAACAGCACTGGTAGGGGTGGAGCCCAGGTCACAGCCTGTCAAATTCCTGGGTAAGTCCTTCTTCTCATTTGCAACAGCACCTGTTTGGAGGCCGGGATGGCTCCCAAAGGCAGAGGGGCCTGCCCTGTTCTCATTCACTCAGTCCCTATTTCCTGAGGCTCCTTGAATGCGGTCTTGGGCCTGGACACTGGGGCCTGAGTTTCATGTGTTTGGATTGTGACATGGAGTGGAGGGTGTGAGAGAGAGTGCCTCAGTGACTGACCCGCTGTCCCACAGCCTGCACTCCGTGGTCATCCAGCCACCTGCAGCCGCTCTCCTGGGCCAGGGAAGATGAAAACCCCATCCTGACATCAGGTCCTTAGGCACTGAGCATCCAGCAGGTCCCACTCTCCCAGCCCCTGGGATCTGCCTCCCATCCCCCTCAAACTGTGAAGGCCTGTAGTGGAGCCCGTGAGTGTCCCCTGCACATCCTCCACCAAGGAGCTCTGTTGGGACGGGGCGCTGGCCCTGCCTCCTCAGGAGGACCTGCTGGCAGCGTGGCTGGTTGCCTGGCTCGTGGGTTGTTACTCTCAGTTTGATTCTCTTTCTCTCCCTGGTGAGCTTCAGCCTGTGGTCGTTTGCTCTTCCTCAGCAGTTCGGGGAACCAGCGGTATCTGGGGAGGAAAGAGGAGGGAAGGGAACTTTCAGATGCTGCGCTCGGCCCTCCCAGTGGGTTTCCCCTTGCCTGAGTGGCCTCCATGGGTGCATGTCCACAGCCAGCCCTCAGACCCTCAGCCCTTGTCGGACAGCCCCACATGACATCCCTTCCAGGCCCTTGGGATCCCCAGGCTCAGACCACCACTGCCAGAAACCGCCATGGGCTCCTTCCCTCCAAATCAGAACTAATTTTTCTTTCCTCCCTCCACTGAGAACTGGAGTTTCTTTGCTTGTCCACCTGGCTCGTCCTTCCAGTGGAGGTCTTTGTAGGAAAGGGACGGGAGGTTGGGCACTGGCCTTCCTTTGGCCTGCCCTGCCCTGGGTAACCTGCAGCCAATCCTGTGTGGTCAGCCTTGCTCTTTTTCCCCAGGTCCGCAGGGGACCGCTCTGGCCCTTTGCCAGGGTGTCCTCCCCCATGTCCTTCTGTCCATCATTGTCCATGTGTTCCTTCTCCCTTCCCTGTGCCCCCTGGTTATACGTCCTCAGGAGGGGAGGAGAGCTCAAAAGGATTTATGCAGAGACCCTGGGCAGAAGAAGATAAATGGAATTTGCAATAAATCCAGGAGCAAAGTTGTAACTTGACTTAAAAACAAACAAAAGGGCCAGAACTGCACTTAAGCTCAGTAGAAGCTCATCTCGCAGTATAAACAGAAAAGGGCGGACGTGGGCTGTGGAGCCTCGCTCAGGCTGGGACGGTGAGGGAGGGGCCTGGAGCGGCCCCCACTTCCTCTGGAAGGGCTGGGTTGTAGGGGAAGGTCTCCACGGCCTCATAAAGGAGAGAGAAGACGCTGGCCCTGCCTTGTTTGCCACTCATTTTTCCATGACTTATCCTTATGAAAAGACATTCTCAGGACTGGGCCAGAAGGTTGTTTAGGGGAAATGCTTTCTTAGGCTGGGGTCAGGCAGAGAGAAAGCTTGGACCAGTGGAGAGCAAAGTGAAGCGTGGGTTTGAGCTCGCTGGCCTCAGCCTGTCCTGGGACTGGAACATCGGGGAGTTTGCCTGGACCTATCAGCTGACTCAGAGGACCAGGCAGCACAACGCTGCTCTTCCTGCCCTCAGACAGTGGCCGGCTCATCATGAGCCTGGAAGGCGTCTCTCTCGCTGGAATCTCTGTGCCTCGCCTAGAAGTGTGAGGCTGTAATTGCCACAATTACAGCGTCTTGCCTTTATGTATAATTTCAAAGTGCTTCCACACACCCTTTCTCATCTGAAGTGGAGCAGATAGCATCGGCATTTTATGGGCAGGAAAACTGACACAGAGAGGGAAAGGGATCTATCAAAGGTCACACAGCAAGTCAGCAGTTGACCTAGGTCAGTGCAGTGGAAAAGGTGGGTCCTGAGGTATCGTTCCCATTCAGTTAGGAACAAACTGTGTGATCTTGGGTGAGTGACTTAATCTCTCTGGATGCAGGCTTTCCTCTGTAAGAAGTTTAAACAGATCGGCTGCTGTTCCGTCTAACTCTGGCTGGGCTTTTCAAAGTCAGGAAACTCAGGGGAAACGAATAATGTGTCAAGGAGGGTAAACATGGCACATCTTTCTGGAGCCTCATTTCTACACTTGGCTATTTCTGGAGGGGAAAAAAAAACACACCAATGTACAAAAAAATTCTGAAACAGGATGGCCAGACTATAGAAGAGGATGCAAAATTTAAACTTGACAACAGGAAGCATCAAGGGCATTCTGTCCTTGCTGTCTGTTCTGGGTTCCCTCAGAGTATGTACATATTTGCACTCTCTTGCTGCCTGTGAATGGGGTGGGGGAGTTTTCTAATGGCTGTTCTGGGCCCCCCAGGCAGCTGAGCTGCGGAGACCCATTGTGCTGGTGAATGTGGTCTGGGTTGGGGGGAGCCATGGGGTGGTGCTAACGGAAGAGCTGTCCTCATCCCAGGCTTCACATTCGAATCACCTGATGAGCTTTTGAAAAATCCCAAGACCAGGTCCCACCCCGACCCATCCTGGGTGTGTAGTTAGTGCTCTGTGAGGTGAAGAGCTTCTGGGCAATTCTGATATGGAGTGTGAGCTGGGTACACGGCCTTACAGTTCAGACTTGGGAGTTCAGGAGCCCCAGAGGGTCCATGTCCAAGGATGGGAAACAGTGACAGACAGCTCCCTCCCCTCTGCCTCCCAGCTGCTGCTTAGACTACAGGAGACTGAATTCCAGAAGGCCACACCCCCAACTAAAGGGAAAAGGAAGTGAGGTTGCCAGGTGGCAATGGGGCAAGTAGGTGAAGAACAAGACAGAACTTGGTTAGGGGCGTAGGAAGGGTGTTCTGGGTTGGATAGTGTCCCCCTAAAATTCATGTCCTCTCTGCTTCCCTGGTGGCTCAGCGGTAAATAATCCACCTGCAATGCAGGAGATGTGAGTTCAATCCCTGGGTCAGGAAGATCTGCTGGAGAAGGAAATGTCAACCCACTCCAGTATTCTTGCCTGGAAAATTCCTTGGGTAGAGGAGCCTCATGGGCTATATAGTCCATGGGGTCACAAAGAGCCGTATATAACTTAGCGATGGAACAACAACGACGTAGGAATCTCAGAACATGAACTTATTCAGAAAGAGAGTCATTGCAGATGTAACTAGTTAAGATGAGGCCATACTGGAGAAGGGGGAGCCCCTAACACAACATGACTGCTGTCCTTATGATAAGAGCAAAGAGACACACAGAGCCGATGCCATGTGAAGGGGGAGGCAGAGACAAGTGAGGACGCAGCCATAGACCAAGGGATGTCAAAGACTGTGTGCAACCGTCAAAAGCTGGGAGGAGGGCCTGGAACAGATCCTCCCTCAGACTCCAGAAGGAGCCGACCGTGTTGACATCTTGATTTCAGGTTTCTAGCCTCCAGAACTGCGGGGGAATGAGTATCTGCTGTTTGAACCCAAGCTTTACTGAGTTTGTGATGCTGTTACAGCAGCCCTTGGACACGACTGAGCGACTTCCCTTTCACTTTTCACTTTCGTGCATTGGAGAAGGAAATGGCAGCCCACTCCAGTCTTCTTGCCTGGAAAATCCCAAGGACGGGGGAGCCTGGTGGGCTTCCGACTATGGGGTCGCACAGAGTCGGACACGACTGAAGCGACTTAGCAGCAGCAGCAGCAGCAGGAAACAAGTACAGAGGCTGATAGTAGTAAATCCCCGCTGCAGACACTTGTAACAGAGACCAAGGCCTGGGCCCAGCCATACTGGGGGCACCTGGGGAGCGGCAGGCTGTGCCTGGCTCGGTGCCAAGGATTCTGCAAGGCAAGAAGGGGACACAATGGGCTCTTTCTACTGAAAAGCTGAGGGGACAGAGTGAGATGTGACCTGTCCAAAACGTTACTCTATGAAGGTAAGCTGAGAACAAATGAGTCACTCCAATCATTAACGCACTCACTCACCACCTATTTATAGAGCCCTACTGTGTGCTGAGCTCTGGGAACATGAAGGTACAGAGCCCAGAGCCAGCCCTGCCCTGCAGTCAGGGAGCTTGAACCCAAATGAGGAGTTTGGGTCCATGGGCATGGCTCTGATATTTGGTGACTAAAAGGGAGCAAAGAGGGCATCCTGGCTGGGGGCCATTGTGCTGCCACCAGGGCATTTTGCGGGGCTACTGCAGTCTCTCTGGGCTTTCCCAGTAGCTCAGAGGTTAAGAATTTACCTACAACATAGGAGCCACAGGAGACGCATATTCGATCCCTGGGTTGGGAAGATCCTTTGGAGGAGGGCATGGCAACCATGGACAGAGAACCTGGTGGGGTATGGTCCATGGGGTTGCAGAGTGGGACACAACTGAAGCGACTTAGCACGCACGCATACACATGGTCTCTCTGCCTGGACAGGACCCAGGAAGGGCTGCAGTGGGGCATATGCCTGTGAGGCTGTAGAGCTGGGCCCTGCTTTCTTCTGCAGAGTTTACTGTAGGGGCGAAGTGGCCCAGGACAAACTGCACCCACTGGTGGGGTGCTGTAGGTGGTGAGACAGGCCTCGGCAGCCACCGCTAATTGTATAAATCCCCAAATCTTGGGAATATTTTCAGCCCATTTGCACTTATCAAGTATCACACGGGAAACCCCAGAACTCATGCAGGATCAGAACAGGGAGGATTTCACACACTTGGTCTGGTGCAGGGGGAGTGTCTTGGAATGGCAGCCTTGAAGCGAGCCTGGCCTTCCTGTTCTGGGTCACCCACATTCGCATGAGGCCCAGCTGCTCCCCGCACACATGGCCCCACATCCAAGGCGGCTCTCAGACTCTGCAGCCACAAATGTCTGTGCTCCTCCGGTTCTCTGGTTTCTCCTTCCCATTTTGGGGAGTCCTCGAAGCCAGCGGTTCTGGCCGTCTAAGAAATACAAAGTTCAGGCCTGAGGCTATGGGTTTTTTGAAGCTCCAGTTCATTTGGGCGAGAGGTGAACACTTTCCTCCTGAGACCGTGGCAGGCAGGATCTGAAGCAAATTTCAAAGAAGAGTTGCTTTCCCCGCGGCTTCTCCCGTGAGGCTGGGTAGTGCTTCTCTGGCAAGACTGACAACACACTGATAGGCGCGCAGCTGGCCTGGAGGCTGGAGAAGTGGCCCGAGGCGAGACCTGGGTACCTGGGTTCCCTGCTGCCTCTTGTTGCACAACAGCCATAATCATTAACTCCTCGAAGCCTTTCATGAAAAGTTCCCTGTTACCTGACACTTGAACATAATTAAAACAGAACAACCGTTTGCAGTTCACTTTACCTTTTACGACTTTGTGGATTTTTATAAGGACGTTCGTCCCAGAACACTTTCTTTTCAAAGGCTGTGTAGATATGCTGAGAGCCCCCAGAAAACGCTGAGAACGCTTAATCTCCTCATGCTCATAAAGGAAAAGATGAAAGAAAAACAGGTTATAAAAGTAACACATGGTCACAGAGGGCATGTTGGAAGACACACAAAAGAATAAAAAGTCCAATAGAAGCCACCCACAATCCCACCCCTAGAGACCATGGTCAGTGTTCTGGCGTATATATACCCACCCCTGGTATGAAAATGTCTCTTCACATCTGCACCTTAAAAATAAAAATGGAAACAGACTAACACGGCAATTTATAGTTTTGTAAATGAGGCCCTAAAATTGCAGGTAAATTTGATATGCACGTGTGCTCAGTCACTAGGTCGTGGCTGACTCTTTGTGACCCCGTGGACTATAGCCTGCCAGGCTCCTCTGTCCATGGAATTTTCCAGGCAAGAATACTGGAGGGGGTAGCCATTTCCTCCTCCAGGGGATCTTCCTGACCTAGGGATTGAACTTGTGTCTCCTGCATTGGCAGGATTCTTTACCACTGAGCCACCTGGGAAGCCCCTAAATTTGATATAAGGATTAGTAAAAAAGAATTAATCCACAAGTAACTGGGGGTCTGCTTTGTCTAAAGTACTGTGGGGATTAGTGATGTCTGCATCGCAGGCCTGGCCCTGAGAAGGTGGAGGGAGAAGACAAGTGACACATCAGTCAGTTCAGTCACTCAGTCGTGTCCGACTCTTTGTGACCCCATGGACTGCAGCACGCTAGGCTTCCATGTCCATCACCAACTCCCGGAACTTGCTCAAATTCATGTCCATTGAGTCAGTGATGCTATCCAAGCATCTCATCCTCTGTCATCCCCTTCTCCTCCTGCCTTCAATCTTTCCCAGCATCAGGGTCTTTCCCAATGAGTCAGTTCTTGGCATCAGGTGGCCAAAGTATTGGAACTTCAGACACATAGAGAGGCTTTTGATATCTGGATGTTGAGCTCTTGGCAAAGCACACTGTTGGGCTCTCAAAATATTTTGCTGCGTTGAGCTGAGTGGTGCCCATCACCAAGGCTATTCATTATTCACTTACTCAATAATTATTTACCTTGTGTCTTCTGTGAGTCAGGGGTGAAAGGTGTTTAGGTTTTAGAGCGGGGAACCATTGTGATGAGAGTGACATTTAAGAGATTTATATGAGCAATGGCTTACCAGATGGATGGTGTGACGGTTAGTTGTGTGTGTCAACTTGGCTAGGCCATAGTATCCAGATATTTGGTGAAACACCAGTCTACATGTTGCCGTGAAGGTGATTTATAGATGAGATTAACATTTCAGTCAGTAGACTTTGAGTAGAGCAGATGACCTGCCACGATGTGGGTGGGTCTTGTCAAATCCATTGAAGGCCTTAAGAGAAAAGAATGGGGTTCTATTGAAGAAGAGGAAATTCTGCCTCTGGACTGCTTTCTGACTTGAGATGCAACATCAGCTCTTCCCTGGGGACTGGCAAGATTTCAGAATTGCCAGCTGCATAAACCAATTCCATACACACACACACACACACACATACACACACACACATATATTTAGACAGAGACAGAGACAGAGAGGTATAGGTGTAGGTATTGTTGTTGTTTAGCCACTAAGTCATGTCCAACTCTTTGCAACTCCATGGATTGCAGCATGCCAGACTCCCCTGTTCTCCACTAAATCCTGGAGTCTGCTAAAATTCGTTTCCATTGAGTCAATGATGCTATCTAACCATTTCATCTTCAGCCGTCCTGTTCTCTTTTTGCCTTCAATCTTTCCCAGCATCAGGGTCTTTCCAATGAGTCAAATCTTTGCCAAAGTATTGGAGCTTCAGCTTCAGGATCAGTCCTTCCAGTGAATATTAAAGGTTGATTTCCTTTAGGATTGACTGGTTTGATCTCCTTGCAGTCCAAGGGACTCTCAGAAGTCTTCTCCAACACCACAGTTTAAAAGCATCAATTCTTCGGCACCCAGCCTACTTTATGATCCAACTCTCACATCCGTACATGACTATGGGAAAAACCATAGCTTTGACTATATGGACCCTTGTCAGCAAAGTGACGTCTCTGCTTTTTAATATAGTTGTAGGTATATGTAACCATATAAGAGAATATTACACATCCTATTTGTTCTGTTTCTCTGGAGAACCCTAACGAATGCAGTTGGGAATGGAGATAGTAGTAGGAGGACCAGTTCAGTCTGTCAGGATGCTGGGAACACAGCAAAAATGGATGTGTGTGTGTATATACATCCATGTGTGTGTCATTATGTGCATGCCTACTTGGTTTGTGTGCATCTGGATGTGTGTGCCTATGTGCATGTCTGTTTGTGTGTATCTGTTTGAGTATTTATGTCTGTGACTATATCTGGGAATCTGTGTTTGTGTATATCTGCATGAGTGTGTGTGTATTTGTATTGTATGTCTGTGTGGGCCTGCGTGTGTACCTGTATCTCTCTGTATGCTTGTGTGCCTCTGGCTACCCACACAAGTGTACAAGTGCCTGTGTCTGTTGGCAGGGGGAGGGGTGGGTCTGTCATGGTATCCTAGAAAAGGACCTCTATTGTTGGACTTTTGGTTGGTTTCTGGTAGTAGTGGTGCAAGCTGGGTCTGGGAAACAGGCAGGAAGGTGGACTAGCAGGAAAGCAAGTCTCGTGGTGCATGGAGTGGAAAACAGCAAGATGGCAGGAGACTCAGGTGGGTTTGGGAACAGGATAACTGGAGGCCAAGGTGGTGCTGAGAGGTCTGGATGAAGGGAGCAGTTCAGGGACATACACATCACTCTGCCTTGAGTCTGGAGTTTCCACCAGCCAGGGACAGTTTTTTGCTAGGACTGGGTAGGCTGGGGCAATAAGGGACTGCACTGAGGGGATGGCAATGAAGAGGGAGGTCTGGAGGCTGGGCTGCACAGGAACGGTCAGTTGGCTTGGGGACGACGGTGACTTCAGTTTAGATTTGCTGTACATCGCAGACATTGCAGAATAAGATTTTCAAAGGTGAGGACGGGGTAGTGACCAGTGTCACACTCTGGAAGGGATAAGGAAAATAAAGACTGAGAAAAAGCCTTTGGGCTTGACATTTTGGTGACCTTGCAGCCTCAGGGGAAGGGTCAGAGGCTGGTGTGCGGGAAAGAGGAAGTGGGTAAGCAGGGTAAGTGGGTAACATTTGTTGGACTCCACTATACTTGTGGAAATGAAAAGCACCAGGATAATAACAAGAGTGGATAGCAGAGTTGAGTTATGGGAGCCTGGTGCATATTTGAATAAAGAATGAAACTCAGTCATCAAGATATTCACCCCTGATCCCATTAAGTACTTCCTCTGAGAGCTGGCAAACTGATATCCTTTAATCATGCCTTATATTTATAAAGGCCTTTCTCCAAAGAACTCCAAGTGCTCAATAAACATTAATTAATTCACTCCCGCAGCCCCCTTTAGGGAAAAGTTGGTGGCAGTTATCATCATTATGTTTACAGGCACAGACATCTTGGCCAAGATAAGAACCGTGCTGCCAACCAGGGTCACAAAGCTGGTCGGGGTGGGAGTTGTGTCTGGTTCCACCCCTTCCGCTGCTAGGCCTTTCCTAAATCACCCACATCTTGCCAGGCCCCCCAAGTAGCTGGTGAAACTTGGCAATGAGACCAAGTACAGGGTCCAATGCTTCAGCGGGTGACTGGGGGATAATCCCAGAGGGATCCTAAGGGCCAGCCGGCTGCGGGGCTCAGGAAAAGGGTCTTTTGTTTGCTCAGTCCTGGGCCACATGGACATTTAAGCAGCTTCCTCTGCTGAGTCCTTGAGGGTCCTGAGCAAATGCTGGGTCTGCTGCTGCTGCTAAGTTGCGTCAGTCGTGTCCCACTCTGTGTAGCCCCATAGATGGCAGCCCACCAGGCTTCCCCGTCCCTGGGATTCTCCAGGCAAGAACACTGGAGTGGGTTGCCATTTCCTTCTCCAATGCATGAAAGTGAAAAGTGAAAGTGAAGTCTCTCGGTCGTGTCCGACCCTTAGCAACCCCATGGACTGCAGCCCCCCAGGCTCTTCGGCCCATGGGATTTTCCAGGCTGGGTCTAGGCAACAACAAAATTGCCAAACTCAAGAAAGCATGCAGTTGTTCCACTTTTTTCTTTTGGTGGGTTCCCTCACACAAGAAATTCTCTAGTGCCCTCAAGTAGGGAAATACTCCCAATCCTTATGCTTGGGGCTGTGCAAGATCCAACCATTTGCTCAAAAGCAAAAAGATCTCTAAATGTAAAGCATAGCCAAGGACAGCCCACTGAGAAGGTGATTTGGTTTCTTCCACTGAGTGATGGGCTTGGGTTTTATCAGGACAAGAAAGGAAGAGGATCCTAAGATCCCAATGGTGCAGGTGGTCTGCAAAGCCCCCCAGCTGCAGCCCCAGGGAGTATAGATGTGGGAACCATTACCTTAAAGTCATGCTGCGTTTCTGGGATTGGGCCTGCCCACGTCTGCTGAGCCCTGGGAGCTGGTGATACTCAGGCTCTTACCTAATGAGGACTGCTCTTGTGGGAGCAGCTAAGCAGTTCGCATTCCCAGTCTAGTGTTTATCCACTTGGATGGACCTGGGAAATTCAAGGGGCCACCGGTTTGTTGGCCTGAAGCCAGGGTTTAATTAAGCCCAAAATCTCCTGTGATTCCACCAAAGGGCTGAACCCCATAAGGCTAGGCAAAGGGAGAAGCAACCCAAAGAGCATTGGATCAGCTTCTTTTGAGTCTTCCTGTCAACCCATTGTTTGTGGAGGCCTTGCTCATTAGTGGGAATAATCCCTTCAAAGTCACAGAGCAGTGAACAGAAAACTGGAGGACCAGCCCTGCACAGAATCAGCTAAATTGTGGCGCCTACTATAACATGTAGGTGGTTTCTGCTGCAGGCCATGGAACACGGATATGCATGAGAAAAGAAAGGATAAATTAGCATCCTAACACTTTCATTTTGCAGCTTCTGTTGCAGAATTCTTGGTGTCTGATCAGAAATTACCAAAAACATGTCTTGTTCATTGTCATCGTTTAGTCCCTAAGTCGTGTCTGACTCTTGCGACCCCATGGACTGTGGCCTCCCAGGCTCCTCTGTCCATGGGATTCTCCAGGCAAGAATACTGGAGTGGGTTGCCATTCCCTTCTCCAGGGGATCTTCCTGGCCCAGGTATTGAATCCAGGTCTGCTACATTGCAGGCAGACTCTTTACTGACTGAGCTACAAGGGAAGCCCGTGTGTTGTTCAGGAAATGGCTATTTGAATTGAGAGACCCAGAAGGCCCAGCCAGCCTGAAGGGCAGAGGCCTGGGACCCACAGTTGAGGCCTCATCTCTGGGGGACCAGCAGACCCTTGTAAAGAGGGTGGTATGAAAGGCTTCTGAATGGAGGGAAGACCTGGGATTTTCAGGGAGTTTCTGTCTTCTTTTTCTTGTCCCCATCCCTCTTTCATAGCCTTGGAACAGAGAAAGTCCAGCCTTTTACCATAAGGGTGAAGTGGGCCAACAGCAGAATGGGCAGTCGTGGTACAGACCCACCCCATGGACTGGGTGGACAAGGGTGAGAATAGCATTTCTTGACATAACTTGACACTGCACAGATAAAGGTCACGGGTGTAGGTTGAACATTGGTGGGGCTGATCAGGTGGAAGGTTGTGGTAAGAGCACTGAAGTCTTCTCTTTCTTGGACTGTATTTTTTTTTTTTTTTCATTTGAAGCAAGTAAAGGGTGAGTTTTCACCCTTTGAAGATCATGGCATCAGATGGCCTGAGTCCATACCTTGGAAAGCTGGTTGCACTCCATTAGGGAGCCTACAAACCCCATGCTTTTTCTTCTGGGAGAAATGAGGCCAGCGGGCTTCCCAAAGTGGGCAAGACCACATCTCTGCCTTATGGCATCTCCTTTCTGCTGTAGCTGGGGAACTTATGAAATTAGTTATGTTATATAATATTAGAACAGCCTGCCACCTAGTAAGGTCTAGATGTTAGTCCCACAGTCATCTTTCTCAGCCTGGCGTTTCAGCTGGATGTAGGGATTTGCCCACATGGACACAGCTCCTGGCAGCCTCCCCCTGTTCTCAGAGTGTGGGAATCGGGCACTGGCCGGCATCCGAGGGTCAGCGCTACAGCGGGTCACAATGCAGAAGCCGAGGGAGCGGCCGGCGCAGAAAGGGCGCTGGAGATGAAAGCCGCCGTGTTTGGCTTTCCAAAGTGCCGCTGTGTTCCTCAAGGCCTGCAGCTTCCTCTGCCCTGCTGGGGTTTTTTTTTCTTCCCAGTTCCTCTCAGTGATATCTTAAGAGGCAAACTTCCAGCACTAACAGGAGGTCTTTTGTTCTCCTTTTCTCTTAGTGGACTTTAACCCAGTTACGACAGATGAGTCACTGAAAAAACAAACAAATAATAATACTCCATTTTCTTCAAGGCTCTTCCAGGCCTGCTGACAGCAGAGGGGGAACTTGACACTGCACTGGGGCCTGTGGGGCTTCTGCCCTCCCTGACCTTCTGGAGGCATGGCCCAGGAGAACCTTCCAGAACACTCTGGAGCCCAACACTGTGGAGCTGTTCAGTGAGGCTCTGGCTTGTTTAGAATTTCATCTGATTTGGGGTGGCCCAGGGGCTCTGAGGAATTCTGGTCTCAGCACGATCCTGGCTGGGATTTGCGCTCTGGCATCCATCACAAACTCAATTCTGGACTTGCTTCCCCTTACACGTTAGTTTCATTATATGTGATATTTTTATATGTATTAGACACTCAGGGATTTTTATCAGGAGGGGCTTTGCAGTAGAATATCTTCTGCTCTACTGAGAGATTCCAGGGCATGCTCAGTACACAAGTGCAGCCTGCATCCATTCAATAAGTTTACCAGGCACTCAGGTAGACACCAGAGATGGTACCCTCAGGGAGTGTTAGTGGCTTAGTTGTGTCCAACTGTTTGTGACCCCATGGACTATAGTCAGCCAGGCTCCTCTGTCCATGGGATTCTCCAGGTAAGAATACGGGAGTGGGTAGCGTTCCCTTCTCCAGGGGATCTCCCTGACCTAGAGATTGAACCCGGGTCTCTTGCATTGAAGGCAGATTTCTTTACCATCTGAGCCACTATGGAAGACCGACATGTAAATAAATGAATGCAGTGACTTCTGATGAAGGTAAGAAGGGTGGGGTGGGGTAAGTAAGGGGATGATCATTTGCTCTGGGAATATTGAGAAAGTTGTCTGAGAGGAGATGGCATTTGAACCGAGTCTTGAATCCTGAGTGCGTGTTCATCAGATGCTCAGGGGAGAAGGGAGCAGATGTGACAGGCAGAGGGAGGGAGGGGTAAAACTGTGGGACTGAGACCCATGGTGAAATTGGACCTACCCTTGTACAAGCCCTTTCTAATCTTTGTCCAGGCATGTTTGCCTGTTGTTTCAGTAGAGTTGGACCCTCCTTCTCCTGAGAAGGAGCTGTCCCTGGACGGATATGCCACTGGGTTCAGGACTCTGGTCTGAAGTGTCTTCTGGCTGCATTAAACATGATGGCTTGCTTGGGCCACCAACCCCCTGGGCAGGCTCACTGCCAAAGAGCAGCCATGGCTCCTGTTGGTGGAGGTGTACATGTCCTTCAGAAGCTGTCACCCACAGTCACTGTGTCCTGACTCCTTGGAGCTCAGATGCATAGTGAAACACAAGCATGTCTACAGTGAAAACATCAGTTCAACTGCTCGGAAAATTTCTGCTCATTTTCAACCCCAACTAACAAGTCTGCTTGATTGTAAAGAGCCCCAGGAGCCTTAGGTAGAGTGAGCAGCCCTCATCTTTGTGCCCTGGGGCTTGTCCTTCTTACTTTGCTTTAGGCATTAATCATGTTGCTGTTTAGTCACTGAGTCGTGTCTGATGCTTTGTGACCCCATGGACTGCAGCACATTAGACTTCCCTGTTCTTCCCTATCTCCCGGAGTTTGCTCAGGTTCATGTCCATTGAGTCAATGATGCAATCTAACCACCTCATCCTCTGCCACCCTCTCCTCCTTTTGTAATTTCCCCATCTCCCTGAATGCCCTCCTCCTGTGCTATGAGCTCAGGGATGGTAGGTAATGCATGATATTTGGTTCATGTACATACAAGATGGTCAGTAAATGTTTGTTAAACAGACACAGGAATGAATGTGAGGTTTGGGTTGGTCTGTTTTGCATCGTCTGACAATGATATCAACTTATATCACATTCATCAGCTTTGATAATGAGACAGTAGGGCCTCAGGATTTCCTACTGATAGTGCTATTTTGTGCACAAGTAGATCTGTCTTCCCCAGGAGCCACTTACACTGGAGAATTTAGATTTAAAATCACATGGAGCCCGCTATGGCACTCTCAGGGGCAAAGGGGATCCTCATCTATTTTTCCAAGCTGACTTCCTCACTTCAGAAAATCCCAGGAACTGAAATAGTGAGGATCTTCTGTTGAATCTGTTCTGTTTGGGGCCCCCTGAAATCCAGTATTTTATATTTCTGTGTCTCCCCATCTTGTAATCTGGCAAGGATAAGATAGACTTCCCACCATCAGGGTTGATCTAGGTCCATCTCCTTTTATTTATTTATATATCTTCTAAGAAGTCTTATGGAGGGCCAAGGCAGAGGAAGCCTTATTCAATAAAGAAAGTGTTCCTCAGCTGGCCCTTCCTTCCGTGGTCTCTATTCTGCCATCTTCGGATATCCCCAGGCAGTCAAGAGCAGATGACATGAAATGATTTCAGTGGTGAGGCTGAGTGGGTGTGGACACAGCCTGGCCTACCCTCAGCTTATTTCTCCACTTTGGGAGAACTCAGGCCCCTGCCTCAGACTTCGTCTCTTGGGGTTGGATTATCGTTTTCAAAGAATAAATAAAAAATTCCAGGAACAAGCTCAGTCTCCATGACAGTAGCTGGCTAATTACTTCTGAGAAAATGGAAACCTTGGTCTCCTGATGTGCTCAGCGACAGGCACAAGAGGAATTTTCCAATACAATAGGAGATGAACTTTCCAGGGACAAGCTGACTGAGAAAAGCCATCCTCTGACTGCACCCGTAGCGGGACATGGCACCGCCGGGGTGGCAGACGGAGTTGGAAGCGGGAATGGTGGCCTGGAGGGCAACAGCTCGCCTCTTCCCGTAACATCTGCCACTGACGTGAATGGAGCCTCTGGGACAGCTGGGACACTTGTAGTGCTGAGTCCTGTGGTGAGGAGGGAGACAGTCTAGCCCGTGTTGTTTAGATGAGGAGCCGCTAAAAGCTACACGGTGTTAGTTGCTCAGTCGTGTCTGACTCTTGGTGACCCGCTCCGGACTGTAGCCCACCAGGCTCCTCTGTCCACAGGATTCTCCAGGCAAGAATACTGGAACTGGTTGCCATTTCCTCCTCCAGGGGATCGCCCCAACCCAGGGGTCAAACCCAGGTCTCCTGCCTTACAGGCAGATTCTTTACCATCTGAGCCACCAGGGAAAACCAAATCTGTGGCAGAAATGGTGCGCGCGAAGGTCTGTCTCTCTTCATCAGTAGACTTCTCCGCGCTCCAGCTGTTCCCTCCTGAGAACTCACTTCTTACCCCCTTCATCCACTCTCTGGGCACTCCCTCCTCTGTGTGAGACCCTGTCCTAGGAACTAGACACCAAGCCAGAGTGTCTCAGCCCCTCAGTTTTGTTCTCTCCATTTCCCTTCCTCATCCTTCCATGAAAGAAGCAGGGGTCACGGCTCTTCCAGCTCCTTCCCATGTCACTGTGACAGCAGGTTTTTAAAACTCTAAGGGATGGGATGCTGTAAAAAGTGCTGGGAGAAGAGATGATTCACTCTCACATTTGAAAACCCATGGAGCAGCTGTTGAGGTTTATAATTGTCCTCTGTAAGCCCCTGTATACATATTAAAAGATCCCTTGGAGAAGCTCATTCCTGATTAGGGGGAAAAAAAAAAAAGATTTGGGTACAATTAATTCCCAGTGTCAGATGGAAATGAAATCTTTCCAAAGCTGTTGCTGTCGTTACTGTCAGTGACTAATTCACCTTGGCGCTGTTCAGGACATCAGCTACTCCAGCCCCCCTGCTCCAGGGTCTGTGGTGGGAAAGGCTGAGGCATCTGAATCTCCAAAATCAAATGCAGAATAGACATGGGATAAGAAACAGGAAACACATCTGTGGATCCCTGAGATAATAATTTTTTAAATACAATTCTTTCCCCCCTGATTTGGAATAATATGTATTCATGGGAGAAAATTTGAAAAACAGAGACAAATCCAAGAAAGAAAATAAAAGTCAAGCCAAATCTTAATACCCAGAGACAGCACTGTTAACATTTTTGTATGTATTCTTCCAGTTAAAAAATGTACACAATATTTTTTTCTTGCACAGCTGCTACATTCTATGCATACTGCCTTATAATCCACTTTTTCCTTAATGATATGTTGTGAATATTTTCCCATGAGATTAAGCCTGCTTCTAGCCCATAATTCTATCGACTGTCTTCCATCATACAGATGGTCATTCAACTAATACCTCGTGGGTGAATATTTAGGTTGTGCCTAATATTTCTTGCTATTGTAGATAACAGTTTGTACTCACTCGCGAGCCTAACTCAGGCTGCCTCATTGTCCTAGATGTATATCACTTCGTTCTTCCTCAGCAGCCATCAGTCATGTGTGGGCCAGACAGACTCCACATCATGACTTCTCAACTCTTGCTCAGAAAACAAGGACAAGCAATCTACTCAAGACTGCGTAGCCCTGAGACTTCCCTCCCTGCCACCGAAACACCTACCAATGTGAAAAGATAGCTGTGTTCAACTTATTTCTTCACAGATGCATTGTTTCAGACAAAACGGATGCCCTTAACTGGCTCCTCTTTGACTTGATCGTCTTTTTGACACGAGAGGGAGGGTGACTTTAATAGCTGTGGAAGCCTGTAATTAGAGGGTAGAGCAGTGAAGGCAACTGGGAGCATGCGTTCCGGACTGAACCATCCATCATTTGGAACCAGCGTCAATGTTTCGTATTTTCAGTGTTGCTGTTCTGCTCCATTAGAGTAGGTCACCGTGAGGGACTAGCACAAAGACCCAGGGCTCCCCGAATGCCAAGGAGCTTATACTGTTCTTGGCCTGGCCAGAGGACAGCACTGAGCAGACTCCCAGCTGAGAATCTGGGGCAAAATCTAGGTCACTGGTTCTCAGTTCAGCTCAGCTTCGAGAAGCTCAAGCTTCCACATGGGGGTGTGCCTTAGACACCTCCAGTCTCCGTGTCGCTGGTACTTCAGGCCAGAGGAGGCCAGAGGGGAAACAGGCTCCGAGGTGGAGAGGCAGGTGCTACAGGCCTGACAGCTGGGTCTGGGTGGGAGGGGTCAGTGGTCACATCCCACACCATCACCCCCTTCTCATCCCAACGGCCCCACGCACATCTTCAGTGGCCTTCAAATGACAAAAAGGAAGAAATTCTCATTTCAAGGCAAATTGTAAGACCCTCTTGCTATCCTCTGAGGTCCCAAGGCTTTCAGAAGAGGCCTGTAGGGGAAGACTTCAGGGCAAGAGAATGAGTTCAAGGGGAATGTCATGGGAAATCACAAGATGGTTGAAATGTGCAAAGAAGTATGAGAAATTAAAAGTAGGTGGGGCAAAAGGCTCACATGTTCATGTGTATGCACACGCACACTGGCTCACTCACAGTTTAATGGGGCTTTGAGAGGAAATTGTAGTCTCCAGTGCATAGGAAAAGTCCTAGAGCCAGTTCTCTAAAGAGTGGGAGTGGGGAGCTGGGCCAGTCACAAGATTCCCCTTAGGCTGCATGTCTGTCCCACCTCCAAAAGGCCATCCTTGCTTCTCAGCTGTTCCGCTCTGTAACCAGACGCCCCTGCCCAGTCTGACAGTCCCACGTCCACAAACAAAGCACCCCAGCGAGCCGCTCCTTTCCCAAGCTGCTGAGGGGTCTTCTGGGGATTGGAAAGGATTGTTTCTGGGCCGTTCCAGCCCTGGCTGATGAGCTCAGCTGTCTCCTCTTCTAGGAAAGCAGGCAGGGCTTCTAGGAAGGATTTACTGCAACAGAATATGGCTGCCGTCCACCACCTCCCCCAGTCACCCCCGTCTTTCTTCCAAGCCAGAGGCTGAGGTTGGGGGAAGTTTATAGAGAAGATGCTGGGAGAAGATCAATAAGCCTGTCCTGAGTGATTGAGAAACTGTGGAAAGGCAGCAGGAACCTCTCTTCACGCCCAGAATTGGACATCAGTGGCGACACTGTAAATGCCAGCCCAGAGAAATGCGCCGCTTCCATCCAGCCCGGGTGCCAGGCACTTGCATCTTGGCCTCTGGTGATTAAGAAGGGAGAGCCCAATGCCCGTTTGTCAGCCTGTTCCACCGAGGTTGTGAAGTCCCTCTGTATCCTATCAGAGTTCATCTCTCCCTCTCTTTGAAGCCTCCAGGGACAGGCTCTAACTGGTTCCTTTTACAGTTTTTTTCTATTGCTGAGACAACTTGGCCCCCACCTGGAGCCTCTGCCTGCCTCAGCCTCAAGGATACAACGTGATCACAGGCTGATGGGAGCCTGAGAGCCAACCGTGGGCCAGGCCCTGTTCTAAGGGTGTCTCCTGTATTAACTCATTGAGTTCTCACAACAACTCTATGTGATAGGCACTGCTATTATCCTCATTGTGCAAATGAGAATACTGAGGCCCAGAGAGGTTTATGAAATTGCCCCAGGTCATACCGTTGAAGAGTAGAAGAGTGAGGATTTAAACCTGGAAGCTGGGTTCTGGAGTCCTGTTCTTAAGGCCCCATTGCGGGCAGAATCAAATGGCCCTGGTTCTATCTGTTCAACTGCTAGTCCAGATGTGACCTGAGGCCTCAATCTGACCACAGGATTCTGTCTTGCTCCTGCGCTTGGGTCTCTGCTTTGGAGACCTCCTGGTACGCCCATCTCGCTAGGATATCTTAGGATGCCCTATTGTAACCATGCTCCATTTCAAGTTCCAAAATCCCACCCCAAGCTCACTCTGCTGGTCATGGCCATGGACCGTGCTGATACTCAGAGGATAAGATTGGTGTCTTACTCAACTCTGGGTCCTACACAGAGCCCCTGGTGCAGTGTTTTAACACACAAGAGGTGTTCAATTTATATTTGTGGAAGGAAATCAGTATAGAAATGCTCCGTACCTCAGTTTGCCCATCTGTACAATAAGATAATAGCAAATAGAGTTTTGTGACAATGAATTAAGTGAATCTATATAAAGCACATAAAACAGAATTTGGCACGTGGCAAGTACACAGCAAATGTGAAAGCGTTAGCTGCTCAGTCATGTCCAACTCTTTGCAACCCCGTGGACTATAGCCCGTGAGGCTCCTCTGTCCGTGGAATTCTCCAGGCAAGAATACTGGGGTGGGTTGCCATTCTCTTCTCCAGGGCATCTTCCCGACTGAGGGATTGAACCTGAGTCTCCTGCATTGAAAGTGGATTCTTTACCACTGAGCCACCAGGGAAGCCCATTCTGTAAATGTAAGCAGTTGCTATTATCCATGTAGATATTGTCACTCCTCTATACAGGTGGATGAGCAGCCTGGTGAAGACTGTGGGCTCTGGGTCAGGAGCTGGGAGTCTAATCCTGGCTCTGCCACTTCTCAGATCCATGATCATTGGCAATTGACCTAACTTTTCAATACTTGTTTTCTCATTTGAAAAATGACATAACAATACTCGTACCCCATAGGTACCTCACATAATTAAATGATATAAATATATGCTAAATGCTTGGCATAGAGAAAGATCTCCCTGAATGACAGTCAAAAAATTATTAGTATTACTACCGTGGTTCTTTGAAAACTGGGGTGCATATATTTGAAGCACGAGGGTCACTTAGTTCTCTCCTTGCAACAGAGACCTACCTTGGACCAGAAAGACCTGCTTGCTCCTTTCTCCCTTCCCTTGAACACCCCATCCTTACCGCATCATTACCCTCACATATATGGTGGAATAAAGGCCTGGGGGTTCTGCTGTTCCCTTATCAACCATGAAAGCAGGGCCTCCTAAGGCAGGAAGGGGGATTGGTTCTTTTGTTTTTTTAAAGACTTATTTGTTTATTTATGGCTATGCTGGGTCTTCATTGCCTTCTCTAGTTGTGATGGGTTGTGGCTACTCTCTAGTTGCCATGCACGGCCTTCTCATTGTAGTGGCTTCTCTTGTGGAGCACAGGCTCTAGAACGCATGGGCTTCAGTTGTTGCAGCACGTGGGCTCTCGAGTGCTGGCTTAATTGTGGCACATGGGCTTAGCTGCTCCAGGGCGTGTGGGATCCTCCCAGACCAGGGATCAAACCCCTGTCCCCTGCATTGGCAAGTGGATTCTTAACCACTAGACTGCCAGGAAAGCCTGGAGGTTTGGTTCTTGAAGAATGAGGAAAGCATCCATTTCCTCACTCCTGGGATAGAAGAGACACGACATCACAGCTGTCCAGAAAGAAGGGCTCGGCCAGATCCCTCTGGGAAGGAGACCTCCAGAGAACACGGAGGGTGGGCTTTCTCTGACCATCTGGAGGTCACTTGCCACCTGTATCTTGCCTGGCTCCACACAGTTCTAGTTTTCCAGGCTTCATTCCTCTGGTGGGATCCCCTAGTGACAGGAGAGAAAGGGGAGTGACCAGAGGGCTATGCTGGGTATCTGGCTGGCCAGACAGTCCCACTTCCCCAGGGCTCAGCATTCCCAATCCAATGGCCCTTGGAGATCCCCAAAGATCCTCCTGGGTAGAGCCAGAGCCTCACATGGATGCAGGTACCCAGTGCTCCTTAGTGACAAGGAGAGAGATGCTGTTGCAGACACTTGATTTGGGGGACCCTGGAGAGCAGCAGAAATGAAACAAGCCACCCCCTCTCCCCCACTCACCTCCCCCACCATTCACATACACACAGCGGGGCAAACACTCAGGGAAGGACGGCTTCAGACTAATGGGGCTGTTGATGTTGAATTGATTTTGAACCATCAGCAGGATCTCTGGTTATGACATTACCATAGAGTTGTTTCTGGAGATATGTCTATGTTGGAGGGGAATTCTGGAGGGTCATATGAATGGAAAAGCCAAGGAGCCAGCTCCCGTCTCCCTCTTCATCGGTGAATATGTGTGACAGGGAAGCAAACGGCAGGGGGCATCCACAGGACCCTGCTGGAAGCACGTGGCTGCCGTTCTGCATGCCCAGCTCAGTAGAGCTGCGTGGGGGACCGTCACCCCTCACCCCTGCTTCCAGGGCTTCCTCCTTCCTCCTCTCCCTGCAGCCCTCATGTGCATGTCAGCCTGTTATTGAAGCCCAAGCTCACCTCTCTGTGGCTGACTTCCCTGAGCAGCCTCCCTTAATCCACTGTGGGGAGGGTGTCACGACTCAGCCTCCAAAACATGAAGAAATACGAACCAGGGTTTTAACTTGTGTCAATATGAAGGCGAGAAGAGAATGGCGATGCATGTAATGTATACGGTGACAGGACCACAGTGGAGAGAGGAGGGGAGGCTGGCTGGCTGGCTCTTCTCAAGTGGGGCAGTCACCGAGTAAGGACTTCATGAGGCTGAGCTCAGGCCCCTGTCATTGTCCTTCTGAAAAGGCCCTTCATGTAAGGGCGTTGAAGATGGGACATCTTGATGACTCCCCCTCCCCCACGGTCAGCAGAAGATGGCTCACAAGAGCCGGTGGTCCTTGATGGTTAGCTCAGCTCTAAACATGTCCTGAGAGGTGAGTCAGTATCATCAGACACTCAGGTAGAAAGGCTGCAGGGACCTGGAGGAATTAACGTTGGATGCACTTCTTTGGGCCTTCCCAGGTAGCTCAATGGTAAAGAATCTGCCTGCAATGCGGCAGACCTGGGTTCAGTCCCTGGGTCAGAAGATCCCCTGGAGGACTGCATGGTAATCCACTCCAGTATTCTTGCCTGGAGAACCCCATGGACAGAGGAGCCTGGCGGGCTACAGTCCATGGGGTCGCATAGAGTCAGATACGACTGGAGCAACTGAGCACGCACACACGCACTTCTTAGGCAATGGGCAACCAGGTGAGGCAGCAGGTGGTGTCAACATTCAGCACTCCGGGTAGATCTGTCCACACCCGTGGTGGGAGCCCAGAGGAGGAATCCAGCTCTGCGCCGCAGTCTTGGGAGGAGATCAAGGGTTCTGAGCCCTAGGGGCCTTCGACACAGACCGGCCTTTGGTGGAGCACCTGCAGTCTCCAGGCTTTCTTTGCTCTGGGAACCAGACTCAAGGCAAGTGACCCCAAGCCCTACAGGGCCAGTGGGTGGGAACACCCTGTCATGGTGGCAAGCCAGGTGGAATTATAGGTGTTGACGTGAAGAGTGGCCCGACTGGTTTCAAGCTTGTCACGTACCCGTGGAAAACTGGCTCCATTTTTTAACAGCTGTCACGTTGGCCCCACCTGAGCCTGGGCAGACCGGCTGGCCAGGCAGTTTGACGAGATACGGGGTCACTGTATTCTTAGCCTTCCCTCCATCAGGCGGCAAAACCTTCCCAGACCCACAGAGCTGGACAGACACACGGCTCTTCACGTCTAACTGGAGGGACAGGCCAGAGCCCGAGGCCAGCCCAAGCTTTCAGAATCAGCAGTTGGGAAGACACGCTAATCAGCGGCCCTGGGGTGACCCATGTGGGGACACAGAGGGGATAAATGTGAGGTGCTGGTGGAGGCAGGGAGGGAAGTTTTGAACTGGGGTTCAGTCTGAAGCTAAAATAAATGTCAGCGCAACGTTGACAAATGCACACCGGCAGCACAGATCCGCCTGCCTATGGAGTGTGTGTGTGTGTGTGTGTGTGTGGGTGGGTGGGTGTATGGGTGTCACTTGAAAAGCTAAGTAAAAGGGAACAAATGAAAAAAAAAAAAAAATAGTCCTTTCTATCCCTGTAACCATTAGAAAGAAAATGAAGTCCAAATTGCGTTCAGGGCTGCTGGGACAGAGGAAGAGAAGCAAGAATGGAAAAAACAGGCCATAAAGATGCCAGGGCTGCTTAAGCAGAAACATCTGTTGAAGTCATAAGACTCGGGGCCTGGTCAGGCTTCTAACAAACCCAGGAAGAGGAGAGTCTGTGCTGGATCAGGACGAGCCCAGTCCGCCCCGTGCAGGGCCCCTGGGACCAGCATACGTGCAGCGGAGATACCTTCTCGAGGGCTCAGCCCCGGCCTGGCTTCCAGCAGGAGAGGAAACAGGGGGAGAGGGAGGGAGAGCCATCCCCAGGTTAGGAGGGGCCTGCGGCAGTCATGGGGGCAGGGAAGTGACAGCAGTTTTGAGAGTGTATTGATTTCAAGCTTTAAACTCGTTGGGGTCTCCTGGTGAGCCACAAGTCTCAACTTCTGTGTGAAAGAAAGAAATATGACGGTAGGGGAGGGAAGGGTCAGTTGCTGACCTGTACAGGAGCCAGAAGGCTGGCCTTGCTGTTTGCAAATGGAGGCCACTCTCTTTTTTGTGATTTTTGCCCGGGGCCAACTGTCTGAGGCCTACCTCTTCTA
This sequence comes from Bubalus bubalis, assembly GCF_019923935.1. Lineage (NCBI taxonomy): Eukaryota > Metazoa > Chordata > Mammalia > Artiodactyla > Bovidae > Bubalus > Bubalus bubalis. The sequence continues at coordinate 22,931,766 of NC_059167.1, forward strand.
ACAACCCACAGAAAGGGCAGCTAGCATGTATTGACCATATATATCCCTCTCTGGATCGTGTTCTTTATCAGTATCACCTCATTTAATCCCTCAGCAATCCCATCATCCCTGGAATGGGTAAAGACTTGTCTGGCATCTTTGGGGCATTTCTTTGACTTAATATTTTCATCGTAGGAGGAAACTGAGGCTTAGAAAGGTTAAATGACTCATCCAGGTCATCAGCCAGCACATTCCAGGGAATACCTGGGGACTGTCCTTCTCTCTTCTCCCTGAAACTAAAGTGAAAAGTAACTTCAGCCAAGCATTACTGGGGAAGCAGTTCTGTGAGCCCAGCATTCGGAAAGACCTCGAGCTCCCTGTAGACCCCATTACATTATCCTGGGAAAGTGGGGGGAAATACTGCTACAGAAACATCAAGACAGGACATAGGGGAGTCGGTCGACCCCCTCAACCATATGGGAATCCTATAGTGTCTCAAAGAAACATAGAGATGATAAAAGAAATGAAACCCAGACTCTGTACTACTTGCTCGTGGGAAATGGTCGAAGTGCTGTTCATAAGGTTCCATTGCCAAAGTCAGAGGCGGTGTCATCTCTTCCTAGAAGCCCCAGCTCTCAGCCTGGCCCTGCCTGGCCACATACTCCAGCTCCTACACCCACAGCATCCATCCCACCACGAGGGCACTCATGTTCTAATTTCACTTATGGGGAAACTGGAGATGAAAGGCTATGACTATTGGCTTCAGGATTCATGATTGGAGGTCTATAGATCCTCTCTAGAAAATGCAAAAGTGAAATAATAGCAAGAGGTCTGGCCGAATCCCAGCCTCCTGGGTAGCTGGCCTGGGGAAGCCAAGGATATTATTATTGTTCTCCGAGCAAGCAATTCTGTGCTGCTACCATTTACTAGGGGCTTCCCTGGTGGCTCAGTGGTAATGCCAATGCAGGAGACACAGGTTCGATCCCTGGGTCAGGAAGATACCCTGGAGAAGGAAATGGCAACCCACTCCAGTATTCTTGCCTGGAAATTCCATGGACAGAGGAGCTTGGAGGGTTACAGTACATAAGGTCACACGTTGAACGCGACTGAGTGACTAAACAGCAAACAACAACGATTTACTAGGGTTGGAGCCTACTGGTGCCAAGCCCCATGTCACGTCAGTCAAACCTTTATGATAGACTACAGCATTTCTGCTTTCAAGTGAGGAAACTGAAGCTCAGAGAGAGGGCTTCACTTACCTAATGTCACACAGTTACTGACTGGCAGATCTGGACTAGAATCCGTGGGGTCAGAGATAGAAGCACCCTATGTCCCTTCCTGTGCACCAATGTGTCTCAGACTCAAGTGTGCCTTGGATCCGCTGGCCATCTTGTTAAAACATATTTCCTGATTCAGCAGGGGCCTGAGATTCTGCCCCTGTAGCCAGCTACGGCTGATGGCCATGCTGCAGGCCCCTGGATCACATGTGAGGAGCAAGGATCTTCATCCCCCTGCCTTCTTTAATCCATACTTATCCGTGCCCTTGGGGCTGCCGTGTCCCGGCCTCTTTGATACAACTTTGCCACCAGAATGCACCCAAAAACCACCCATGTGGCCCAGTTAGCTACGCTTAATTACTGTTAATCATCTCACTCCTCCTTGCTCCTTGGGTGACTGCCGAAAACCTAACATCATCTCCGGGTGAGGAGGACTGGCAGGGTCTGCTTGAGAGAGCCACAGAGGGGATGGTGGCAGGGAGTAGTCGCTCCCCAGGGCCAGGATAAGCCTTTGATATGATCCTGTATCTCAGGGGAAATCGATGTGATGATATCTCCCCCGGTTGGTCTCTCCCACGAGCTGACAGAAATTTCCTGCTCAGACTAGCAGAGGAACTTGGGGTTTGCTCCTCCAGGGCCAATCTTGGTGGGAAAAAGAACACAAGTAAGAAGGCAGAAGTGGCTTTTGTCTGAGCCACATGCCTCGGGTTCCTGGTTCTGCTCCATTTGTAGCCAGGAGGACCTTCTCTGGCTTTTTCGCCCCGGCCTCCAGGGCTGGCTCTGAGTATAGACCTTTCAGGAGGGCTGGGGTGACCTGCATTCCACAGAAAGGAGGGGCTGGGAGAGGCTGGGGCTCAGGTCTGCTCAGGAGCACAAAGACAGGCTAGAAAGACAACCCAGAAATCCCAGACCCTGCAGTCTATCTGCCGACAACTCTCCTTTCAACAGGCATTACCAAGGGCCACACACAGGTGCTTGGCTGGCACAGGTGTGTAGCAGAGACCCGGGGTCCCTGCCTATAGCCCCATGGAGCCCACAGCTAGAGGGAGCTGATCTTTAAGTAGAGAAATGGAGTTGCATGGAGAAAATGCCAAGTGTCTGCGATGCTGGGGTTACAGGTTCTGAGTCTACAATTCCTCCCAGGCCATGTTGATCACCCAGCCCAGCTCGCTTCTCTCCAAGGTGAGACGGCCACCTCGTTGGGTAGAGTTGTCCACTCTCACACTGACTTGCAAACACGGACCTCCCTTTCTTCCCTGGCCAGCCTCCCTGACACCACCCTTTTAGAACCCACTGGACATCTTGGTGAAAACCAGAGACACACATGGGCTTGTGCTTCCACGGGCATCTGGAACTTATCAGCACAATGACTGGCCAGGTTGCTCCTTGGGAACTCTGCAAACATTTGCCCTGATCAAGAATAAATGTATGTGCGGAGGGGAAAGGTCAGGTCAGACAGGGAGGAGATGAGAGTTAAGGCTGGGTGTGCAAAGTGGAGGAGGGACTGAAACTGAGGTGCTGCTGCAGCCTGGTTATCCCAAACTCATTACCACCCAGCCCCCAACTGCCCCCTGGGTCAGTCATCACCCTTGGAGCAGGAAGATTGAGGCTCTGTCTCTCCACACCAGCCTGAGAGTTGGACTTCAATCTCCCCCATAATTCTCTTCTCTTTTCCAGCCTAGGAGGTGCAGGCTGAGGGGAGGGGGTTTGGAGGAAGGCTGATCGCAGCAGATTCACTATTCAAGGAAAGGCGTCATGTGCTGAGGACGCTTTGCAGGGAGTGAGGGGATCTGCCGCGGATGGGCCGTTGTCTTGGAGACGCTAATGAAAAGCAGGCTTCGGAGAGGTCCCAGAACCCCCGTGGGCTGAGTTATCTCCCCCTTCTGCTGCTCCCCTCGCCTCCCCACCACCAGCCTCAGATCAAACTCTCCGAATATTTATAAAACCTCTACCAGAAAACAGAGAAAGCTAGCCACCCAGCCAGGCATCTGCCCACGGCCTTCCGGAGCTGCTTGGGTGTCACTCTCTGATGACGTGGCTCATTATTCTATCTTTCTTCCTTGCAGTGAGCAGGGCAGCCAGAGCAGAAGGGAGAAAAGAAAAATGCTTGTTTTGCCCTATTCCGGATGGTTTTGAATGGGGTGATTGGCTTGGAGTTTAGGGGCCTTATTTTGGGCAGGTCATCTTGGCCCCACCACTCCCAGATCTTCTGCCCCTAGTCTGTTCTCCCCTTGCTCCCCGCCCTCTGTGAAAGCTGGGCCCCTCCACTCAGGCCCTCCTTGGCTGTGTACTCAGTGCCCATCCTGGCTGTGGCCTGCCAGCCTCTTGCCTTCTCGTCTGTCCCTGGGAAAGACAGAGGAGAGGCTTGCTAAGATACGCTCTGGTCTTCCAAAAGGAAAATGTAAGGGATTATGGGGATTGGCAGCAGGAGAAGCTGGCCTTCTGCCACGGTGGAGTAGGAATTGGGCTTATTCTTTTTGAATTAAAGGGGATACAGCAGGAAATCAGAGCTGGTCTGAGAAAATCCAAGGGACCTCTGGTAATCACATTTTTTTTTTTTTTTTTTTGGCTGGGTGGTTATTAAAATGGATAGCAAGGAACTTGAAATACATGGGGTCTACTGGTGGGCTGCAGGTCTGGGCTCTGTCCTGCTGGTAAAGGGGAGGCACCATGTGCCCAACTGATCAGTACATCATGTGATTGCCCTGCATGACAGCCCCAGCTTATGGGTGACACAAAATTCCATGTAGAGGGGCAGCAAGGGGATGTGGGGAAGTCCTGCATTAGGTTAAGAGAGCTGACTGTAGTTTTAGTGTCATTTCAACAGTTTCAGCCTGGGTAAGTTACGGAACCTGTTTTTCTTGGTTTCCTCATCTTCAAAAAGCAAGGGTTGGATGAGATGGTCTTTAGGGTCTCTTCTAGTCCTGTTAGTTAGTCCATACTAACACCGAATGGTATAAAGTGCTACATGAATATAATTCAAGGGCCAAATGTGGGGTCCAGGTGGTCAACCATGCAGGTGAGAAATCAGGAGGATTAATGGAAGTATTGGGAAGCTTTCATGGAGGTGAAATTTAAAGTGTACCTTGAAGAATGAAAAGGATTTGGACAGGAGAAAGTTGATGAACTGGGGGCAGATGAGCAGTTGTTGGGAGCAGGGGAGGAGGTGAGCTGGCTGGAGTCGAAGTAGATGTTGAGAAACACTAGAAGGTAAGGCTTGATGAAGATGGGCAGTCCAGGCAGTGGGGAGCAGCGAGAGTGCAGGAGAGGAGAGTGGAGGCTTGCTCTCAGCAGTGTGACAGCGCCTGCTTCTCTTGTCGGTGAACCTACTCTGAGTGACGCCACCCACACCCCAGCAGTGGGAGGCGAGAGACATCAGGGTCCGTGATTGGAGGTCAGGGCCCTCAACCATCGGCTCACGCGGCCCCGAGGAGGCTTGAGTTCTGGCTGAGGGATCTGACTCTTCAGAGACACTTCCTTTTGTCACCTTTCTGCCAAGGAGGCCAGCCAAGTGGCACAGGCTGGTGAGGATTGGAGTCAGGGAGTGAGAGAAGAGAAAAACAAGTTCCCTACTGTGTCAGGAGCGTGAGACGGTGACACCTGAATGACCCCGAGGCACGAGGTGTCGGACAGACGCCCAGTCTGGGGCAGGGAGATGCCTGGGCGCACTGAGGACTCTTCTAGGAAATCTGGAGGCTCTTCCTCATTGACTACCTTCCCCCTCAGTGGGCACCCCTATCCAGGGACAAGAGTGGCCCTTGCTGTGGCCCACAAGTTAGGGGTCTTCTTGCTCTCCTCCAGCCACAGTCCAGCAGCCACGAGCCAGGAGTCCATGTGGGTAAAGGGACACTTCCCCCCAAACCCACACATGCTCTGCTCCAGACCTAGCTTCAAGTACTCAGACCCTGGAGTTTCCTGCTCAATTCCCTGAGCGTAATCCCAAGGTCAGTGCAGATCTCTAACCTATGCCTGACTTGCCAACAAGAGTAGACTGTGCTACGGTATGCATACCTATGAGCCTCAGCGGTGACCAAGTGGTGGGCTTTGGGTGGTGTGTGTGTGTGTGTGTGTGTGTGGACCTGGAGCTTGAACATGTGAGCTGAGTGTACAAACATGTGCACTCAAGACCCTACCAGACGGAGCCAAGCTATGAAGCCAGCCCTCTGCTTAGGCCACCGTAATACAGTAGGGAACTCCGAGGAGTCCACAAATTCTAAATTCAAACTTGGCCTTCAGGATGTCATGAAGGTGTATTTGTCAAGAGTAAGAGGAGAGAACATGATATTTAATAGTTTGTTAGCTTGATTTGTACTTTCCAATATTTAGACGTGTGGGAGCAGGCCTCTGTTGTATTCATGGCTGGATTCCAAATGTTAGAGGATGTGTCTAAGTTTCCTACCAATTTTACAGTCCTTCCTTCAACTTGCAAGGCTATTAAGGATCACCTAGTCTCGGATGAGCTCATCCCCTCCTGGCAGACCGGCAGGTACCCTAGGCAAGCTTATGGGCAAACCCAATGGAGGCCAGGCCCTGGCAGACCGGCAGGTACCCTAGGCAAGCTTATGGGCAAACCCAATGGAGGCCAGGCCCTGGCAGACCGGCAGGTACCCTAGGCAAGCTTATGGGCAAACCCAATGGAGGCCAGGCCTTGGTGAATCGCCCCCCTCCCTGCAGTCAGTCTCAGAAGGCACAGCGACACGGAGCCCAGGCCCGCAGAGAGTCTCCCAGGTATGTTACTCTGGCCTTGATCACATATTGATCCTAGGGATCCTGGGTGAGCATGCAGGGTCTGCCTGATTGGGGGGCAGACTCGGCCCCTGAGTAATTTTGAGGGAACCTGGAGGATCTCCTTAGCTTCCCCCATGTTCTCTGTCTCCACCAGTGAGGCCTGAAATTTCTATATAAGCACCAAGGCCTCTCAGTCCCTTCTGTCTCTTACTCTGTGCCTTTGCCCAGATTGTCTGTTATACTCTGAATGTCCTTCTTCCACCCCATCCTAAAGACAGACTGTTCAATACAGAATTGCCTGTGAACCCAGTCAGAAGACATCCATCCCTTCTCCTCCAAAAAACCACCCTGTCATTGCAATTACTATTGGAAAAGTAGTTAATGCCCATGGAAAGGATTACATAGCCTCCAGCAGGGTAGAAAGTCAAATGCAGAAGCTCCCTCACCTTACTGAGGCTCAGATGCCCCTCTGCAGAGATGACCATGGAAACACGGTGGTTGTGTCCCATGCAGAACTTTCTGTGCATGTCCAAGGCTAGACCCTCTTAGCATTCCCATCTGTTACTGGAGAGCTCCAAGGGAAGGGGATCTGAGATGAGAGCACAATCATGCCTAGAAAGAACCTTGGAGAAATGGATCTGGTTAGAAGAGTCCGAAGGAGGTAAAGGACCTTGAGAAGAAAGCAGAGATATCAGCAGCAGAGAAGCACAGTCACAGGGCAAGCATCATGGATGCCACGAGAGGAGAGAGTGGGAGGTGCATGTCAGGGGCAGCAAGGGGCTCGAGAAGGCGAGAACCAAGAATATAATCAGCAAGCGTGATCGAGGTGGCCCTTTGGGAGAAGCAGGGATAGAAAACAAGCCCAAGTGTTTAACAGCACCTTCTCCATGCGGGTTACTGTGCTTCCTGAGTATTAAGTCATTTCATCCCGACATGAGTCCCCATTTGCTGATGGAAACAGACGGGCAGAGTGCTAAGTATTCCAAGGTCACACAGCTAGGACAAGGCGGGGATGGGGACTTGAGCCTGGGAGATCAATGTGTGCTGGTCACTACCCTCCAGTCAGACCACAGTGGGTCTATGAGCAGGACATGAGGGTGGGGGATAGAGCGGTGGGGCCTCTGCCATGTCTGGAACTTTCCACAAGGTGTCCATGTCCACCACCTTCCAGAACATTGAGGGGGCTGAGAATGGAGAGAGGATGAATTTAAAGGGGGAAATGAGAGGGTCCCAGAGCTCAAGCCCTGTTTTGTCCTGGGATAGTGGGAGCCAGCTGAGGCCTCAGGGATGGCAGGGCTTGCAGCTGCTCTGCAGGAAATCAGTGCCTCCCAGGTGGTACCTTCTGGAAACCCCTTCAAAGCTCCACGCTGGCCCTACTGGGCCCTTTCCCTCTCTCCTGCTTCCGCTCCCTGTCGCCACCCCTCCCTGGCCACCTCCTTCTCCCGGATATATTATCTGAACAAGGCCCTTCACAGATCCCGGTGCCCTTGACTTTGGGGAGCACAATGCCATGAGCAGTTTCTTCTTCACATTTCTTTTTTCATTTCTTTCATGCATCCATGTATAAATTGAGATCATGTTGATTTATAACATTATATAAGTCATGTGTGTACAACAAGCATTTTCTTTCCTTTCTCCCCTGATGGATGGCCAGCCAGCTCCATTGGAAGAGATGCGTGTGGGGAACAGAAACTGGGGTCAAGAGTTGTGTCCCAACTGCAGGCCCAGATCTATCCAGGCTGACTGGGGTGTGGCTGGTATGTTTAGGAACCATGCAGATAGGGTTGTCAGATAAAATAGAGAACACCAAATCAACTGGGGTTTCAGAAAACAAGGAAATGATTTTTCAGCATACATATACGCCCAATACTTTACGGAACATGCTTTTAAACTAAAAAATCATTCACTATTTACCTGAAATTCAAATTTTAATGGGCCTTCTCTATTTTCGTTGGCCAAATCTGGCAATGCAACCCTGAAACAGAAACCCCCAGCTTGGCTCCCGGGACTCAGTTAAAGAGAAGCTCAGGCAGGTGTCGAGCCTTTGATCTAGTGGACCTGCTTATGGCCTTGTGCTCCTTGGATAAGAGAAATCTCTGAGTTATCTTGTTTTGTTGTCTGAGAAGCTTAAGTGCCAAGTTAAGAGGTCCCTCCTCTGGCCCACTCTGGCAGGGGGCCTATGTCTCCATGGGTGGTAGTCAGAGTGAGGCAGAGGGGTAGCTTGGCACTTTGGAAGCAGCTGGACAAAGATCTTGAAGCAGATTAGGGGCTGCTTCCTTGTAGGAGAGGCTCTGAAGGATCTGCCTTAAGATCCTTGTGTTTTTGCAGCAAGCGAGGAAGCGAGGCCAGGTGTACCAAGGGCAAGTGGAGGCGGTCCCGCTGGAGGGAAGCTAAGCCTGCAACCCAGATCATTGAATATCCCAGTACTTCCCAAGAGTTAGGTCTGGGGTAGGGTGACACATAAATGTATTAGTTATTCCTCCAGCGCACTCTCCTCTCCTCCTGTCTCTGATCACCCTTTGATCTGTCATGTGTTAGAAGGTATGTGTGTTGGGTACAGTGTCTAAATCCAGACTATTTTTCTCTGAACGCCTTTCTGGATTTTGGTCCTGTGACCTACTCCTTCCATCCTGACCTTGGCAGTTCATCATCCAGGACTTATCCCTATAATTTGATATAATCTTCAAGGAGAGAGGTTATCAAAAGACATTCAAAACCTGGGGCTCAAATGTGATGGTTTGTTTTTAGCTAATTGTGTATCAGGTCATGTAGGAGGGGGGCTGGCACATTCTGAAACCCCCATGAAGGCTGCCATGTCACACTCTCTCTGAGGGCACGCTGCTTTGTTCATTTTTGCTTTCTCGGCTTTCACTTCCATTAGCGACGAGTTTCAACAGCTGTGGCAGCGTTCTGCTGCAAGGGCAGCAGTGTGTCTGACTACGTGCTGTTGACACACCCCACCCCGCAGCATCAGGAGGCTCAGTGAGCTTGTTAGGAGTTTGCCTCATGGGAATGACCCACTGGACCAGCTTGAAATCCCACAAAGCAAAACAAATTCCACACCCAACATTCCCTCAGCTTTGATCCTACCCCCGAGGACAAATCATTCATTCATTCACTTATTAAATACTTAATGGAGCACTCACTACATGGATGTCTTCCCTGGTGGCTCAGACAGTAAAGCATCTGTCTACAATGCAGGAGAACTGAGTTCGATCCCTGGGTTGGGAAGATCCGCTGGAGAAAGAAATGGCCATCCACTCCAGTACTATTGCCTGGAAAAACCCATGGACAGAGGAGCCTGGTAGGCTACAGTCCATGGGGTTGCAAAGAGTTGGACACGACTGAGCGACTTCACTTCACTTCACTACATGGAAGGCATTACTCAAAGTGTTGGGGATATAGGTTTGGAGAAAATAGACAAAGTCCTTATTTGTGTGTGTGCATGTGTTGAGGGGGAGATGACTAATAAACAAACACCATCTATCTGGTGACAGTCGTGCTAGAGAGAAAAATAAAGCAGTGAGGGGTGACAAGGTTGCTCTTTGCTGGAGGGAGGTGACAAACCCTTTTCTGATAAACTGATAATTTGGAAACCTGAAATGAGGAGCTAGCTACAAAGATCTAGGGGATAAAGCATTCCAGATGGAGGGATCAGCAAGGAGAGGGTCCTTAGGTGGAATCAAGCCCATCATGCAGGAGGAAGGACACAGAGGCCAGTGTGCAGGGCAGAGAATGAAGGCAAGAAGAGGCAGGGGAGGAATAGAGCAGGCCATCAGGCAGGCCTTGCAGGCCACCATAAGCACACTGGCCTTTACTCTCAGTGAGGCTGGAAGGCCCGGAACACTTTGAGCAGAGATGTGACATGATCGGTTTGTGTTTTAAAAACAATCATTCTGGCTGCGGTGATGAGAATAGTTTGAAGGGAGGCATGGGAGGCTGGAAGCAGAGACCAGCTGGAGGCTTTTGCAATAATCTAGGCAAGAGATGATGGTCGCTTTGACCAGCAAAGGAGCAATCGAGATGATAAGAGATGGTTGGATTCTGAGTTTGTTTAGAAGGAATTGTGAGCAGGATTTGCCAGTGACTGAGATGCAGGGTATAATATTCCCAGAGGAGGCAAGGAGGACTCTGAAACTTCTGGCCTGAAAAACTGAAAGGATGGAGTTACCTTTTATAGATATGAGGAGACTGAGGGCAGAGCATGTTGTGAGGATGATGAGAACTGGGAGTTTGATTGTGGATACATTCATCTGAATATGCCCCAGAGCTGTATCCCAGTGGAGATATCAAGTAGGCAGTTAGAGATGCAATTCTGGAATCTAGGGGAGAGGTCCAGGCCAGAGACTCAGTTTGGGACCTGTTGGCAGATGGATGTCACATGAAGCTATGAGATAGCACGAGATCATGTAGGGAGTAAATGAAGACGGAGAAGAGAAGGGGTCTGAGGGTGAAGCCCTGAGGTCCTTCTCTGAGCTACTGAAGAGCCACGCTCAGAATTTGGTGGCAAGTCAGGTTACCCGCAGCAAAGGCTGGTTCTTTTTGGGTACAGATTTCCTAAATCAAGAACATCCTTGGGAGTGAGGGATGGCTGCAAATGGATTGCACATGTATTCTATTGCACCTAGAGATGGGAAGATCTTGGTGTCCCAGTAAGACTTAAGGTGTATACAGTGGGAGACCTTTGGAAGGCATGAAAGCCAGGCTACACAAGTAGATTGTGGGTGATGATGATCGTGTGCTGATGACAGGCTCTGGGGCCTCATGAACCTGAGTTGTCGGCAAGTAATGTGTAGTGAAGTAGATCCCAAGAAGCTGGCTATGCTTGGGTGGGTGGGTGCTGTAGGGGGGGGTCCAGGCAGATTGGAAGAGAGAAGGCAGAAAGGAACCTTTCTGTGTGGTGGTTCAGGGAGTGGCCTCTGCAGTCAGGCTGACCCAAGGTCACCCCCAACAAGTTACTGAGCTGAGCTATCACCAAGGGGCTTAGTTAGCACTGAGCCTGCAAGTGACAATCAGTAAATGGCAACTGTTAGGATTGTAATGATCATTCATGATCTTAGGCTACTCTGTCTACATCCAGGTCTATTCAGATAAAGATTCGGGGATAGATTTCAGAAAAAGCAAGGACAACACGTGGTCCCTTTAAGACGCAAGTCCAGTTCCAAATTCCAAATGGCTGTACTGAAGGTATAAGTAGGAGGAGATGTATTTTTATGAAATTGGGAGCAGCTCCCTCACTGAGAGAAGTGCACCTTGGGAGAATGTGACTCTTGGCAGGGACACATTTTTGTCTCCAAATGAGAAGAAAAAGAGAAAGGCAAGGAGATGGACCAAAGGACAGAGCCAGGGAGGTGGGCGTGTGGGCTGAGCTGGTCCCGGTGTCAGGCTGACCTCCACCACAGGGCACCAGGGAGGGGCTGCACTCCAGGACCAGCCTTATCCCTTCATTTTGAGACAAAACCTAGGCCTCAGCAGGGAAGCAACATGGCAGGGAGAATGGCCTGAAGGCAGAAGGGCTCAGACCAGGTCCAGGTAGGTGGAAGCTGCAATGTGGGATCTGGGCGGAGGTAGGAGGAAGGGGTGAAGAGAGAAGTAGGAGGAAGGGGTAAAGAGAGAAGTAGGAACCCTGGCTCGTGGCCTGGGATTTAGAACCTCATGGCAAGCACCAGCCTGAGACTCAAATTTGTTATTCTTTTTAAGTAAAAATCAGTGGAACAATGAGTAAAATCACCAGAATAATAACTTTACATTTCACTGTGGAATCATCTAGAGTAGAAGTGACAGGATTCATCCTTAGTTAATCCTTTTTGGGACTTCATTTGCAAAATGATTAAAGTCACAGACAAGGGCATGATAAGGTCTTGGGATGAGGAGGAACCAGGAGCTTTGCTTTAGTTATCCTGCAAAGGGGAGGGCAGTTCCTTGGGTTCCTGTGACCCTGGCCATGCAAAGCTAGCATTTCCCCCATCTCCTGGCCCATGGATCTCCTCTGGATCCATGGTCATCATGGAGATCAGTTCGGTTCTCTGGCTTTTAGGTTAAAGGTCAAGGCCTGAAAAGACTTGGACCCAAACTGGAAATTTTGCTTCCCTCTCCATGACTTCCAGCCAGTTCTGAAGCCCTTTCTGTTTGCACATATCTTGCAGAGGGCGTTGGTCTCTCCTGCTCTGACATAGGCTCTGGCCTCCTAAGCTTGCTTTCCAGGGAATCTCAGCAAACCACAAAGAGAATGGCCCTGTTTATTTCTCCTTCATCCAGGCTTGTTTCTAAATAAGAGAAAATTAACTGTCTTCTCTTGCTCTTGAAATATCTGCATGCTGGGATCTGCTGTACTGAGGCCGTGGTGAGTTCAGAAAAGAGCACAGTAAAGAACAATGATTCTGAATGAAGAGGCAGAGATCAAGCTCAGGCCCATCTCTGACCCCTCGCTGACCTCACATCATGCTCCTGCCCTGAATCAAAGTCCAAACCAGATCTTGCCTCCAACACAGCTCAATCCAACAATAGAGTTCAGAGGAGCAATAGTGACCTACTTGTTAAGAGGCGAAGATATCTCCCACACTAGAAGCTCCCAAGTACCAAGGCCTGGATCATTCCCTGAGAATGTTTCCCTGCATCCCTCAGGGCTAGTCATGCCCACGGCTTTAGTGTCTGTGTCCCTAAAGTAAGACTCATTCCTCATCACCAGGCAGCATGAGAAGGATGCCAAAGAGACTTGCCTTTGAACAAGGATTTTATGTTTATGCATCCTCAGCCTTCCTGCAAAGGTCTTAACATCTCATTCTCCAAAACCTGGCGATCCACAAAGGATGAAACTGGCTGCCTGTTGGGCGAATAGGCCAGGCACAGGGGTGGCTGCTGGCTCTTATAGATTTCTAGAATGAGCAGGGCAGAGGCCCCCGGCAGTTACTGAGCCTTCCTTTTTGGGATAGTCCCAGCTCAGCAAAGGTGTACAAGGGGAAGTAAGGAGGGGGGTTATAGGGAAATAGACAGAATCTGTGTTTCTGCGTTCTGAAATCTGTGAGGCTGGGGGTTGATCCAGTGATCAATTTCAACTTACCAAGTGGGGTCCAAGACACAAAGAAACATCCCCTGAGCTCATTTCACTCCAGATCAGCTGGACCCCAAACTTTTGTGGATTCTCAGCCTAGAGTCTGGCTGAGTCCCCAGTCCCCCCACACCTAGCAGCCTGAGATGAAAAATCCCTCGCTGAATTGGCAGGCTTTCACCTCTCTCTGCGGAGCTCTGGAACAGACTAACGAGGTTACCACAGGTGCAGCCTTGCCATTAGCCATAAAAAAATAAAATAAAAGACTACTCTCTGTTGGAGAACGGTGATGGGGGACGCAAGCCCAGAACCTGTTCCTATGGGGCTCTCAAACCATGGGGCCATTTTAGTAACACATTCCTATTTCCCAGCCCAGGATCCATTGACCAGGCGGGCTCTCATTAGGACGGTCCTGGTGGATTCAACATAGCGGCCCCAGTGCCCCAGACGCACTCAAGCAACCCTCAGGGTGCCACCTACATGGGCTGCAGAAGTCCTAGGTGGAGCCATCCTTAGAAAGAGATTAACAGTGATTTCTCAGGTTTATGATTTTAAATAAAGGTCTTCAGGGGAGTCCTGGGGCTTCACTCGTTCATCCATGAGCACATGCTGGAGCTTTGTTTCCAGTGGGAGAAACAGATAATAAGCAACAGGTACATATCTCATGTGTTATTTGGTGACAATCTTATGGAGAAAATAAGCTAGGGAATGGGGTTAGGGAGTCTTTGGGTAAGGGTGCCACAAATACAGGTTTTGTTTTGCTTTTTTCTTTATGTAGACTGTTCCCTTGAGAAGAGAATGAGCCAAGATATGGGGATTGGGGAGAGCAACCAGGGAGAAAGACTAGCATGTTCAAGGCAGGAGAAAGAGCAAGGAGCCCAGTGTGGCTGGAAAGGAAGAGAGAGGGCTGGGGAGATGGCAGGAGGTGCCAGCAGAGAAGGAGCAGGGCTCGATCATGTGGGCCTCGGGGCTCTGTGAGCCCCTGGCTTTTCTTGAGTCAGATGAGAGCCACTGGAAGGTTCTGAAAACAGGGGGCACACAACCTCATATACATGGATCACTCCGGCTGTTGGGCTTGGATGATAAGCAGAGTAAAGTGAAAAGAGGGCGCCTACAGCAGTGATCCTGGTGAGGGACGACAGGCCTCCACAGCCTGGATTTGAATCCTGACTCCATCTCATATGAGCTCCATTACTTTGTGGTTTGTTGCTATGTCATGTCTGACTCTTGCAACCCCATGGACTATATTCCACCAGACTCCTTTGTCCTTGGGATTTCCCAGGCAAGAATTCTGGAGTGGGTTGCCGTTTCCTTCTCCAGGGGACCTTCCCAACCCAGGGATTGAATCCGGCTCTCCTGCATTTGGATTTCTTTTTACTGACTGAGCCACCAGGGAAACCCTCCTTTACTTTGGGTAAGCTATTTAATCGCTCTCTGCTTCTGTCTCCTCATTGGTGAAATGGACTAGTGCCCATTCTTCATAGGGCTCTTTCTAGGGTGGTTGCAAGCATTAAATGAGGTAATACATGCACAGTGCCTGGCACACAGGAAGTGTTCCAACATCAGCCATTATTACGCTGCTGCTGATGCTGTTTGTGGGACACAGGCAGTTTAGAGATGGGAGATCAATATCTTCAGGGGCAAAGGATATCTACACTTGACTTCAAGGGTTTTGATGGACTTCCTAAAGAGCAAGCTTCAGCTTCTAACAAGGTGGGAAGCAGAGCAGCTGCTGACATAGTCCAGCCTGCAAGCTGTGAAGTCCTCAAGGCTGCTGGGCAGGGTTCATGAAGCAGGGCTGGGGCTGAAGCATAGGAGACAGACCAAAACCCATTGTGGAATTGAGAGGCTCCAGGGGACTGTTGGACACTTAGAAAAATCCACTAGTGTATTTGGATTAGAGATACTATCTCAAAAGGTTGACCAGACATTTTAGAATGGGTTACAAGCATTTCTGCTTCTAAGCCAGAGGACACAGGACAGAAACCAAGAACTTGAGGCTAAACTTTTGCATGGAAAATGACCCAGCTATGCACCAGGGTCTGAGGGGGTGTATGGGCTAACAGACTTCTCCAGAATCATATGCTGTCTTATTCTTGGGATTGTGGTTTATCAAGTCATTCTGATAGGAGAAGGCAATGGCACCCCACTCCAGTACTCTTGCCTGGAAAATCCCATGGATGGAGGGCCTGGTGGGTAGTAGTCCATGGGGTCGCTAAGAGTCGGACACGACTGAGCAACTTCACTTTCACTTTTCTCTTTCTTGCATTGGAGAAGGAAATGGCAACCCACTCCAGTGTTCTTGCCTGGAGAATCCCAGGGACGGGGGAGCCTGGTGGGCTGCCGTCTATGGGGTCGCACAGAGTCGAACACGACTGAAGTGACTTAGCAGTAGCAGCAGCAACCATGTCTGCCTCCCTTCTTCCCCTTAGGGGCCTCTCACGCTTGTTTTTCCCTTCTTATAAATGGGATTATCCAGTTCTTGAGTGAGTGTGGAGGGCAGGGGTTTGTCTCAGAAAACAGCCAGCCAACAACCAAACAACCAGTAACTGACGAATAACCAACCAACTAACCAATGGCAGAATAATGGGCCCTCAAGGATGCCCATGTCCTAATTTTTGGAACCTATGAACATGTTACTTTCCAAGGAAAAGGGGGCTTAGGGTTATTAATTGACTAGCCTTAAAACAGGCATTTTGTCCTAGATCATCCAGATGGGCCCAATGTAATCATGTGCCTGCATGCTAAGTTGCTTTGTTATGTCCGGCTCTTTGTGACCCTATGGACTGTAGCCTGCCAGTCTCCTCTGTCCATGAGATTCTCCCTGAAAGAATACTGGAGTGGGTCACCATGCCTTCTCCAGGGGATGTTCCAGATCCAAGGATCGAACCTGTGATTCCTGCGTCTCTTGCATTGCAAGTGGATTCTTTACCACTGGGCCACCAGAGAAGCCCAATGTAACCACAGGGTCCCTAAAAATGGAAGGGAGGCAGAAGGGGAGGACAGAGTGATGAGATGTGAGAAAGATTCAGCCTTTTATTACTGGTTTTGCAGATGGAGGAAGGGGCCACAGGCCAAGGGATGTGGGTGGCCTCTAGAAGCAGGAAAAGGCAAGGAACCAGAGTTGACCCTGGAGCCTACAGAGATGAACATGGCCCTGCCAGTATCCTGATCTCAGCCCAGTGAGACCCATGTCAGGCATCTGAGCTCCAGCACTGTAAGATAATGAATTTGTACTGTTAAAACCACTTCGTTTGTGGCAACATGCTATAGCTGAAATAGAAAACAAACACCGTAACAATTTAAACTGTTCCACATGGTCAGTCTCAGGACTGCAGCATATGTGGCCCCTCAGCCTGCTGCTCCAGCCTTAGCTCACAAGGTCCCTTGTCCTGTGCTCCAGCCAGTCATGGCGTCTTGCCACTCTTGAACTGTGCCTGCCTCTCACCTCTGCCAATGTTTGAGATTCCTCCTAGAGGGTCATTATGTCTTACATTTGCACAGAGCTTTCAGCCTTGCAAAGCACCTTCCACAATAGTTCCATATATGCAAAAGTTACCCTCTCACTACATAGAGGCCTCTTTGAGGGCAAGGTCCTAGACTGAAGTATGTATCTTGTCAGCCCTCGTATGGAGAAGCTTACACGCGTGCGGAGTCGCTTCAGTCGTGTCTGACTCTTTGCAACCCCATGGACTGTAGCCTGCCAGGCTCCTCTGTCCATGGGATTCTCCAGGCAAGAGTACTGGACTGGGTTAGGGAGAAGCTAAGCTGTGATAAAAGTGGGCACAGGAGTGAAAACATGAGGGTCAGGAGGAGGTCACAACATGTTGCCAAGGGCACTGGCCCTACCTCCTGGCTTAGTCACAGCTCTCAAACTCAGACTCCCCAAAGACAGGGCCATACTTTGGCCCTTTAACTGTAGACAGAGTAAGGTGTTCAGTAAACAGTTGCTGGCAACATTTCCCTTAGGACTCTCCCCTGGTTTCTTTAGGTCCTACCATGAGCTCGACCAGATGCTTTCACTCCAAGGACCTCCAGTTGAAGGACGCCTTGGAGAGAGTCTTATGGAGAGAGTCTTAATTCTGGGCACTCCTCTAATGTTGGACTCCTCTGTAGGTCCTGCTCTGGTCTCTACTCCAGGCAGGACAGTCCCCGGGCTCGTCCCTGTCCCCATAGGTGGATGCAGGGCAGAAGGACCTGGGTGTGGGGAGCCAAGGCAGGCCCGCTTTTCCCTCTTTTAGGCACGGCCTGTCCTGTTACTCTGGGTCACTCTAGGTAAACAGGGGAAAGAAAACAATGTCTGTCAGCTACAAAATGAACCCATCAGGAAAGCAGTGTTACTGCCAAGTGTTTTCAGAGGGCACGGCAAACAAAGAAGGTGAAAACCTGCCTTTCACATCATGTCCCAGTTCGGGTCCATGGGCTCTGGTGGCAAATCTGGGAGCAGAGACCTGGTGGCCCTTAAAGAGACCCCCTTTCTACTTGCCTGTCTCCACTCCTCCAGGGTTAATGGGCCTGTTCCCTCAGCTCCTGAGAGGCTCCTGACTGCAGAGCCAGTCGGGGGCAGAGGCTGCTGGGATCCAAGCTGTGATAAGCGGGGCTCCGTGGCAAACCCGGGAGCCCGAGGCAGTGCAGGCTTGCTGGCTGTGCCCTTTCGGCAGTGGCATTCCCATCTCCAAGGAAGCAGCCACCTCAACACAGGACTTCAGCGTCTCGTCCTTTAGGCGGGCAGAGGTGTCCCATAGCAACTGGGGCTGTGATCTGCATATGACAGCGCTTTGCATCTATTCAGGACTTTTCCTCCCCCTGCTCTCTTTGAAATGAGCTTGCCCTATACCCAAGTTCCCTGTGAGTCCCATACAATGAAAACAGCAGTTGACAGGTTCCCTGTAACTCGTGAAATCTGAGTGCATCCAAGGGGAGAAAGAGAGCGCTCATTACTGAAACACAAAACGAGCGCCTTTCAAGGCGCGGCTAGTTGGCCCTTCAGTTTGCTACCGCTGACCCCGCTGCCCTTCTGAGCACAATGAGCAGAGGGAGGAGAGGGAGAGAGAGGTCTTTGCTCCTTAAGTTCCCAATTGATCACCCTCCTAACCCCTCTGGGGGCTTCTTCATCTAAACAATTCAGGAGACAGAGGTCAGGCCTCCAGCCATTCCTCCGGGGAGATCTTCGCTCTCCCTGAAGGGACTTTCCCAGGTGAAACAAAGACAAGCTCTAGAAGCCTCAGATTCCTGCTGGCAATGAAACGGCGGAAATGGAGAAGGGGGAAATGAGAGGTGCCCAGAATCACAACGTGGGGCTCCAGCCCTTTCATCCAGCAAGGCCTCGACACCCTGTTCATACCCTGGGACTGGGCCATGCACTGTGGCAGCCCAGTCATGTCCAGACTCCAACATGGTGGCCAACGACTGTCCACCTAGCACGGGACTGGGAAAAGGAAGCCATGTCAGGGGCGTAAGCTGCTCTTTGTTGGCCCACACTGGTGTTCAGCTGATTAACCGGACATTTAATATCCCCCCAAAATCAGAGGATGAGAAAGAGGAGGAAGCGAAGGCAGAAGAAGAGGAGGAAGAGAAAGAAGAAATTCACGAAGTAGGCCAAAACAGTGCAAGCTTCCAAAGCAAGCCTATAGAAAACTATGACCCATTCCTGAGGCTGTTCAAGGAGGACTCGGGAGGACCCAACCCTGCTGCCTGGATGGTCCACCCCATCGTGCACAAAGCAACACAGGACAGGGTGAATGAAAGAAATACACTGACTCTGGGGCTTATCCCACCCAGTCCTCAGAAGAGCAAGAGATGACTAAGCAGGATAGGGCTCTACTCTTTCATTTCTAATTCCAGAAGTGAGTATGCAGTCCTATTGTGCCAATGATCTACTATCAGTTTACCTGGGGAGCATAGGCAATCATTTAACCATCATGCTTCCCGTTTTATCACTGGGAAATAAACGACCACTTGCAAGTCTCTAAATATGCCATCTGGGTTCATTTTGCCATCTTCCTGCTGGAGTGTCCTCTACCCACTCCCTTGCCTGACAGATTCTTGCTGCTGCTTCAAGCTACATATTTAGTGCTATATTCTTTATACATAGTTATATGTTAGCACTGTTCACATTGTATTATGGTGATCTGTTTACTTAGTTTTCTGTTACAAGACTATAATTCCTTCGAGGGTAGGATCACCCTCAGTCAATCATTATTGATTTTGGTATTGGTGGTGGTTAGCTATTTAGCCATCACCTGAAGAATTGAATTGAATCATGATTAGGATAATTGTTTCTTTTCAGGTCCTAGATTGGGATTCAATAACCAAGGACTTGTGAACAGGGCTATGGCACTACATATCTCTTGTTTTGCTCACTTAGTTGTGTCTGATTCTTTGTGATCCCATGGACTGCAGCACGCCAGACTTCCCTGTCCTTCACCATCTCCTGGAGCTTGCTCAAACTCATGTCCGTTGAGTCAGTGATGCCATCCAACCATCTCATCCTCTGTCATCCCCTTTTCCTTCTGTCTACTATCTTTCCCACCATGAAGGTCTTTTCTAATGAGTTGGTTCTTTGCATCATGTGGCTAAAGTATTGGAGCTTCAGCTTCAGCATCAGTCCTTCCAATGAATATTCAGGACAGATTTCCTTTAGGGTTGACTGATTTGATCTCCTTGCAGTCCAAGGAACTCTCAAGAGTCTTCTCCAACATTACAGCTCAAAAGCATCAATTCTTTGGCGCTCAGCCTTCTTTATGGTCCAACCCTCACATCCATACATGACCACTGGAAAAACCATAGCTTTGACTAGATGGACCTTTGTTGGCAAAGTAATGTCTCTGCTTTTTAATATGCTGTCTAGGTTGGTCATAACTTTTCTTCCAAGGAGCATGCATCTTTTAATTTCATGGCTGCAGTCACCATCTGCAGTAATTTTGGAGCCTAAGAAAATAAAGTCTGACACTGTTTCCATTGTTTCCCCATCTATTTGCTATGAAGTGATGGGACCAGATGCCATGATCTTAGTTTTTTGAACGTGGAGTTTTAAACCAGCTTTTTCACTCTCCTCTTTCACCTTCATCAAGAGACTCATTAGTCCCTCTTTGTTTTCTGTCATAAGAATGGTGTCATCTGCATATCTGAGGTTATTGATAATTCTCCTGGCAATCTTGATTCTGGCTTGTGCTTTATCCAGCCAGGCATTTCACATGATGTATTCTGCATATAAGTTAAATAACAGGGTGACAATATACAGCCTTTCCCAGTTCGGAACCAGTCCGTTTTTCCATGCTCAGATCTAACTGTTGCTTCTTGACCTGCATACAGGTTTCTCAGGAGGCAGGTAAGGTGGTCTGGGATTCCCATCTCTGTAAGAATTTTCCACAGTTTATTGTGATCCACACAGTCAAAGACTTTAGCGTAGTCAATGAAGCAGAGGTTTTTCTGGAATTCTCTTGCTTTTTCTATGATCCAACGGATATTGGCATTTTGATCTCTGGTTCCTCTGCCTTTTCTAAATCCAGCTACCTAATTCTAGGGATCCTATGCACATGGATATTATGAGAATGAGACCCCCAGAGCTATTCAGTATGGTGGCCCTGTTTATGAAACACCTACACAGGCACAATGGGGGAATCCAAGTACGAGGAGCTTCCACTCTAGTTGCAGAGAGGGAGCTAACACGGAAGGATGCAATAAGGGCATTGGCAACGGTGTCCCTACCTGTGGGTATAGCAAGAGTCCTGGGGAAAGAGAGATCTGTTAGGACTACAGTTACTGGAAGGGTTTGAGGGAAGAAAGTAGAGCTTCCATTATTTATGATGATGAAAATAGGATTATAAGAAGAAGGTGAGAGAGAGTTTTTAGGGTAGAGAAACTGTTCTGTATGAAACTGTAATGGTGGATACAGGTCATTATACATTAGTCAAAATCCACAAAATGTATACTATCATGAATGAACCCTAATGTAAACTATGGACTTTGGGTGATTTTGATGTGTCACTGTAGGTTCATCACTTACAACAAATGCACTCACTCTGGCAGGGGATGCTGATAGTGGGGGAGATTGTGTGTGTGTGGGGACAGAGTATATAAGAAATCTCTGTACTTTCTGCTCAGTTTTGCTGTGAATCTAAAACTGCTCTTAAAAAAATTAAGTCCACTTTTTTTACAAATGTATGAGTCCATTTTCAAGCATATTGAAAAAAAGAGCCAGCAAAATACATGGGGAAGGCACCAGATAGCATGGCTTGACCGTAGATTGTGGAAAAGAGTATGCATTAGAGAGTAATAAGAACTTACGTTGGGTTGGCAAGGTGGGGCCAGATGGCGAAGTCTTGAAAGTCAAGCAGAGAAGTCAGGACTTGATTTTGAAGAACACAAGAGGCTTTGTAGGTTTTAGAGCTGAGAAGTGATGTAATGAAAATTATAGCCGCAGAAGCAGAGTTTGACGAGTATTAAGAGAAACTAGAACATTCTCCCAATCATCAAGGCAGCAAGAGTTTCTCCCAGCCCAGCAGCCGTATGCTGTGACCTCATGATTATCTGTGAACAGAGCTATGGAAGATTGCAGTGGATCTGGCAGCAGTGGGTAAGATCCCGCAGTGTTCCGTGAGTATGGACTTGCGAGAAATGGATCAAGATCGCGTTACGAGTGAATCAGGCATACCATGTGATGCAAGGAGTGTACAAGCGTGAGGAGTTGGCCTGGTTATGCCGCTTTCTTGCTGTTTTAAACACGGCCTTGATGTTGCTTTCTTAACATCTAACAAGAACAATAGATAAGACAGTGCTGTGGACAATGGGCCACATCTACCTTCTTGTTTATTCTCTGGGTTTTTAGTACAGAGGGTGAGAGATGAAGATGTGGGTTTCTTTATAAGTTGCACCTTGGGAGTAAGGCAGTCATTCAACAAATAGTTACAGACTCTGAGGACAGAGCAGCAAAACAAACTCCCTACTCTCCCAGAGCTACCATTCTAGTAAGAAGCTGTGTAAAGTTAGCTTCTCATCAGTTGCAGAGAAACGTGGGTCCTAGAACAGCTTAAGCTGGAGAGGCCAGGAGAGAAGGGAAAAACCAGAGAAATATGGGGCTTTGGCACCATGAGGAGGGAACAAGCTTACCTTGTTTTAGAAAAGCAGTCCTCACGTTTTCTACCCCACCATGCCCAAGGGATGCAAACAGATATACCGGCAAGAGTGGCTTGTAGTCATAGTGATACCAGGAAAGGATGGGAGAGGTGAAACTCCCCTGGAGAGGAGAGATCCAGATACTCTCCCAGCTGCATCAGGATAAAGGGATGGAATGAGATGCACTGGAGGCAGTTGCTTCCTCTGAGCATTCTCCAAAAATAGCATCTTTCCAGGAAGATCTTAAAAAAGTACTGTTGACATGAAGATGTTAAGTCCATCATGAAAACACATTAGGGGGAAAGCAAGACTCAGTCTGTCTAATGTGTAATCAAAGTATTAACAATCTGGCATGAGACACAGAGAGAAGCAGGGGCAGAGGGGATAGGGTTAGGCTTCTCAGTGTGCCTGCTCTGCCTGGTATGGAGACCTGGCTGTACCGTTACCCGGGTTTCAAGAATTAGTATAAAACTGGGTCAATGGATACAAGTCATGGAGTGGCAGATTCCACTTCAGTAAGAAAAAAAATCCTGCCTAAGGATGAAAACTTTCAAACAATGGCTCAGATATCAAAGTAGTGGACAGCCCATTCTGGGAGAATTCAAACCCCAGGATGGTCATCTGTTGGAACAGTTATGTTGGATTCCAGGGCCAATCAAAGCCCTCCCACTCTCCCAATCTCAAATTCTAATTAAGGAAAGCAGAGACCTGAAAGGTAGAAGGAGGAGTCTGAGGATCAGCCTCACCTAGAATCCAGATAAAAACCTTTTAGAAGCAAGTATAGGACCCCCAAAGCTGGTTCTTTTGTTTTTTAAGACTAGTAACTATGGTGTTGAAGAAGACTCTTGAGAGTCCCTTGGACTGCAAAGAGATCCAACCAGCCCATCCTAAAGGAAACCAGTCCTGAATATTCATTGGAAGGACTGATGCTGAAGCTGAAACTCCAATACTTTGGCAACCTGATGCGAAGAACTGACTCACTGGAAAAGACCCTGATGCTGGGAGGGATTGGGGGCAGGAGGAGAAGGGGACGACAGAGGATGAGATGGCTGGATGGCATCACCGACTCGATGGACATGAGTTTGAGTAAACTCTGGGAGTTGGTGATGGACAGGGAGGCCTAGTGTGCTGCAGTCCATGGGGTCGCAAAGAGTTGGACACGACTGAGCGACTGAACTGAATGGAACTGAATTAACATTTATTAAGCACTTTACATGAACGAAAGTTTTAAACACCTTAATCCTTACAACCAGCAATGAAATAGGCACTTTATTATTGCCATTTTATACGTGAGAAAGCAGGCACAGAGAGGTTGAGTCACTTGCTCAGGGGCACACAGCTAGAGAGTGCTAGGCAAGGATTTTAACACAGGTGGTCTCCCTCCACTACATAGTAACAAACCATTGTTGAACACCTACTATATGCAAGGCATGGTTGTAGGTGCAAAAGCTGGTTCTCAAAATTGAATGTCGACAGAATTCATTCCCTGCCAGCCCTTCATCCCCAAGGGCTTAGCGGTCATTCCTTCTCCTGGGAGTCATTTTTTAAAAAATGCCCCAAATGGAGAGACAAAAGTCAAAGAAGAGACTTGCTCAGAATTAGAACACAGTCCTCAGGGGTCTGTGCAGAAACTCCAGAACAGAAGGGCCTGGCTCTGGCTAAGTCAGATCCCAGCTGCTCCCAGCCCTCCTCGGCCATCTCGGATGATTGAACAAACAGCTCTAAATCACCCTGTGGGAGAGGAAGCCTGGTCCTCACCGGAGGGCCTGAGACTGGCCCCTGAAAAGGCCGCTCGTCGTGTTTGGCTCCCCGACCCCACCCTTGCAGCCGGGCCTGCAGTGGATGCCGCAGAGTTCAAAGGCGCTACTTCCCTTGGAGCCACATCAAGGACTGGAGTGATGAAAGAGTCCTCTGACCTCCTTACAGTGAGGATGGAACCACCTTTGTATTGTGTGCGTGTGTGTGTGTGTGCTGAATTTTTCCTGTCACTATTGTGTTTTCACGCACTAGATGTAGAATATCTGAAAACAATCATCGGAAATAGTCTCTCACCTACGGCCCGAGGCTGGAACCTGGCCCAGCCTGGGGGAGAGGATGCGTTCCCCCAGTGAGAACCTGGTGACCAGTGTTAAGGAGGCTCATTAGAGGGCACGGCTGGGCTTTCTTAGCCTGGGCCCTGAACACTGGCTCTTTGAGATTTCTTCCACCCACAAGGCTGCAGGCTCTGATGGGAAGGGCCCCAGCCTAGCAGCTCTCTCAGTGGGAGAGGTCCGCCTGGAGGCCACACCTTATCATCCGACCCGTAATGGGCCTCCATCTCCAGGTGTATCACTTCTGCCTGAATACAACCTGATAGCAAGGCCACTCCAGGCCTGATGTCCAGCCCCCTCTGGGGTTCTTGGGGAGGGGCCTTGTGGTGGTGGCAAGCCCTCTGGGGAGACGGTCGGATTTCCACCCATTCTGAGGTCAAGGCTGCTGGGTGCTGGTGGTGGGGAGCTGACGAACTCTGTGGCAGTAAGGAAGGTGTGAGAAGGCTCCTATAAGCCCAGCTCTCCCTCAGACCTGCACAGGCCTGTCTAGGAAACGGGAACACATACTCTCACAGGCCTGCCCCACGCTGGGGTGGACCGCCCGGCTCCAGAGGCCTCCGGTTAACAGAAAGTGCCACAGCGATGCTAACAGGGGCCATCCAGGCCTCTGCGGTGTGACCTCTCCTGTGAGGAGCCAGGCCAAGCGGTGGGCCAATGCCCACAGGCCGAGAAGTAGAGTGGGAACATTGAGGAGGGAAAAAATGAGAAACATGAAGGTTTGTACTGGGGCCGGGCGAGCCGGTTTGCAGGCCGTCTCAGCCATTCTCTGTTGGCTCTGAGGTTTAAAGGATCCAACGAGGAAAAATCAGGCTCCAAACCATGATGGCCAAATATCCCCCAAAGAAGCGATCACCCTTCTTCTGCCCCAAACACTGGCGAGCAAATGCTATTAATAACCCTGGCCACTCCCAGGTCCGCTCAGGGTGCTCAGGGCTGCAGCCTGCTCCTCGGATGCAGCCAGGTGTTTCAAACAGGTTTGGGAAAGTGATCTTTGGCACGGAATGAAGAAGGCGTGTGTGTGTGTGTGTGTGTGCACGCGCGCGTGCGCACATGCGTGTATGCACGGTGTGGGGGGGCACCCATGAGTCCTCTATCAGGGCCAATGTTATTTTTAATTGCCGAGAATCAGCCCATGGCTGTTCCTCAAAGCTGCAGAGTGCGGGCTTGCCAGGGGTCGGAAACCGACTTCAGAGGAGGTAAGAAAGCCAGTCCCAAGGACGGTTCATTACCGAGCTGTCGTGTCTTATGGAAAATCAGGTGACGCCTTGGAGTTTATACAATCCTCTCCCCACCACCTCTCCCTCTTTCATTCCCCTCTAAAAAGGGAGCAGTGAATTTGAGCAATCTGGGAATTTTGGTTTCTGCCCTGCCCCTGAAGCATGACCGATGGCCCATTTTTCAAGCCAAATCTCACCCCTTGCAGGCAGCTGTTAGGAAACCACAGAAGGTGCTTGAAGGAGCACAAGAAATGGCTGGTTCTAATCTGGGGGAAAAAAATGAATTAACAAGGCAGCTACTTATGGAAGAATGTTTTCTTTTCTTCGGCCTCAGCCTGCATATTTTCACAACATGTGTACTCTGTTACCTTGTCACTTCCCTGTTTTCTTTGGGTAAATAACTGGGCTCTGGGCTTAGGGGAAAAAAAGAAAAAGAAAAAAAGCCACATCGAGAGGATCTCTGGGAAGGCCTGCCTGGCTGGGCTGGAGGTGGGGTGCATGAGCGTGCTCTGGGGACCGAACAGGCGCGTCCCAGACCCAGCTCAGCCTGTTCTGGATGGGGCTTCTCACTGAACTCTGCAAGTCACGGTGTGGGAGTCAGGGAAGGGGGGCAGCCCCCTCCCTCAGCCGTGGGGCCGGCAGGCCCCAGAGCTAGGGGGAAATAAAGGACTTTTCTCCTTCGCCAAGTCAAATGGGAAGCCCTCTCTGAACTCCACAGAGTCAACAAAGCACACCCTGGCTCTTCTCCCAGCCTCGTCTTCCCACTCACCAGGGAGCCACCCCAGTGAGGAGGGGGTCGGCCCCCGGGGGCCCCACTGTGAACCATGCCGGACCTCAGTTCCTTTCATGGAACACAGAGGAGGGTCTTCCTCGTTAGCAACATAGCTGGTGTCTGGATGTGGAGGCAATGGTCTCCATCTAGAAAATGCTCCATGGGTTTTGAGTCTCCCTTGCAGAGATGTTACTTTGTTCTTTTTGACTTTTCTGGCCCAGGGATACTTACCTTGGGCTATCTTACCTTGGACTTTTGTACCAGATGAGTACAGAACAGCATTGCTGACCTTTAAAACATGTGCTACTGACGAGGGGGCAGGGAGACAGTTGCTTCATGGCTACCTGGTTATCCTGACAAATTGAGATCTTTTATTTACCAAGCTATAGCATCTCTTAGGTGCTCACAGCTGATCATTACTGATAGTGCTCCCAGTACTGTACCGCTTGCAAAAGGAGCTAGTTTACCATACAGTGAAACACGTGTGCTGGCTCCAGCCTGCAGGGGGAAACTGGGACAAAGTGTCCTTCAAGGCTGAGGCCGGTACCACCACCTCCCCTCCCCCGCAAGGTGGCAGAGGCATAGAGGCGTTAGTTGGGGGCCGTCTGGACCTGCGTTTGTGCCTTTCCTTTCTCCATCTGCTCGGGAGTCTTTGATTCCAACCTGGAACTCCCTATATCACTTTGTAGATCACACAGCCTTCAGCAGGCGGAGGTTTGGAATTCAAACCCGCAGTTTTCGGTTGCAGAGTTCTGGCCCCCATCTGTTGAGCAGAGCTTCCTTCAATATCACTGGGAGGGCATCCATTTTCCGTGAGGTGAGGTCACTTGGAGAGGAAGGCGGGTGTTACCGTAGGCGTTGCTTATTTCAAACTGGCACTTGCAGGGCGTCAAGGGCCTTCAGAGGGAGGAAAAGGGAAAACCAAAGGCTTTCCGGTAATAGGGGAACAAAGGCACTCGTGGACCATCCAAACCATTCGTGTGGCCCAATTCTGAAAAAGGCAGCTTTGGAGATGTGCTTCAAGGCAGACAGGCAGTGGTGAGGACCAAGGCCATAGTCCAGGTTCATGCAGCCCTTGCTGTTCCCAGGACGGCTCAGGACTTTGTACATATCATCTCAGATTTAACCCTCTCAATAACCCTCAGAAGCAGGTACTATTGTTCTGCTTTTCCAGAGGTGGACACCGAGGTGCAGAGACAGTAGGTAGCTTGTTGAAGTTCTCCCTGAGAGATTGGACAATGACGATCACCCAGGCGGGGTGAGTCCAAAGCCAGGGCTTTTGTTCTTCATGCGGGGCTGACTCTGAGGAGAAGCTGCAGGAGCACCCCGCCCCCCCCCCCCCCCACACACACATACAGCATTTAGGAGCAGTTCCTTCATCAGGCTTGATGGCCTGTGCCATGCCAGCAGAAAGCGTCCAGGTGTCTCCAGTCGCCGTCCCAGCTGTGTTTCCATGCAGGGCCCTGCAGTGTCGGTCCCTGAACCATCACACTTGGAGCTGCCCTCCCTCCACCCAGCTCCCCAGGCCCAAGCCCATGCCCACCTGGTTTATATTTGTGCCTCAGTCCGTACTCTCACACTTCTGGTCTTTCCTTCCTCCTTGTCACCTCTTCCTCTAAGTGCCCTGGGTGGCACTTTGCACAGTAGAGGCCCCAAGTCAGCCAGCCTGACCAAATATCCAAGGCTGGCAATTAGACAACCAGCACCGGAATCCTCTAGGATGCTTCAAGAATGCAGATTCTCAGGCGCTGCTGTAAACCTCATTAAGGTTCTCAGCAGAGAGACTGGAAATCTGCATTTTAAACAAGCTCCCTAAGGGGTTCTGACGCTCCCTAAAGTTTGAGGCCCATAGTTTCGGCTTTTTATGAATTATGATGTATTGAACACGAGCCAGATGTAGCCACACAGAAACCAGATAGCAACGCACTGAACTCTGCCTCTTGTGGTTCAGAGGCTGTAGAGCAGGCGCCGTGCAAAGAGCTGGGAGTTTAGCTGGGTCCCCGCGTGGGTATTCTCAAATGGGGGGACTGGGCTGAGAGGAAGTAAGGACTGGCACAGGAAGATGTAGGAGGCGACGTGGTCTCTCTGCCAGTCCATCTGAAACTCCTGGAGAGGCGAAGGCCCTGGTAAAAAATTCCCCAGCAAAAGTTCCAAGTAGAGTGAGTCCAGAACCCCATTTTAAAAGGCATTCCTGAATCTGGCCATTTCCTGCTGGATGATCCCAGCAAACAGGATGGAGAGTATATCAGGCCCTAGGGCTTTCAAAAGGGAAAGCAGACAGCCTGCAAAGCAGAAAGAACGCGGTGGACACCCAGGTAGGCCACCCAGGGCAAAGGAAAGGACATTCCAGTACTGCTGAAGGTCGCTTTCAGAGGCTTAGCAGAGAAGCTGCCCCGAGAGACCCCGAGTCCCCAACTCATTAATGGAAGACACTCCTGGGAAGGCCACTGTGTCCAGATAATGAGATTAAGCTTTTGATCAGTTTGGAGTTTGAGGAAATGAAAAAAAGAAAAATCCTTTATAAAATTGGAAGTGTTTTTCCTCAACTCACCAACAACTCCAAAACAACTGAACACAGAGTACTTTAAACTTGGCACGTGGTAGAACCTCCATGAAAATAATTTCTCAGCTCATTTAAAGGAAAATAGTGCTATTTTGGTAACCACCTATAACAGCTGGGCATGCTCTGAGGAAGTAACTCAAGTGCAAATTTGACTGTTAGTCCGGAAAGTGGTTAGAAGATGAGATGGAGATCCTGTCTGAAGCATCACCAACTCAGTGGACATGAATGTGAGCAAACTCCGGAAGGGAGTGAAGGACAGGGAGGCCTGGGGTGCTGAAGGCCACGGGGTCACAGAGCGGGACATGACTTAGCAACTGAGCAACAACGACAGAAAAGTGGGACTAGGAGGAGAGAAAGCAGTGAGGTGGCACGAGCATGGGGAGACTTTGGGCCCACGGAGGCCAACTTCTCCTTCTGTGTCCATGTGGACTTGGATGAGCCACGCCAAGGCTCTGGGTCCAGGGAGCACACGGATGAGCAGGGGAGAGTCCAGTGTGGCCAGCAGAGCGGCTGCCCTGTGGCACAGGGGCCACCCGAGCGGATACATGGAGCCTCTGTCCACTCTGCATGCTTGAGTCCTCCTCAGAGTCCAACCTGGGCAAACCCAGACCTTTCCCACTGTCTCTTCAGTGGGAAAACCACAGGAAACAGAGCAGCTCTGCGGTCTTCTGCAGAGTAATAAACTTAGAGCATTACTCAAAGTTGCCCCTGTGATGTGTATTTATATAGTGTCATATATTTATTGACATTGTGTTGCACAGCACTTATACAAATCATAAATACCTGTCATTTGTGTTTATATAATGTTTCACATATAGTGTCATATATGTTTATACAGTGTCATATATATGACACTATACAAATACAAATTGAGGGTTTTCATATGTATATTACAAACACCTAGTACATTATAGGTATATATAGGTAAATATCTATATATAGGTATTTGTATATATATACACATGGGCTTCCCTGGTAGCTCAACAGTAAAGCATCCACCTGCCAATGCAGGAGATGCAGGTTCAATTGCTGCATTGGGAAGATCCCTTGGAGAAGGAAATAGCAACCCACTCCAGTATTCTTGCCTGGGAAATATCATGCACAGAGGAGCCTGAAGGGCTACAGTCCATGGGGTCGCAAGAGTTGGACATGACTTAGCGACTAAACAACAACAACAAAATATATATATATACACACACACAGGCACATATATGTTGGTATTTGTATGTATATATAAAACACTATACAGAAAGACAAATCACATATACAGACCTGCATGAGCCACTGGTTAAATTACCTAAGACTTCCCAATGAAACCACAGACAATAAACATTTGACTCTTACTGAGGGTTGAATTGTGTCCCCCAAAAGATATACTGAAGTCTTAACCTGTGAATATGACTTTATGTGTAAATAGAGTCTTTGCAGATGTAACCAAGATGTGAATTAAAATAAACTCATACTAGAGGAGAGAGGGCCCTTATTTCAGTATGACTGGTGTCCTTGTAAGAACAACAGAGATAGACATACAGAGGGAGAAGACACAGACATGCAGGGGAGAAGGCCCTATGGAGATGGAAAGAGATTGGAGTGATGCATCTTATAAGCCACGAAACTCCAAGGATTGCCAGCAACCATCTGACGCTAATAAGAAGCAGAGACGGGTCCTTCCTGAGAGCTTGCATGGCTCTACAGGCACCTTGACTTCAGACTTCTGGTCTCCAGAACTGTGAGAGAATGCATTTCTGTTGTTTTAAGCCACCCATTTTAGCATCAGTGTGTGAGTCTTTGCTAGGGCAGCCCTAGGAAATGAACAGGCCTCCTGCTGTGGAATGGAAGAGAAGCAAAGCCTTAGTGTTCACCAAGATTTTGCATCTGCTGAGCCCCCACTTCTTGGCTCCTTTCCCTGGAAGTCTCTCTCTCTCTCTCTCTCTTTCTCTCAGGGGAAGGGGTAGGGTGGAGATACTTAACTGTTTCCAACTGAAACCAACATCTGACAGATTATGAAGCTCCCATACTCCCCAGTCCTCGATGGTGATGGCTGATGGCTCAGGACAACTGGCCACCTACCCTAAGTCCACGCCTGGTCATCTGGAAACTGGTAGGTGAGAGAGGATGACACTCCATAGTCTTTCTCTCCCTGCCCCACTCTCTCCCCACACCAGGACAGCTTTTTTGAGAGCTTTGAGCCCTCAAAGTGTGGTGGAAATTTATGGCTAGTGTTCTAGATGGGAGTTTCAGGCTGTTACAGAGTTTTGTCTTTTCACTTTAATGGTACACAGGAATCCTCCCCACCCTCCTCCAAACAGCCACACATCTTTTTAAAATTTGCACCTTTTTTTTTTTTTTCCCCAGACTGGTTCCCTATGGTGAAGGAGAGGGTAGGAAATGCCCAATAAATCATCCATCTGTCCTCACTCAATTGAGAGGCAGGAAATGCCGAGAACAGTCCCCTTACCTTTTCCACTTTGAATATAACAAGAGCTATCAGGACCCTTTGAAGGGCAGCCCCTCTGACAGCAGTATTAATTCTTCAAGGCCACTGGAGTTGTTTCCAGGCACCAGACCCAAAGGCGACAGGCACGTTTAGGATGCTGACTGCCTCTGCTGCCCGCCCCTGCCGTGGGCAGCCTCTCCCTGGGCTGGCCCTGGGAAGTGGATGCAATCAGCTGCAATCTAAGGGGCTCCATGTCCATGGCATGGTAGTAACTCTCTGCAGGACAAAAGGAATTTTAATCCTTAGTCCTGTCTTTAAGGAGTTTACAATCTAGATGGCACAACAGCTAAGTCATGAACATCAAGAAAATGACCCCATACAAGGGGGTTTATAGGAAATTTCCCAGGAGAAGTTGGGTGTGTATGGAAGAAATGGAAGATGCTTACAGGCATGAACACCAGGAAGGGTTTGGGAACATGCTAAGAGGAAGAAGGTGCCGGAGCTCCTGAGAACAGCCTGGAACAAGTGGTGAAGCCACTCATGTGCCTTCTCGGGGGATGGTGAGAAGCTGGGGTGTGTGGAGATGGCCAGGCAGGGACAGGAAACATGGCTGGAGAGGTGAGCAGAGGCCTTGAGTTGGGGGGCGGGGGGTGGTCTTGAGAGCTTGGCTAAGAATGGTGGGTGGTGGAGAGGAACAGATTGAAACTGTGCCCAGAATCTGTGTAAACGGATTGTTCCTCCCAAATGATGGCTTCCCCTTGGACTTGAATTCAGAAAAGGGCCTGTTAGGCCTGATAGGTGCTCCACCCCAGGCTTCCTGGTGGCCATGCTGTGGGTTCTGATGCACTTCAGAGCAAACCTTCCCTCAAACCTTGTGGGATGTTTTATCCTCCAGTCTCCCACACTAGAATCACCCTTCTTTGTTCCCTGTCCCTTTTGCTCTTTCTGGCCACCTCGCCTCTCAGACGGTCCCCACCTGGGGTGTCCCCTGCCTGCCCTCCACCCCCATCTCCTCTGACCTTCCTTGCTCACCTGGCCCCTGCCTTTGGGGCAGATAGGCCTGTCCTTCAGGAGCACGGGGCATTTTCAGCTGGGTCTGCTTTTCTCTACAAGACTAGCCCTCTGCCTCTGCCGGGGCCACCATGCTCCATCCAATCCTGGCTTTTAGGAGCAACCTGGAAGGGAGCAGGCTGCACTGGGAGGAGGGGTATGCTGGGAGGGTGTGAACAAGAGGATGGTGGGGAGGCAGCTGGCTCCTGGGACAGCCCGAGCAAGGCCTTGGGAAGGAGGAGCCCTCAAAAAGGAGGATAGGAAAGTCAGCCCTGAAGGTGGGTCTTTCCTGAGTGAGGTCTGTTTCCTTCACCTGACTGGAGCCACGAGCCTTTGTCTGTGCCTTCAACACCACTTCTCCAGGCCCCAGAAGGCTCTGGATGTGTGTGGACACTCAGTACATATCTACTGAATAAGCGAAGTGGTGGTGAAGGGGTGAGTGGGTAAGTGAGTAACTCAGTGGAGTCCCCACCAAAGAGAAGGGACACTGTCTGCAAGCCCACAGCAGATGATGGGGTTCTGGACACTCTACCCTCAAATATGGCAACTTAATACATGAAATATTTTAAGCTGAAGGAGTCTGAGAAAACAATAGAAGCAAGAAAGTCACTCTGACTGTCCCCCTGACTCTTTTCCCCTGACCCAGCCCATAAAACCCTCATGTGAGGGGTGCCCTTCCTGTGACCGAAAGTATATCTGTCTCTGAAGACAAAGGAATGCCAAGAAGAATCCTAGCAAACAAGCTTTGCCAAGTTTCCCCGGTTTGTTCCACTGGCCTCATGTTCCTATCCTATCCCTCCACGACTGCCCACTCTTCATCAGACCTAGCATAAAAATATCCAATCTATTTCTCTGGGTCTCCCTTTCCTGATAAAGGCCCTCGTGTCACATAAAACTTACATTAAATAAATGTGTATGCTCCTCACCTGCTAATCTGTCTCTGGCACTTTAATTTTCAAGCCCAACAGGGACCTTGAGGGAGTGCAGGAAAATTTTTTCCTCCCTTACAAGTTGATGACCAGACATCCCAGGAACTCTGGCAGGCAGAGGAGGGGACTCACTCCCACACCTGTCGCCTATTTCAGCCACACTGAGCCAAGCCTGGCTGCAATCGCAGACAGCACTGAAGACGTCCCCTGAGACCACACGTTTCACACCCCCCACGAGGTGGACCTAGACCCTCACTGGTTTAGGGTGTGAACTGTCCGCTTCTCTTGAGGGCCAATGTGGGCTTCATCTCCCTGCAATATCTGCTTTATGGACTGGATGTCAAGGCTTAATGTTTTATCGCTTTCAGAAATATTTTAATTGTGAAAGGTGACTGTACTAAACTCCACATACTTGTGTTAATGTACAGTGTTTGTTTTTCTCTCTCTAACTTCACTCTGCATGTCAGCCTTTAGGTCTATCCACGTCTCTACAAATGGACCCTATTTTGTTCCTTTTAGTGGCCGAATAATATTCCATTGTATATATGGACCGTACCTTCTTTATCCATTCATTAGTTGTTAGACATCTAGGTTGTTCCCAAATTGTACAGATGAACTTGTTTCCAGGGCAGGAATAGAGACAAAGATGTAGAGAGCAGCCATGCGGAGTCGAGGGGCGAGGGGAGAGTGGGATTGGCATATATACACTACTTTGCATAAAATAGCTGGCTAGTGGGAACCTGTTATAAAGCACAGGGAGCTCAGCTCAGTGCTCTGTGATGATCTAGATGGGTGGGAGGGAGGTCCAAGAGAGAGGGGATATACGTATACACAGAGCTGATTCACTTCCCTGTACAGCATAAAATATAATTGTAAAGTAATTATATTCTAATAAAAAAGATAGCTGTGCTGAGCATATAGCATTTAACAGAGGAGAAGGAAAGGAGAGAAAGGGACCCAACACATATTAATTCCCTATTATGAACTAGTCATATGCTAGTACTCTTAGGAAGTCTTTATTTATCCTAATGCCTCTACCGCTACTCATTCAACAGTTCTTTTTTGAGCACCTACCATGCCCCCGGTATGGTCTAGACTGGGGGAAACAGCAGGGAAAAAACAGACAAAAATCCAGTCCTCATCACATCTACATTCTAGTAGAGAAAACAAACAAGAAGATGAGGAGTATGTATAGGATAGAGAAGGTGAGAAAAATAAAGCTGGGGAGGAGACAGGAAGTGCCAGCAGTGGGAGTTGGCTGTCGGAGGGACACAATTTAAAATCAAGTGGACAGGGAAGGCACCACTGAAACGTGTTATCTTTTTGGATTGAAGAGGTGAGGAAATGAGCTGTGGTGACATTT
Organism: Bubalus bubalis; assembly: GCF_019923935.1. Taxonomy (NCBI): domain Eukaryota; kingdom Metazoa; phylum Chordata; class Mammalia; order Artiodactyla; family Bovidae; genus Bubalus; species Bubalus bubalis. The sequence continues at coordinate 22,966,336 of NC_059167.1, forward strand.
GGGAGAGATTTTAGGTGCAGCAACTGCCTGCAGAGAGTACGGTCCTGTGCACACATGATCTGTTCAAGGCTCAGCGAGGAAGGCAGTCTGATGGGAAGAGCACTAAGTCCATTCTGACCATGGAGAGAACTAGCTTTTCCTGGTAGCTCACCTGGCTAATTCATCTTGCTAAGGAGGTCAAGGTCATAGGCTTAGGATATATCTGTTTCCCAACAAATGTCATCTCACAAGGGCAGAAGGGACAATACAAGAGAATGGACAGTCTGTCACAACTCTGTCTTTCATGCTGGTCTGGAGCCCAGCGCCAGTACTGCTACCTGTCTGCTTAGACAAATCACATTCTCTGAGCCCAGATAAATCACAGTCTCAATTTTCTCTTTTGCAAAATGGGTACACGCTTAATAACTTTCACCTGAAGACATTGGACTAAATAGGACTATATTGTATAAAACATTTGTAAACTGCGATGTGCTGTAGAAATTGTTCACTGTTGTTATTATTATACCATAAAGCAATTCAGGGGCTCTGTTCAGCTCATGCTGGATCTATAAAGCCATTCTAACAGGCAAATATAATTTCTTAGTTCTGTGTGCCAAGTTGCAAAGACTATTTTTACTTATTATTTGGAGTGGGAAAAGACTGCATGAGGCTCTCTGGATGATCTATCAAGCCATTTCCCAAACTTCAGATAATCCTACGATCCCCGCCCTTACCCCACCCCCCATCTCAGTTTCTGTCTCACAGCCTCACTGGAGAGAGTTGTGTGTCTGTGCCAATGGCCTCTGTTACTAAATCCCATGGTGTGACCTCAACTGGGCTCTCAGTGCTGCCAACAGCTTTCATCCTTTGGTTAAACCCTTGTTTGCTTCGTGCGGTGAGAACTCCAAACCCAAGTCCCCAACTCCACATCCACTCCCCTTGTTCCCGGCAGATGGCTTGGCTTTGGCCACACTAAGGTGCAAGTTCAACAACATGGGCTTTTCCCTGCCTGGACATTTCTTGTGTGTGTGCATGCCAAGTCCCTTCAGTCATATCTGACTCTTGCAACCCTGTGGACTGTAGCCCTCCAGGCTCCACTGTCCATGGGATTCTCCAGGCAAGAATACTGGAGTGGGTTGCCATGACCTTCTCCAGGAGATCTTGCCAACCTAGGGATCAAACCTCCGTCTCTTATGTCTCCAGCATTGGCAAGCAAGTTCTTTACCACTAGTGCCACCTGGGAATTCTAGACCTTCATTATCAAACCTTAATCTACTCTTTACCCATCTTTTCTAGATCCAGAGCCAACATTATCTCCCAGTGGGGGGAATAACGTCTTTCTGTACGGGTGGGCACATCACACTTTCTATAAAAGCAATCAGAGTGAACAAAAAGGATTTATCAGTAAGGAAGCTGATCACTGTGCTGTTTTTAAGAGCTGAAGCTGAGAGCCAACTCTATGTCTAACAAAAGGGGATTGGTTGAATTCATTATGGGTTCAGCCATGACATATCAAGAAAAACTTTATAAGTAGGAAGATCCCAGTTTTTCTAAGGGCCAAAAGAAACAAGTTTTTTTTTTTTTTAACAACACAAATATGTGCATGGGGGGTAAAAAAGACTGGAAGAAAATACACAAAAATAGAAATAGTGATTATCTTCAGGTGATGAGTGTGTGATTTTTATTTACTCTTAGTACTTCACCATGTTCTGAAATTTCTACTGTAAACATATAGTATTTTTATAATTAGAACAAAAGGCAAAAATAGTATTAACAATGTTTCTCTGAAGAAAGGCCACTTGTGATTTAGTTCTGCTTGTTTCCCTTTAAATGCAGCCTTTTTGGGTGGTGTCTGGTTGTCAGCTGCACAGTAACTCTTGTTACATGTAAGGACTAGAAGCAGAGAAAACCATAACCAATTAACATTACAGTGGGAACCGAGGCATGCAGAATGGAAATGCCTCAACAGGAACGTGTTAGTACTAATTTTTTTTCCACTGTTGGACAGGTGTTTAGGGGAATGCGCTAAATTTGCTCCAGATAATTTATATTTAAAAAAATGCTTTGATTACTTCATTTTTCTGCCTTCGTTTTCATGGGAACTTTTCACATGTGGAGCCATTTGGTTATGGCTATTTCATTCTAAGTCTACTTAATCTATCTGAGGCCCTACTGTGTGCCAGCGCTGGTAGTGTAAGGGCTTGTCTACCAGGGGTTCTCAACAGGGGACGGTGTGGCTCCCCCCACCAGGGGCTTTGGAAGTGTTTGGCGGGTGTTTTTTTGATTGTCAAAAGTCACAGAAGGAAGGGCGCTATTGACTTACAGGGGGTGAGGACCAAGGTTGCTAAACAGCCTACACTATATAGACAGTCCCGTGTAACCAAGAATTGACCTGCCCCCAGTGCCAACACCCTGGGGGAGAAGAACAGAACTGGATAGTTGATGCTGGCCACGTCTGGGAGGGACAGAGAGAAAGGAGGGCACAGCTGCTTCTCAGCAGCAGCCTAGTATCACCGTGCTGAGACAGGGTTACTGGATCGCCCAGGTTCTCCAGCAAAGCCAGAAATGTAGATGATGATGTAAAATTTCCTGATTTTTAAAAAACACTGCATGGGCCAAACAAAACACATCTGTGGGCCAGATTTGGCCCTCAGGTTGCCAATTTGCAACCCCGTCTTAGGGAAAGACACAGTCCCTGTCTTCATGAGAGTATAACGGAGCCCTTATGAGTTCAAGTTCAGGTTCAAGAGTGGACAAACCTGGGTTCAAATTGCAGCTCTGTCATTCACTACCTATGAGTTCAGGCAAGTAAACATCCTCTGAACCTCACTTTCCTACTCCATAAAACAGAACACTCATTGGGAGTGCTGTGAAGATTAATCTTAGCAGAAGTCCCCAACAACTTGCACATGGGGAATGAATAATAAAGTAGAATGACCATTATTATTAAGTATGTCACAGCCTAAAACAAACACCTACTGTGTACAGCACACTGTGCTAAGTGCTAAGGACTTAACAAATAAGTGCGAGAGAGAGTCCTTGACCCAAAGGGGTTTTCATTCTGGAAAGTGAGAGAAACTCTGGATGTTGTGAGTCAGTCAGCTATAAGAATGTTACCTGCATCAGTTACAGGAGACCAGAGGAGGGTCCTCTGTGTGGAGGGGGGTCAGGGTTGGGGGAGTCCTTCCAGACAGAGAGGGAGCAGGAGGGGCAGCCCAAGCAAAAGCAAGATAATAAAATCATCATCATAACTGGTTATTACAATGGTAGCTATGGCATGCTAGGCCCTCTCTAAGTGCTCCATGGGCTGGTAAGTACGCTCCTTTGGCTTCATACACATGAGGGACAAGGCATGAGATGGGAAGGGTCCTCTGGAGCCATGCGGATGCTGAATGCCAGGTCAGAGCATGGCAGACTAGCTCACTTGTTGGCAGGGAAGGGGAAGCACAGAAATGACCTGTGGGAGTGGTCATCAGGGGTCGGTGAGCACAGGATAAAGCAGAAGTGGAGACGAGACAGCAGGCTTGTGGGGAAACCCCGCGTGGGGCCTGGGAATGGGTGGGGAGCCCCGTGAAGGATGCTTTCTTTACCAGATCTCTGGATGGATGAAATTTGGGAGGTGGTGGGGGATGCTGCCCAAACTGACTGCCTCGGGGGGATAATGGGAATTTTATAGAAGGAAAACATTTTAAACTCGTCTCTTCCCACCTGCATGTTCCTCTGGTTCTCCTCCACCAGCACGTCTGTGTTCTCTGCTGACCAGGTCTTGTGGTTGTAAATACCTTTTCCTTAACTAATTTTGAAAATTTGGAAGCATCCCCTTCTTTTGCTAATGTACTGTTATCTTCAAATTTCTCCAGAAAATACTCAGTCCCTCTTTGTCCCCAACTCTCTATAACAGAGATCATTGCCAGGGTCGATGGCTTGAGCACAGCAAAGCTTCCAGAGTTCTGACCCTTCCAGGCTGGCTGATATAAAATCCCTTACTGCATACAAAGGAAGAGTGTGCAAATTCTGTGAAACGATTTTTTTTTTTCAGGGGGAAACTGGTAATCCACTAAGAGAACAAACTGTTTCTGAACACTCCCACACATAGTCCAACAGGCAAAATGCTGTTTATACACGAGGCCCATCTACTTCTCAAAGCAGAGCAAGCCACACCTCTCCCAGAGAAGATTTTTGTTAGCTGTGATTGTGATTTATTCGACAGGATGGAGAGTAATAAGACTATTAGGCTAGGCATGCATGATGCCTGAGGCTCTCTAGCCATAACCTGTATTAGTCCAAACCAGTGCTGCTTCATTGCAATGCATCTGTAAGAAAGAAAAACTCCACGAAATATCACTGAACACCTGGGTCCCACAGGTGGACTCCTTGGTGGCTCAGATGCTAAAGCGTCTGCCTACAATGCGGGAGACCCCGGTTTGATCCCTGGGTCGGGAAGATCCCCTGGAGTAGGAAATGGCAACCCACTCCAGTACTCTTGCCTGGAAAATTCCATGGATGAGGGAGACCGGTGGGCTTACAGTCTGTTGGGTCACAAAGAGTCAGACACGACTCAGCAACTTTCTTTTTCTTTCTTTGTTTCGGTCCCACAATGACGGTACAACTCTCATTGGGGATTATGCACCTTAAGGCTTCCAGGAAAGGACCGCTTGCTCTGAAGTGAGTCAAACGCTGTTGGGTCCCCATTTCCAGGAGGCAAAGGGAACAAGCACAAGTATGTGGTGGGCGACACTGCAGAAGGGAGCGTCTGTCTGTGGTGTAGACACAGGAAGGGAGTGGGGCTACTGAGGAGAGCTGAGAGGGTCTCTCTAGGCTGCTACATTGGACCCTCAGATGTCCAAGACCCGCTAGTTCTTTTCCCAAAGCAGGACAGCCTATGTCCCCCTTCAGAGACTCCCTGCTCCCCCCAATTCTTCTCCCAGGACCCACCCCACCCCGTGAAACAGATGCAGGACAGTTCACAGAGGCAGAGTTATTAGACAGCAGTCTGAGCTGACCAACATTTTCACAGGCTGCCTCCTCGGAGACGGCAAGTTTCCCATCCCCAGAGATGACCAAACATCAGCTCAACATCTATCAGCAGCGACTGTGGCTTCCTCAGAAACAAAGAAATACCTATCAGACCCTTCTTTCCTTCTTCTAGACCCTCCTATAAAAATGTATCTGGGGCATGGATGAAGAACCAGATATAGGCTAACAATCCCATGGTTACTGGGTCCTGTGATTTTGTGCAGGTCACTTCTCTTTGGTCAAGTGGGGATTTGGGCTCATAGAAATCTGAGCTGGCTCCTGGGGCGAACATTCTGTGACTTGTAGTCATTGTTGTTTAGTCACTCAGTCTTGTCCGATTCTTTGAGACCCCATGGATGCAGCACGCCAGGCTTCGCTGTCCTTCACTATCTCCTGGAGCTTACTCAAAATCATGTACATCATGTCAATAATGCCATCCAACCATCTTATCCTCTGTCACCCTCTTCTCCTCCTGCCCTCATTCTTTCCCAGTATCAAGGTCTTTTCCAATGAGTCAGCTCTTTGCATCTGATGGCCAAAGTATTGGACTTTAGCATCAATCAATGGAAACAGTGAGAGACTATTTCTTTGGGCTCCAAAATCACTGCAGATGGTGAATGCAGCCGTGAAATTAAAAGACACTTGCTTCTTGGAAGAAAAGCTATGACAAACCTAGACAGCATATTAAAAAGCAGAGACATTACTTTGCCAACAAACGTCCATCTATTCAAAGCTATGGTTTTTCCAGTGGTCATGTATGGATGTGAGAGTTGGACTGTGAAGAAAGCTGAGCGCCGAAGAATTGATGCTTTTGAACTGTGGTGTTGGGGAAGACTCTTGAGAGTCCCTTGGACTGCAAGGAGATCCAACCAATCCAACCTAAAGGAGATCAGTCCTGGGTCTTCATTAGAAGGACTGATGTGGAAGCTGAAACTCCAATACTTTGGCCACCTGATGCGAAGAACTGACTCATTTGAAAAGACCCTGATGCTGGGAAAGATTGAGCGCAGGAGGAGAGGGGGACGACAGAGGATGAGATGGTTGGATGGCATCACCGATGTGAAGGACATGAGTTTGAGTAGGCTCTGGGAGTTGGTGATGGACAGGGAGGCCTGGCGTGCTGCAGTCCATGGGGTCGCAAACAGTCGGACACGACTGAGCAACTGAACTGAACTGAACTGATTCCAATGAATATTCAGGACTGATTTCCTTTAGGATTGACTGGACAGTGGCTCAAAAACTGGGGTCATTCCAAGTCCAGCTCAGAGCCTTGGGATTAGCTTTGTCCTTCAGACAGGAGGGACAGCTGGAAGCATTATCTGGTGGCTTTAGAAGGACCCGACATGGCCCTGGGCTCTAAGTTCTCTCAGCTCCCACCCTGACTCCAAATGCCTGAAATGTTAGCCTCCTAGTTATTCCCTGGGGATCTGAATCCTCCCAGAGACTGATCAGGGGTTCTGCACTCAAATGCAAATTATACCATTAAATGCTATAGGGGTGGGAGGAGGGATTAGCTGGCAACCCTGGGAGCCTTGCCTAAGGCCCTTGGGAATGACAGCCCCCCACAGGGGTAGGTCAGGAGGGAAAGAGTGGAAAAAGGGAGTGAGCTCAGGAGGGGTCAGAGGCCTCTGGCTGCCCCCACTTCATCTCCAGTGTGCTCTGGAACACGGGCCCTGGGTGGGGGACTAATCCCCAGGCCACTCACCCTCTGCATTGTCATGGCAGGGTCAGGACCCCCACCCCATGTGTCACTGGCTACACTTTTGGCCTGAAGTGCCCTGTGCTAACTTGCCATTCTCCAGGCTAGGCTCAGAAACCAGGCACATCCCTTGTTCCTTTCTTTTCTCAGAGGCTCAGAGCAGAGGGGCTGCTGAGGCTGCAGCTTGGGGAAGGGCACACAGAGAGTGAATGGCAGGGCCAGCTACGAACCAGCTCCAACAGAGTAAACCAAGCTCTCCTTCCTGCCCTCTCCCCATTCCACCCCACAACCCTTTCCAATCAGCCAGTCTAAAATTACCATATTTACAGCATCTGCAGCCAAGCCGAGCACTAAACAAGATGAATAGCCATGACGCACGAGCTGAGTAAAGTATGCGGCAGGGCGGGGCTGGGCTGGGCACCAGGGTGAGTAAGCCACAAAAGGAGACTGGTGCAGTCCCAGGCAGGGTGATGGACAGGATTCACCCGGCACTAAATGGAAGTGAGGGAGGGGCAAGGAAGCCCTAGCAAGCTCAGTCTGCTAGAAAGAGAGAGAGATGGAGCAGTTAACAAAGGAGGGGAGAGATAGAGAGCTATAGATAAATGGATGGATATAGTTAGATAGATGTACTGTGCTGTGCTAAGTCGCTTCAGTCTTGCCCGACTCTTTATAGCCCTACTGACCATAGCCCGCCAGGCTCCTCTGTCCATGGGATTCTCCAGGAAAGAATACTGGACTGGGTTGCCATGCCCTTCTCCAGGGGATCTTCCCGACCCAGGGATTAAATCTGTATCTCTTACCTTTCTTGTATTGGTAGGTGGGTTCTTTACCACTAGCACTGCCTGGGAAGCAGGTGGATAGATAGATAGACTATGAGAATATGATGGATAGATAGATAGACTATGAGAATATGATGGATAGATAGATAGACTATGAGAATATGATGGATAGATAGATAGACTATAAGAATATGATGGATAGATAGATAGAATATGAGAATATGATGCTAACTTTACAAAGCTTCTCATTTTCCTTCTTTAGCTTTCCTCCCTAAGAGGAAAATGTTGAGGCCTGTAAGACAGGATCCTTTAAATTGTGTGTGTGTGTGGCGGGAGTCCTCCACTGGAGGACTTCTTACAGTGGGACACCCATGTCTCTGAGTCCCCAAGCAGCCTTTTCCAGGTAAGCTCTGCTCAGCCACACAGACTACATGACTCCATTCACAGAAAGGGTCTGAAAGTCTAGGCGATGAAGCTCTGGGAGAAACCAGGGGGATGATGGGAGTGTGTTCTGAGTCAGGGTGTCCAACATTCTGTCCCAGCCTGGCCTGTTCTTTCCCTGGGAGGGAAAACGCCCCCACAAAGAGAGTAGAGACTCAAGACCTGCAGATGCTTTCTCAGAGAATTTCAGAACCAGGAGGAACCTGAATCCACTGGTGATAAGCGGAAGAGATGGGCTAAGGAATCTAGGTCCGCAGACTCAGAGACGTGACCTGATTCTCCCATCCTGAGGCTCACAGAAGATTCCCTGGCACCCTAGGGCTCTGAGTGAGCCGGACTGTTGGACCCCTATGCTCCTCCCTGGAGTCAGAGCACCTCCACTTTGGTCTGCTTTCCAGGCTTCTCTTTAGGTTTTCAGTTCTTTTCCACAACATTTTCAGTGATGAAAATCAGTGTGGAAATCACTGGTCTGTCCCGGCAAGCAGGAAGTGGAAAGCAGTATGCGGTGGCTGGAAGGCAGGCAGGCAGAAGGAGGGTCTGTAGAAACAGGGTGGGATGTGGCAGAGGATGCTGAGAAAAGGAGTGAGCCCTGAGGGGGGGTTGGGATCAGCTCTTCCATGTGAACCAGCTCTCAGAGGAAACCATCTCCCTGAGAGAACTGGAACCAGCCGCCATCGCCCTGCTGGCCCCTGAACCGGACCCCAGAGTGGGGGCTGTCTGTCAAGCAACCGTCAAGTCCCCTTGAGCCATTCTCAGCAGAAGGTGATAAGAGGCAGGACGTGCTGGCGTTGGAGTCATAACTGCCCACCCAAAAGGGTTTCCAAGCTGAGGACCTCCTCAAATAGGCACACCATGCGGCACATGTCTAAATCTGGCCCCGCCCTCAGGGTCTTTCAGAATGTGAAAATACTGATAAACTACATAGAGGTGTTTCTGTTCTTCTCTGTGGCCCAGAATTGCTAAGAACCTCCCCCTTCCCCGACATCATTAATATGGGAAGACGTAGGCAGTTAGTCACCAAGATGGCAGCTACCATTCTCTTGGCTCTGTCCTGTGTGTGTGCTCAGCCGTGTCCAGCTCTTTGCAATCCCACGGACTGTAGCCCTCCAAGGTCCTCTGTCCATGGGATTTCCCAGGCAAGAATACTGGAGAGGGTTGCCATTTCCTTCTCCAAGTGATCTTCCCAACCCAGAGATCCAACCTGTGTCTCTTGCATCTCCTGCATTGGCAGGCAGATTCTTTACCAACTGTGCCATCTGGGAAGCCCTGGGTAGACCCATATTTCTCAATTAGCCAGGAGTCCCTCCTCCCTTCTCCTCCTATCTCTAAGACCTCATCTTCTGTCTCCTCCACTGGCTCCTCTTTTCCAACCTCCCTTAAATTATATTTCTTCCAGGTTTGGGCTTCTGCCTTCTCTGAACTCTACTCTGAGTGCCCTTATTCTCTGCTGGCTCCATTCATCGCTGAAACCCTATGACCTCAGCCCCCACCACCTCCTGAATTGCCCGCATATATTTCCAACTGTCTGCTGAACATCTCCAGTTGGACGTTCTACAGTTGTCTCAAATCACACATGTCCAAAACTGATCTCATTATCTACGCTCTCCTGCTTCCCATGACAAGCCCCTCCATGGTCCCTCCCCTATCCTTTCTCTCTCAGTCAGTGATATTACTGGCCACTGAAACATCCCAATGGAAACCTTAGAATCACCCCGACCCCTCTTTCTCCCAGATCAAGGTCTGTCGGTGTTAACTCTGATGAGCCCTTTAACTCTCTCTCCCTTCCATCTGTGCCACCTTTAGGCTCTTGGCATCTCTCTGCTATTATAATCCTTCCTTCGGGATCTCCCAGGCTTGCATCTCCCTCCACTTTACAAACAGGAGACAACTGTCTAAACACAGATTCGATTCAGTAAACGTTTGCTGAGGGCCCACTCTGTGCCAGAACTGGGCATACAACAATAAATATGACTGGGAGGATCTCTGTCCTCATCGGGCTCACATCTCAGCTGGGGAGTCAAAGGGGAAAGAGCACAAGACACATGAGTGAATAAAATACTTTTAAATTGTAGTAATAAGGGGTAGGGTGAGTATCTGTGCCACCAGCCATGTAAAGATCTCCAAAGGCTCCTCAATATCTATAGAATGAAGTTCAACTCCTCAGCTTGGCATGTGAGGCCCTTGTCAATCTGGCCCAATCTTTTTTCAATTCCTCTTCCACAACTTCCTCTATCCTCAAGCCCTTCCTTTCTGTGCTCCAAATCCCATTCATCTTTGAATCCCAAGTCCCTTGTTACTGGCAAATAACAGATGGGTAATAAATGTTTGGGGAATCAATGTGTGGATGAATGAATGATGGATAGGGTTCCAACCAGAGTAATGCCCTCTCCCCTTTCTCACGTCTGCTCTTTGGTGAAGCTTTTCTGCAATGGCTCCTTTCCCTGAGTCTCCATGGTGTTTCCACTGTTTCTGCCCCAGGTACTTGTAATATTTGACTGTCTCTCCTGCTAGCCTGCTAAGGCATTGAGGGAGGTCTTGTTCCATTCTGAAAAAATGCCTGGCACAGAGTGGGTGCATGAAACACGCCAGTTGAATTGACTGTGAAGAGCATGAAGCAAAGGCAAGTGATTGTTGTCCTTTGTAGACTATTTCCTGCTAAAACAATTTTAGTGGCCAAAATATTTGGATGGAAAGAAGCAGTGTCGAACATCCATTGCCAAGTGGATGGCCAGAGGCACACACCTCCTCCTGTTCAAGGAACAGTTTCAAAAGAGCCTAACTTTGTCACTGAGTCTTTGCCTTTGAAAATATTTTTGCACAACCAAGGAGAGAACAATGAAGCAGATATGTGTCAGTGGAGACTGGTGCTCAAAGATTTGCCTGTATTCATGTGAACAGACACTCCCCTGGGTTGTGAGTTGGTTCTAGGGTTCAGTTCATCCCTTCAAAAGATGTGCAAAGAAACAGCACCATTTCCATCCTAGCAACTAGGGTACTTGTTTCTTTCCAATGACCTTAAATGGAACCTATCTTCTGTGCTGTTCCCACCTCTCATCCTTGGAACTTCCTAAGCATTAATCCCTAAGACCAGAATAATTGAACACAGGGGTCTGTTGGTCTTTGGTAAATACATTCAGAGTCCCTGGCTCCTTTGGCAGGATGAGGGAAAAGTGGACAGGGAACTAAGAATAAAAATTGCAATAAAAATCCGATTAAAGGTAAGAATGAAAAGAGGAGTTAGATTTTCTGAAACTTTTTTTAGGCTTGGTGCCTGCTCTCAGAAAGGTACTGGGCATGTGCCAATCTGCCTGGCTTTCTCAAATCACTGTTGATTCATTTGAATTTCACACATGGTCACCTCATCCTCTTTTTCTTTTCTCAGTCTCCCCAGAAAGCACCCCACCCCTGACCTGAGCATTTCATTACTCCTATGTCCTTAGGGACCATTTCAGATTTTTTTCTTGACAGCCGTATTTTATTCACTCTGGTTCAATGTTGCCAACTCAACTGTCCTCAGCCAAGCCTCCAAAGGAAATATGATCCACTTGCTGCGTCAGATCATTTGGAAATAGATACGATTGGCTTGGAGTCACTCCACGCGGGCCTGTAAAATTGCTCTCTCTCCTTCTAAGTGGGTTGGGTTAAACCCAAACTGAGGCAAGAGGTTTCCAAGGAACACAGAGGAAAGGACTGGAGTAAGTGGTGGTGATTCAGTCAGTGGACCTCTTGCTTCTGAGTCAGTATTAACCTTCCACTGGCAGCAAGTATATGTAGGCTGCCTTCACAGTCAAACTAAAACAGTGAGGTCTTCACACTGGGGTTCATGAAACATTTTCCAAGAGTAGCAAGGATGCAGGCTTGGTGTGAATCTCTTCATTCAAGCCAATTTCTAGCATAAAGTTTTGTGTTTCCAAAATAAATGAAGGTTAGCTAAATCAATTTTGAGATTTATGTATCTTGTGTAAAGTTGGCAGGGATCTATACTTCCATTGGGCCATCTCCACAAAATACCATTGAAATTCTCACATGTATTGTCCCAAGTCTCTCTGGAATCTTAAATAGGGGTAATTTATCCTTTGAATTAATTTTGCACTGTCATTTTGTTCTAATTAATTAAGAGATGTCTGGTATAATGAAAGAGCCTAAGTGGGGAATCAGAAAACCAGGTCAAAGCTCAAGCTATGTCATTCATTGGGCAACTCCCTTACAATACCTCAGTTGCCTCATCTACAAAATGGGAATTGTGCTACACGTTTTGCAAACCATAAAGTATCATATACATTTAGGGAGGTTTCGGTCTTAGATATGCCTCTGTGATTGAAAATGAAGGGCTTCTCCAGGTTCCACTGAAGTAGTGGGTCAAAATAGCATGATAGGGATATGAATGTGGGTGCTCGGATCAGCAGGACACTGGCCTGTTAGCAAGTCTAGTTCCTACTTAAGCAAAATGCTTTAATCTTATTAATTAGGATTTTTATATATCTTTTATTTGGTGTAAGTCTTATAAGCAAGCTATTCAATCTTATACTCAATGGAAGAATTTTTCTAGATTTTCAATAATATGCCTTTGCTATTGGTATAGCTACTCTGAACAATGTATGGATGATTTTTTAAAAATTAAAAATAGAGCTACCACATGGGCATATATCCAGAGAAAATCATAAATTGAAAAGATACATGCACCCTAATGTTCATCGCAGCACTTTTTTACAATAGCCAAGACTTGAAGCAGCCTCAATGTCCATTGACAGATGGATGGATAAAGGAGATGTGGTACATATACATATATACAATGAAATAGTACTTAGCCATAAAAATGAATGAAATAATGCCATTTGCAGCAACATTGATGGACAAGAGATTATCATACTAAGCAAGTCAGAGAAAGACAAATTATTATAAGAGATCACTTACATGTGGAATCTAAAAAATGATACAAATGAGCTTATTTACAAAACATAAATAGATTCACAGACATAGAAAACAAATTTATGGTTGCCCAAGGGGAAAGAGGGGAGATAAATTAGGAGTTTGGGATTAAAATATACATACTACTGTATATAAAACAGATAACCAACAAGGACCTACTGTATAGCAAGAGAACTATACTCAATACTTGGTAATAATGGAAAAGAAAGTTAATAAAAAGGATATATATATCTGAAACTAACACAATATTGTAAATCAACTATATTTTAATAAAAATTAAAGTGGAATAGTATGCCTTTGCCATGCTATGTCTTGCTAAATTGCTTCAGTCCTGTCCAACTCTTCACCACCCCATGGACTGTAGCCCACCAGGCTCCTCTGTCCATAAGCTTCTCTAGGCAAGACTACTGGAGTGGGTCACCATGCCCTCCTCCAGGGGATCTTCCTGACCCAGGGATCGAACTTGCATCTCTTGTGTCTCCTGCATTGGCAGGCAGGTTCTTTAGCATTACCACCACTAGGAAGCCCCAGTATGTCTTTACTGAATGACCTCTAAGCCCAGGACTTCTAGGTTCTAGAGAAGATGTATAAAAGTCTTTGACTTCAAGGAATTCTGTGTGTTGGGGAAGGGGAGATTTTACACAGACGATCCTGGGGAAAAAGCTGGAAGTGGGATGGTAGAAGCTCTCTATGGAAGAAGTTAACAAACAGCAGCCCTAGGGCCAAATCCACTCTACCTCTTATTTTTGCAAAGAAAGTTTTGTTGGAACATATGCTCATTGGTTTATGTCTATATTATCTATGGCTGTTTTTGAACTACAATGGCAGAATTGAGTAGTGACAAGAACAGTATGGCCTATAAAACTTTTCTGGTCTTTTACAGAAAAGTTTGCTGACCTCTGGCCACAAAGTTTACACTGACAATATAGCTTTGCAATGAACAGAGTTATTTGGTTGACATAAAGCACAGAGCAAGTTTTGGGGATGAGAAAACATACCCAAAGAATACTGTACGCCATCCAGACTCAGCTTTCCTGTCTTACATGTAAGGGTTTCCAAAGCAAGGAATCTTCAGTCATGAGGGACATAAGCGCTGTTTTAGTCACAGAGGACATTCCCACTGTGGACAGGCATGATTAATTGATTGTGATGGGCAGGCTCATCCTATCAAAACTCTGTATGTGGTAGGACGTGGCTTCTTGGAAGGACTGTGGCATTTCTCCTTGGAGAGGGGCAGGTGGGCCATTTACCTATCACAGCCAGTTCTCTTTAACCATCTATTCCTTGCCACAAAGAACCGAGTTGCCAGATTTGAATAACTTAACCTATACCCTGTCAAGTCTTTAAGGAAAGAAAGGATAAATTGAATTGGGCAGGATAAGGAATTCCAGGGGGTATAGAGGTCAGGCAGTCTCCGGGCAGGAATAAGCACTAAAAACCCTGAAACATGTAGGAGAGTTTTCTTATCTTTCTTCAGAAGGAGAGTACACCCTCTTCCTTTCTGCTTTTCTTATTAAAGCACTTGGAGGGAAAAATGAAAATAAAAACAAAACAAAAGCAATTACAACCATTTTTTTTATGGCCAAAGATGGAGTTAGGAAAGAAAATAAAAAACAACAACAAAAAAAACATGCTCCGGTTTTCACAACTCTAATCATCTGGCCCTACTCTACAAAATCTTAAATCTTACGCCTCATGTGAATTCTTCATTTTAATGATGTCTGTTTCCTTCTCGCAAACACACCATTCAATTTCACCCTTTGCTCCGATGAAATTGGAGTCCTCTCAAGCCTCCCTCAGCTTCATAAAGCTTCCCTCACCACTCCTAAACCCACTCTCTCCTCCTCCCCCTGGCTAGCCTCCTTGTGTGCCTCTGTAATTGTTTTAGGTCTTCCCAGATGACTTTTATGGGGTGGATGTATCATGCATTTCAGTAGCATCTAGAACCACGCTAAACCCAAGTTTACAAATACTTTTTGTCTGACCATCCAGCTAATAGTATATGTCATTTAGAGAAAGGAGTGATCAAGCTGGAGAATAAATAACCCTCTCATTTCTCTATGAAGAACAAGCTCTTAGGAAAGTAGCAGGTGAATTAAACTGAATAAGAGTGAGATGGATTTGTGACATTCACGGTTCGTGGGGTCAGAGCTTATCTCATTCATCAAGGATTTCTGGGTTTTAAAGAGTTCTGATGACCTCCACACTGGTCTGCAGTGGACCCCTGGGACTTTGAGCCTCAAAATGAAAGAAGAAACTCAGAATTTTTCTCCTATGTTTGACCTCAGCAAATAGTTGGAATTCTCTAGATCTTGCATTAAAAACAAAACAAAAAGAGAAACAAGACAGGATTCACTGATGACTTGAAAGCACTTGGAAAGAGCTGAGAACAGACAGATCTGTCCAGTGGATTCTGTCCATGTTACCTCAGCCCAGCTGTTGGGGTCAGATGCCAGCACAGACATGCTCTTACAAGGATACATCCTGCCAGGCTTACAGGGCCTACAGGAAGTACCAACACAGAAGACAAGCCTAACACCCTTACTTATTGCATCCATAAAAAACAGCAAATGCAGGAGGCTTAGCTCACAGCAGCCTAGAAGATGTGGGGCCCAGTTGGAGGCCATACTTAGCATCCTTTCACCCAGATGAGGGAAAAAAGTCCCTCCTTTCTCACCCCTTCCCCAAAATTAAAACAATGAAAATCAGTTCTCATTATCCCGATAATTAAGTCCCATTCAGCCATCTGACAGCGGCCAAAGAATGATTTTTCTGTGCTGCACTGTGTGGCTGCCCTCCATGGCCCCATTCATGGGCCACTGTGTGCATTCAATCACCCTTAGTGGGCTGAGCTAATGAAATGCTAGGGCCTTGCCCTGCCCTGACCCTGCTGCTATTTCTATCTAAGCTCAGCACGTCCTTTGCTTGACAGTTGCAACCGAACAAGCAGATTTTTCTCTCCCATCTATGGAGTGTAAAGAGCCTATTTTGGCAGCCTGTGGGGCTGGGGACCCCGCTGGAAACCCAGTGAATGCCCCTGGAGGTTAACTTGCAAAGCTGTTTTCCAGACTGAGAGGCGGAGTGGAGGAGGGGTAGAGCGCTGGAGACCTGGAGGCATTGAGGGCTGTGGCCCCCATGCATGGGAGGAGGAAGGGCAGGGGGCTCTTCTAGGGTAGAAAGGGAAGATGAGCCTGGTAGAAGTAAGGGGCCATGCAGCAGGGCAAGCTGATTTATCCTGACGCAAATCTGAACAAAAGCTCTTTGTCAGTTATCGAAAATCTCCCTCCCTCACTGGGGTCAAAGTGAGAAAATCCATCTCATTTGGTCCCCAGTTTGCAGAGCCTGGTGAGAGTGGCGGTGGGGATCTCTGCCTAGAGACTGCTCCCTTGAAATTCCTAGCTCTTGTTTTAATGATTCCCCAAAACTCAGAAGTTAGGGAACAGGATACTAAAATAATGGGGACTCAGCCATATTAAAATTTAGGGAATTACAGTGAGCTAATGAAAACAAAATCCGAAAAACAGTTTTCTTTGAGGAAAGGTGGAGAGAAGAGGTTCCAAATGTGCAAAAATATGTGAGCCTGGTGGCTTTATCTGGAAAGGAGACATCTAATGAAGGACCTGAATCAGGGATGACAAACTCAAATGCTCCCAGCGGCCAGAGCGGTCACCAAAACGAGTGAAAGCAGACAGGTGGGAGCTGTGGCCAAGGAGAAAACACCTGCCCATCCAGGGAAGGCAGTTGAGATGCAGCCTCTGCCCCTTCCTGCCACACAGATAGGCAGGCTCTGAATGACATGATTTTCTGTGTTTTGTAAAAAAAAGAAACCAACAATCTCTAATTCCTATATGACATCTCCAATTGTTAATGTTGGAAACTAATTCAAGATGTTTAAGACAAAAAAACCAGACACGGTAGCCAAACAAAATGTTAGCATACTGCAAGCCCACTACTCACGTTCTTAGGGTCTGGGCCAAAAGCACAAATGGAGGCCCATGTATCACATGTCTAAATACTGAAAAGGTAAAAATCAAGCTCACTAACTGTTAAAATATGCTCTGTCTGCTTGTAATGAAAAAACATGCCTTCCTATAATGACCTGGAAATTGAAAAGTGAAAGTGTTAGTTGCTCAGTCGTGTCCGACTCTGCAACCCTATGAACTGTAGCCTGCCAGGCTCCTCTGTCCCTGGGATTCTCCAGGCAAGCATACTGGAGTGGGCTGCAAAGCCAGGTATACATTCAGAGTTCGAGGTCACCTTGGAGTTCCTTACAGAAATGGGGCAGCCGCAGGGAGTGCTGGTTCCTGGTCCCCAGCTTTCTCTTCCCACTCCTGGCTCTGTCCCGTGTTGCCTGGGGCCTCATACATTCACACAGACAGACACTCCAGCCCACAAGTCCAAGCTTTGGCTCTACCCCTACATTTCAGACAGTCACCCTTTGCTGTCCCTCTGGCTTAGTGTTACCCACATCAAGGGTGCAGTCTGCCCTTGGGGAGGACAGACCTAAATGGGCTTAGAGACCCAGCACATGGTCTAGAAGGGAGCATAGGCTCACGCTGGTCATATCTCTTTGGTCCATGGTATTAGACAAGGGCCAGAGTTAGGCCCTTTAAAGCATGAGTTTCAAGGCAGGGGTTCTCCTTACCAAGATCTTGATGAAAGTGAAAGAGGAGAGTGAAAAAGTTAAAGCTCAACATTCAGAAAACTAAGATCATGGCATCCAGTCCCATCACTTCATGGCAAATAGATGGGGAAACAGAGGCAACAGTGGCTGACTTTATTTTGGGGGCTCCAAAATCACTGCAGATGGTGACTGCAACCATGAAATTAAAAGACACTTACTCCTTGGAAGGAAAGTTATGACCAACCTAGATAGCATATTAAAAAGCAGAGACATTACTTTGCCAACAAAGGTCCATCTAGTCAAGACTATGGTTTTTCCAGTAGTCATGTATGGATGTGAGAGTTGGACTGTAAAAAGGCTGAGTGCCAAAGAATTGATGCTTTTGAACTGTGGTGTTGGAGAAGACTCTTGAGAGTCCCTTGGACTGCAAGGAGATCCAACCAGTCCATCCTAAAGGAGATCAGTCTTGGGTGTTCTTTGGAAGGACTGATGCTGAAGCTGAAACTCCAATACTTGGGCCACCTGATGTGAAGAGCTGACTCATTTGAAAAGACCCTGATGATGGGAAAGATTGAGGGCAGGAGGAGAAGGGGATGACAGAGGATGAGATGGTTGGATGGCATCACCAACTCTATGGACATGAGTTTGGGTAAACTCTGGGAGTTGGTGATGGACAGGGAGGCCTGGTGTGCTGTGTGTTCATGGGGTCGCAAAGAGTCGGACACGACTGAGCAACTGAACTGAACTGAAATATCCAAGGAGGAATTGGGAATTGTGGGAATTGGTTGTGCTAGAATACCTAACACCCATTTTCCATGCCTGACAACACCCTGTTTTCTTTTGGGGGGATAATCTCTTCCCCATAGGATACAGGCTGTGGATAGAACTGGTTATTAGGTGATTTGTGATCTAAGTTAGACCAATCAGATGCTTCTTCACTGGAATATGAGTTTTGAGCAGAGGAACAAAGAGAATGAAAATGCTAGGAATGTCACAGAGCAGCATATCCTGAACAGACTTCTATGACCCTTTTTGTGATTCTTACTTTCTAGAATTCTTACCTCCTAGATTCCAGAACTTGATTGCTTCTCATCCATTTCTGTGACTGGGTCTCTAGTCGCCCCTCATGCCTGTAGGCATCCTACCTCCTTCTTTTAAACTCCCTTGGGCTTACGTTAGCCAGAGGTGTTTCTATTACATGCAACCAAAGAACTTTAAGGGACACAAGTTATTGTATTCATTTATCACTATACCTAATGCACCATGGGTGGAGAAGGTCATGGACAGAGGAGCCTGGCAGGCTGCAGTCCATGGGGTCACAAAAGTTGGACATGACTTAGTGAGTAAACCAGCACCAGTACCCCATGGGTACTGACCTTCAGTCCAGTTTAACCAGTGTTTATCGAAACCTTCCATATATCTTGACCTCAGGGTATCTCCCTGAAGGATATGATGTAGAGACTTAACACAAAAACAGTGGCACTATCCCAGGTTTCTTTTACCCAGTTACATGGATTCAGTTTCCTTCTCAGTTTTCCCGAATTGTGGAATGTTCGTTTCATTTTTCTCTTCACAGCATGAGCTGTTCAGAAAATGGCCAGCAGACTCTCAGCACTTCAAAGGACACTCCCAGAATGAGTATATAGTTGGAATCAGTATGACAGTGAGTCAGCCTGGTGAGCCTAAGGCCTGCTGTAAGATCGATGTGTCAATATCACATGCTTAGAAACTAGCTTCCAGTGCGCCTGACTGCCCTTGATCAAAGCTAGTGGAAAAGGCTGAGGGTTTGCCAGGTGGAACGAAAAATAATGAAGAAGGGGGATACGTGAGGGGTGGGTGAAGATATAGAGGAAAGAAATGAAAAGAACTAGGAACCGATAGCAGAAAGTGCTTGGGTCACAGTGAGAGATGGACATGAGTATATGACATTAGGGGCAGCAGATCCCTAGACCAGCTTTTGAAATCAGTAGCAATATTTATTGCTTAACTTTTAATCTCATTGCTCTTTCATCATTTACCATCACCTGGTCTCTTATCTTGATACTGTTCTAGATGTCCGCCAACCACAGGGGTAATTTAGAGGTTAAGAATACAGGGACTCTAGGCAATGGCACCCCACTCCAGTACTTTTGCCTGGAAAATCCCATGGACAGAGGAGCCTGGAAGGCTGCAGTCCATGGGGTTGCTGAGGGTCGGACATGACCAAGCGACTTCACTTTCACTTTTCACTTTCATGCATTGGAGAAGGAAATGGTAACCCACTCCAGTGTTCTTGCCTGGAGAATCCCAGGCACGGCGGAGCCTGGCGGGCTGCCGTCTATGGGGTCGCACAGAGTTGGACACGACTGAAGTGACTTAGCAGTAGCAGTAGGGCCAAACTATAACTAGAGTGTGTTTGAATTTCAGCTCTAGCACTTACTAGCCCAATGACCTGAGTTAGGCAAGTTATTTAACCTCTCTGTCCCTCAACGTCCTGTCCTATAACATAGGGTGATAATGATAATGCATATAAACATTTAGCATATTCTGGTACATTAGCGCTCAACAGATATTAGCTATAATTATTCACTCAACAAATGTTGAGCATCTATGATATTTCATTCCAGGTGCTGTTCTGGTCCTTGGGATATATCAATGAACAAAATAGACAAAGATCCCTGCCTTCATGAAGATTACATGCTAGGGCAGGTGGGAGTAAGGGCAGAGACAATGAACAATGTTGGTGCTATTTTTAATATCTGACCCAATTATTACTATCTGACCCAATACCCACCTATTTCACCAAACTTTCTGAAATTCCTTTAAATCTTTATCCTCTTTTTTAAGCATTCTGCTCTTCTTGGTGTCTTAAATGAAACCAGTATGGCCCTGAGGATGTGTTTTTTCCCATTGCCCTCAAAAGTGGGTTATGCTTTTTCTCTCACTGTCCACATATCCCAAAGCCTGAAGATAGAGAAGCTGGTTTCCTTTCTCCTGCTCATTGTATATAAACCACAGCTCTTCCTTAGGCTCTATCCCTCTTTTCCCATTTTGTTGCTGTCATCAACAACCTCCTCTTTACCCATTTATTGCACACTGAAGCACCCAACTCACCCTCCTCCCTTTCACCCCTATTTCTGTCATTCTTCATGACTTTAATATCTTGAGTTCCTTGGCCTCCTCACTTCCAGTGATCTGTTCTTCCACCTTCCTCAGCTACGTTAAGATGGCTATAGCCTAGGTATTGGAGAAGGAAATGGCAACCCACTCCAGTATTCTTGCCTGGAGAATCCCAGGGGCAGAAGAGCCTGGTGGGCTGCCGTCTATGGGGTTGCACAGAGTTGGACACAACTGAAGAGACTTAGCAGCAGCAGCAGCCGCCGCCTAGGTATTGTCATCACCACTTTTCAAGTCTAGATTTCATTTGTCATATGATCCAACCACCTGCTTCAGTTTTCCACTCAACTTTCTCTAATATTTCTCCTCCAATCAATTAAGCACACCTGCTTATTTATTATTTTTGTGTTGTTTTGCTCTGTTTTGTTCTACTTGTCACCTTCTCTCATGTCCTTGTTTTTCTCTTTACCCATCATCAGTGTTATGGCCCATGATTATAAACACTGCCTACAAATACTACAAATATCCTCTACTTCTTTGCCCCTCTTTCCTCGACTCAAACTTGCCTACCACAACCCCAAGCTGACTAAATCTGACTACTGGAGAAAACAATATACTGAATTGATTGATCAAACTTTAAATAGATGACTACTGCACTCAATATTGATGAGTACATCAATAGATGAGTGCTTATCAATAGATGAGCACTCAATATTGCCCAGAAATCCTACATTGTTTTCCTAGTAAGTTCATTCCTTTTTTTTTTTTCCAGGATCACACTTTATATGTCTTCTCCCTCTCAAACCTCCAATGATCACCTACTTATAGCTGATGATCTCAACTCCTGTCTCAATGAGAAATAGAAATAATCAGAAACTCTCCTATCTCCCCATAATGACATCTCCAAGTATATGGTATAGTATGTCTTCCCTCTCATTACAACAGAAGTGCCCGTCTCCTTACTTAAAGCCAAACCTCTCTATTTGTGTTTAAAAGCCCATCTTCTCTAGATATCTCAAGAACTTTGTTCCTGAGGTCGTTCTCCCTCTTTTCTGCATAATCAGCTTCTTCCACTCTACTAAGTCATTCTATCCACATCAGCAACAAAGTGCCCATGTATCTCTCATCTTTAAAAATCTTCCCTTCTGACTCAACATTCTACTCTGGCTACTATCCTATTTCTCTGTCTCCCTTTTAATTAGTATTACCTAGTATGTATGAACGGAGAAGGCAACGGCACCCCACTCCAGTACTCTTGCCTGGAAAATCCCATGGATGCAGGAGCCTGGTAGGCTGCAGTCCATGGGGTCGCTAAGAGTCAGACACGACTGAGCGACTTCACTTCCACTCTTCACTTTCATGCATTGGAGAAGGAAATGGCAACCCACTCCAGTGTTCTTGCCTGGAGAATCCCAGGGACGGAGGAGCCTGGTGGGCTGCCATCTATGGGGTCGCACAGATTCGGACACGACTGAAGCGACTTAGCAGCAGCAGCAGCCGCAGCAGTATGTATGAAATGATACTGACTTTTCAGACTCTACTTTTGGAGAAGTTTTAAGTTCATGGCAAAATTGATCAGAAGGTTCTGAGATATTCCTGCCTTCCACACACGCATAGCCTCCTGCATCATCCACATCCCCCACCAGAGTAGTAGCTTTGTTAAACTGATGAACCCACACTGACACATCATTGTCACTCAAAGCCCATTGTTTGCTTTGGTATTATACAAATGTATAATGGTTTGGGTTTAGACAAATGTGTAATGACAGGTATCCATCATAGTATCTTATAGAATAGTTTCACTGCCCTTGAGATCCTCCGTGCACTGACTATTCATCTCTCTCTCCTTGCTGGCCTCTGGCAATTTCCATATTGATGTTGTATTAAGCAAACTTGCTGAATTCTTATTATTTAAAATAATTTTCCTATACTATGGATTTTCCATGTAAACAATCTTGTTATCTTTAAAGGAAGATAGATTTGACTCTTCCCTTTCCAATTTTTATGTCTTATTTTCTCTCTCTTTCTATTGCACTGGTAGATCTTCCAGAATGATATTGATTAATGAGGGTGGTAGTAGGTATCATTACTTTTTTTTCTGATTTTAATAAGTACATAGTTTAGCTCTGACTACTAAGTGTGATTCTAAAAGGTATTTGTTATATATTCTTTATCAAATAAAGGACACTTCCTTTTATTCTTAGTTTACTGAGTTTTTATAACAAAGGAATTTTGGATTCTATCCAATGACTTTCCTGCATCTATAAAAGATCATAAACCTTTTCTATTAATATTTTAATTTATTACAGTGGTGTATTATATTAGCAGCCTCTGATGTTGGGTAGTCCTTCTATTCTTAAGATAAATTTCAATAGAGAATTTAAAAAATACACACATACACACCATCATCATCTCTGATATTTTATTTAGGAAATTTTCACCTAATTTGTAATAGACTAATGGTTTTTCCAGTGGTCATGTATGGATGTGAGAGTTGGACTGTGAAGAAAGCTGAGCACAGAAGAATTGATGCTTTTGAACTGTGGTGTTGGAGAAGACTCTTGAGAGTCCCTTGGACTGCAAGGAGACCCAACCAGTCCATCCTAAAGGAGATCAGTCCTGGGTGTTCACTCCAATACTTTGGCCACCTGATGCAAAGAGTTGACTCTTTGGAAAAGACCTTGATGCTGGGAGGGATTGGGGGCAGGAGGAGAAGGGGACGACAGAGGATGGGATGGCTGGATGGCATCACTGACTCGATGGACATGAGTTTGAGTAAACTCCGGGAGTTGGTGATGGACAGGGAGGCCTGGCATGCTGCAATTCATGGGGTCTCAAAGAGTCAGACACGACTGAGCGACTGAACTGAACTGAATCTATAATTGTAAACTCTTAGACTTCATATCAAGTTTATACTAGCCTCATAAATTGGGTAATTTCCTCTCTTTTTCTACACTCTACGATTGTTTGTATTACATAGAGGTTTAGCTGTTTCTTGATAGATTGGTAAAACATTCCAGCAAAACTACCTAGGCCCAATGTCATTTGAGTGGCAAATTTTGAATAGTGATCAGTTCTTTCATGGAATACTGACTAATTTGAATTTTCCAATTAAATATCATTGATTCAGTTTTGAAAATTTTTTTTCTAAGAAGTATCGATTTCATCCATTGGCATTAAGTTGCTTACAGAGCTGTTCATAAAATTGCTCATCCTCCTTTATGACAATATTTTTCATCCCAACTACATATGTTGTTATGAGCCACAGTCTCTTTTTAATTCTTAATATTATGTATTATGTTTTTTCTTAGTTTCTTGAGCTGCTGTATCAAGTTATATCTGTGTTACTAGTAATTTCAAATAATCAACTTGTTGATTCCATTTTGTTTGTTTGCGTCTCTGTTTCTTTTCCACTAGTTTCTGAACTGTATTATTTTGTTCTCTGCTTTTTTTGGATTTGAGCTTTTGGTTTCCTTGCTGCTAGATTTAAACATTTAGCTCCTTTATATTCACTCCATTTTTTTATTAATGAACTTTAAGATTTTAAATTTCTCTCTTAAGTATTGCTCTAGCTATGTCCTTAAGCTTTGATATATAACTACATTGTTTCTATTTTAACAAATGAGTTACTCAGGAGATTGGTTTCCAAATGTATTCTAAACTATTTTTTATTGTTTTCTTATTTGTTGTCAATTCTTAAAAATTTGTTGAGACTTTTTGTGGACTGTGATGTCAATTTATGTAAATGTTGACTGTTTTCTTAAAAAAAGAATATGTATCCTTTATTGTTGAATTTTGAGTAAAGTGTCAGTTTGTAGTTATAGCTTTTAAGTTTTTAATAAGCATCTTCATAAAAATGAGTTTAAATTTCCTACAATGATTGTACATTTGTAATTCTCTCAGCTTTTTACATATTTTGAGGTTTTGAGATTATGCTTTTAGAGGCATACAGCTTCATGAATGTTATGTCTTCTTGATGTAGCGTTCCTTTTGTCATTATGAGTTTCTCTTTATTTCTTTTAATATAATATGTATTGACCTATATTCTATTTGTCTGCTATTGATACTCTGATCCTCCCCCTTTCTTCTGGTTAGGAATTCCTGGTATATCATTTGCCATCTCTTTATTTCTAAGTTTCTGTGTGATTTTGTCTTTTGAAAATAGGTCATAGCTGGATACTTTAAAAATTCTTATCTGATAATTTCTAATTTTTAGTAGGTACATTTAATCCATTTATTGTGGTTAGTATTATATTTGGCTTATTTCTTCCATTTTATTTATTCTAATTATCTTTCTTTGTTTCTTCCTTTTTTTATTGCTTTTTGCCTTTTCTTAAATTTATAAGGTGTTCTGTATCCCATATTTTCCTCTTTGGTTTTGGAAGCTATAGACTGAAGTTCTATGACCCTAAAGTTCCATCTGAGCCACCAGGGAAGCACCTTTACCATCTACATTTAACTGCAAATGTTTCAAAGTATAAAGATTTTCAGTATTTTATCCTCCTCTTGAATAGGCAAGAATCTTAGTACATTTTAACTAATGAACACTCCCTTTCCCATCATATTATCTTGATTAATATTTTGTTTAACCGTTTAAAAAAAGTATTTTTATGCTCACTAAGGATTCTTGATTTATATATGCTACTAAAGATTCAGTTTTGTGTTGTAATACATCCTTTAATGGCACTTTTAATGAAGGTTCAAGGCTGATAAACTCAATTGTTTTTAATTTTAAAAAAATTCCTTTATTTTTAAACTCACTTTAAAATGATAGTTTAACTAGGTATAAAACTCTAGATTAACAATTTCCCCCCTCAGATCTTTGAAGATATCACCCCCTTGTCTTCTAGAATCTATTGTTATTGAGGAGTCTACCATCAATGCAATTTTCATTGCTTTATAAGTAACTTCTTTTTCTTCAAGTACCTTTCAATATTGCCTTTTTATCCTTGAAATTCTACAGTTTTACTGCAAATATAGAGATATGGATTTATTTTTATTTATCCTGCTCAGTATTCAAAATGCATTTTTCCAATTAATATGTTTTCAAATGTTGTTTCTTTACCATCCCAAGTTTCTTCCAGAACTTTTATTAATATTAGACATAAATTGGAACTTCTCAATCTCTTTCATGGCCTTAACTTTGACTCTGGGCTACTTTTTTTGGGTGATTTCTTCAAGACAACCTTCCCATTCACTAATTCCCTCTTCCTCTGAATTGACTAGAATATATTCTATCTAAAGATTTTACCTTTCTAGTTGGTTTTCTTTTATATTTACCAGTTCTCCTTTCATTTATGCCTGCTCTGTTTCATAATTATCTTTTAAAAATGGATGTTATTCTTTGAGTATTTAAACCACACAAAGTTTTTGTCAGATTGTCATATTAATATCTTTTGGACAAAACTGATCTAACAAGTGTTAATTTTGTTGACTGTTTTTCCTAGTGTTGGGTATCTTTTTGAATGCCCATTTGAGTGGGTGTCCTTTTACCTTCTTTCTCTTCATCTTTTCTATCCTAGAGGTTTTATAGAGGTCTCTGGTTCAGAACTAAATGATAGCTTGAGATCCTGCCCAACCATGGTATTAGTGATCTCTCCCTGAGTAGTAGAAGCACGTGGTTTTTGGTTGCTGAGCTGTGAGTACTTCCTTGTTCATCTAAGAAGGCTTACAGTTTCATGGAAGCAGTCCTGGTAGTGTCATCAGCTTTTTTTTTTTTTCCCAACCTTCTTTCTCTAATGAGAAAGTTCTACTTCAGTGCTTAATGTTAAGCCATGAACCTAACTCCAGTCATCAACTCTGCTTGGAGCAATTTAGTCCTCCTTACTCCACAGGAGCTTCTTTTTATCCTTCTGGATTTGAAATTCAGCCAACTGCAGCTTCAGCATTGTCTACCATTTCAACATTAATTCACTGAGAAAAAGAAAATTAGCTTCATTTGTGGAAGCAGAATTATTTAGAGTTGGACAGACCAGGGTGCCAGCCACAGACCCACCACTTACTAGCTGGAAGTCTGGGGAAAGTTATCTAACTTGTTTGATTATGTTTAAATTCATCAGTTAGAAATGATAATACCTACCTCACAACTTTGATGGGATGAAGTTTGAAACAGTGTCTGGCACCCAGTGGATGCTCACAACATGCATTAGAATGATTATCAACCAATCATTTTAAAACATAAATATTTAGTTGCAAACAAATCCATATTTGTAACCAGAAGTCCCCCTCCCCTAAATATGGGATCTGGACTTAGAGACTTTCTCAATACTCTCTTCATGCCTCCCTCCTGGTACTTGCTGATCAAGATCCTTAATAATATGAATTTTAACAGGCTGATCATAGGTTCTTACAACAGATCAGGTAAAATTTCATTAATTTAATTTGGACTTTATGATTTATATCCAACTGTCAAAGTATTCTTGAGATAGTTTATAATAACAGGCACATGTACAATAAATTAGATGAATAAGAAAGAGAGAAGTTTGAACCATAGAGGAGAAAGGGAGAATACTTATGCCAAAAACCTGAGCTAATTGTTTCTGTAATTGAGAATTAAATTTGCTTAAGGCTTCTTGGCAGCTGAAGGCAAAAGAGTGGAAAGTGATGGGTGACATAGTTCTCAATGGCTAAAGTTTTTCTCTTAAGTAGTTTGGCAAGGTTACAATGGACTAAAAACCATTTAGAGGTTGAGCTCCATTCCCGGTACATGGTGTGGAAGAAGGAATTCTCTACATAGAGATGAAATCTATCCTTCTGGCTTTAGAAATAGGCTGAACAACTCTGGATTTGAGTGACTTATTGCAAATATCACTCTTGGAGACAGGAAGCTGGGATTGAGAACTTTTTAAACAGTAATGTTTTGAAAACTTCAGGTAATAAAAGATACATATTTATTGCCAAAATTTGGAAAATACAAGAGCATAAAGAAGAAAACAAAAAATGTCTCTTCATAATCCCATTGTCTACAATCATTATCAAAACTTTAATGAATTTCCTTCTAGACGTTTTTCTATGTGTACATATATTAGCTGACTTCTTGTAGTGGTCTTCCAGTAAGATGACTATAAATTAGGTGGTCTTTGGTCCAAGTGGTTACTATATTTAATAATAAGAATATCTATTGCTTGCCTATTGAATGCCCAATGTGCTCCAGATACTTACTGGTGTTTACAGTCCTAATACCAACAGGTACAAGGCAGGTTTTCATGTTTGCAAAGAGGTTATGTAACTGGTTTTAAATAACACCTGGTGAGAGGAGGAGCAAGAACACACGCTTGGGTGTGTCTGATTCTGCAGGGTAGTGTTTCTCTTCTACTAGGTGCTGTTCTCTGAGACACAGGCATCTCCCTGGTGCCTGGTACTCGCCTGTGACTCCTGGGAGCAGGGGTGCCTGGGTCTGACATCAGCTCAGCCAGCTCGTGGGTGCCAAATGGCCAGAACAGAAAGCAGAAGGAGCTCGTTCTTTCCCTTATCTCTCTCTTTTCTTTACTCCCCTTCCCCTACATGTTGGAGGTCACTAACTCCAGCATGTGAGGTTTTCAGGTTAGCTCAGGCAGCTGTTCTGATGGGTTTTGTTCTGATAAAATATTGTAATTCAAACATCTTTTATGGGGATCAAGGTAAGAGAAAGTCAGAAATCGTGGTCTGTTTTCAGTCTCCATGATACTGGAGAGCAGGGAACATTCTTGCGTGTCACTGTTATTACTGTGCTTTATAATTGAAGCTTTGTGCAGTTGTAAGTTCCTTCTCTCTTGAGCCCCCTTATCTGCCCAGAAACTTCTCTCTTGGGTGAGTCACAGACTGAAGCATCCTACAGCAGCCCTTAAGGAGCTATTAATAACCTGCTCCCTCTACATGATCCAGGCTACATGGTCGCCAAGACAGGCTGGCTGCCACACCCAGAAGGGGCAGTTAACTGTGAGTGGCCTTTGGCCAATGCGAGTAGTGTCCTGTGTGCCAGGGGTGCTTCTGCCCAAAAACTGGCCAATCTTCTCCCCTCTTCCTCACCACTTTTGGGGACCGATGAGCTAAGTGTTGAAGAACCAAGAGGCCTAAATGTCAGGGCTCCTGGTTGTCCACATGGTGAGCTGAGATCCTCCGAGTGGAGATCTCTGAGCTACCTGGATGAATCTGGCTGGGTTGACAGTGGATGTGACTCAGCAACTGAGATGCCCTCTCTCCACTATATTTGCATAACTCTAAGCATAGGGCTTTGTCTTTCCCAACAATTACTCATTTGACCCTGGCACAACAGAGTCCGCTTCCTGAAGGAGATGTTTGTGGGAAGAAAAGTTTTAAAAGGATGTTACACACCTGAGCTTCCACACTCCATATGGTGGTAATTCATCTCAATTGCTGGAAGTACAAAACATGGCAAACCATGAAGAGGCTGGTTTTCCCAATGTGCCAAATGACTTGCCCCTGAGGCTTGGGACCCATTTAATAATAATAGCAACCAGAACACACACAGTAGTTATAATAAGAAATAACTCTTGCATAGCACTGAACATGTTACAGGAAGTAATCTAAGCACTTAACCTATATTAACTCATATTTTCCCTATTTTACAGACAAGAGATGAAACACAATGAATTTAAATAACTTACCTAACATCACAGAGTTAGTAAGAGACTGAGCCAGAATCCCAGGAATTCTAGCTTCTTAACCCAGGCCACAAGTTTGACTTGAATGTTCATGTGAGAGGAATAGTGGAAGATAGAAGAAAACCATACATTTTGCAACATATGGCTTCTCAAATCCAAGGATAGCTCAGGTGGTCCTCCCACACTTAGCATATCAAGGTTCTGTCATATTAATTCCATATTCTAGATCTCAGAGAAGCTGTGGCTGGTTGTTTGGAAAGACAGAAAAAATCCCCCAAACCTTGAGCTAGCCAGAAGTGTTTGGCATTTTGGATGGATGTGAAAAGCGTCTCACCATCACACCATAGGGCTTATGGACCATACTGGGGAGAGGCCTTGGCAACACTGCCCAGAAATGGACCATGCCAGCTGAGAAGAGGCCCCATAAAGGGAAAACTCTGATGACTGGAGTGTGCACATGTAGATGGTAACTGGCCAAGGGGTGGGGGCAGTGAGAGTTTCCAGACAGTTACTGGGAAAATGCTGAGGTGGCCATCATGGTTTCTCACTCCCAGGTCATGGACCCTGAAGAGATTGCTGTCTTTCATGTTGTAGCTGTCTATGGCCTTGGATTAGTTTTCTATGACTGCTCTCACAAATTACCATGAATATAATAGCTTAAAGCAATACAAATTTATGGCTCAAGAGGTCAAAAGTCTGACATAGGTCTCACTGGACTAAAATCAAGGTGTTGGAAGGGCTGTGTTCCTTTCTAGAGCTTCTAGGGGAAAATTAATTTCCTTCCTTTTCCTGCTTCAGGAGGCTGTCCACATTTTTTGACTCATGGCCCCCTTCCACCTTCAAAGCCAGCAATGGCCCATCAAAGTCTTTCTCATATCACATCATTCTGGCTCTTCTGCTTCCCTCCACATTTACAGGCCCTGTGATTACATTGGGCCCACCTGTATAACCCAGGATGTTATTTCTAAAGTCAACTGACTAGCAACCTTAATTTCATCTGCTTCCTCATTTCTCCCTTGCCATATAACATAGTCATAGGTTCCAGGGATTAGGACATAGACATCTTTGTGAGGTCATTATTCTGCCTACCATAGGCCCCAAATGGAAAAGCTGAGAACCCTGATTATGAGCATTCAAGCCCAACTGAGAGCCTACGAAGCAGCTGGCAGTCTCTGCTGCATCCTGGAGAAGAATCACCTGGGGTCTGCTGCAGAGAAAAGGTTGGGAAATCACATAAACGATGCTTAAAGGGCTTCAGACACACCCATCTTCCTGAGAAGACTCAACTCAAAGTCTAGAGCATCAATGCCTATGCTCCCCACCAGAGCCTAAAAAAAGAACCATCCCACAGGGTCAAATTAATGACAGCAGCCAGGAATCCTCCTGAACAATGACCACAAGACACAGTTTCTAGGACAATATGAGCATTTTCCACAGGTAACTCAGCTCCAAAATCTTGAAAATGTGTCCAGAACATTTCTTAATCATGTGTTTTGGATACATTAGGGACACTTTATTCAAAAGCAGTTTGAGCCTGTGGGTGCTTCACATGTCTCCCTTCTAGGGTTGTTAATGTAGTACTTGTAACATGCTTCTATTTCTTGGTCTTGACAGAGCTCCTTCAAGATTATGCAGGAGAGAGGCCTCTGATTCCAACACTGCTTGGCTACCCATTCAGGGTTAACTCCAGCTATACACTTTTAGCCTGACCAGATTGAAAAGTTTGGATTTTAAAATTTTAAGCATTGTCTAGTCAAGGCTATGGTTTTTCCTGTGGTCACGTATGCATGTGAGAGTTGGACTGTGAAGAAGGCTGAGCGCCGAAGAATTGATGCTTTTGAACTGTGGTGTTGGAGAAGACTCTTGAGAGTCCCTTGGACTGCAAGGAGATCCAACCAGCCCATTCTGAAGGAGATCAGCCCTGGGGTTTCTTTGGAAGGAATGATGCTAAAGCTGAAACTCCAGTACTTTGGCCACCTCATGCGAAGAGTTGACTCATAGGAAAAGACTCTGATGCTGGGAGGGATTGAGGGCAGGAGGAGAAGGGGACGACAGAGAATGAGATGGCTGGATGGCATCACTGACTCGATGGATGTGAGTCTCAGTGAACTCCAGGAGTTGGTGATGGACAGGGAGGCCTGGTGTGCTGCGATTCATGGGGTCGCAAAGAGTCGGACACAACTGAGCGACTGATCTGATCTGATCTGATTATTATTTAACATGTAAACCTGTGGCGGATTCATTTTGATATTTGGCAAATCTAATACAGTTATGTAAAGTTTAAAAATAAAATAAAATTAAAAAAAAAAAAAAAAATTTTCAGTGCTTCTAAGCCACTCCAAAATCATGACAGTAGCTTTCTCTGTCGGTGTCTTACGAGCAAGGCTGATTCCCTCTGTGATTTTGGTCAGGTTACTTGACCTCCCCACGTCTCAGTTTCCTCATCTGTACCTTGAGGATAATAAAAGCACCTGCCTCAAAGGGTTGGAGTCAGGAGCAGATGAGAGACCACACAAAGCCTTTAGAATAGAGCACAGTACTTGGTAAAAGCTCTGATACATCTTGGCTGTTACAATTATCAAAGACCTAACAAGATATGAAGCTTTTCTCTTATAGCCGGAGAGCCAGTCATTTTGATATCTCAAGAACACTGATATTCACCCAATCTTGACTGCAGCAGATATATTCCTGAGCAAAGTTTCCTTTGTATTGCTCTACAGGAATACTGTTCCCATATGGCTGTTTCTTATAGTTAAAGGGAGACATCAAGCCCCATTTCAAGTGGGTGAATGACAGGCAGATGGAGAGCAGAGCAGCTATACCAAGGTCTTTTCTCAGTTTGGAATAAGGGCACAAATACAGCAGAGGGCATTCTCTTAGGGCTCTCTGGTGTCCAGTTAATCTTAATTCAAACTCAAAAGGGAAGCCTCCCAGAGCAATGTCACGTGGCCCTCAAAGTCAGCCCAATCCTACTAATTCAAAAGGCCACCTGGACAATCTTTCTCATGAACAGATTTTGGCCAAACCAGCTTTAATGCAGCTTCAAACCTCCATGCCCCAGCTCCACTTCCATCTCTGTACTTTGTGGCACAGTGTTGAACAACACAGAATGGTCACTGGGTTCTGTAAAGAAGCATGGGTCCTCGGGCTTTCCGCCCCACCCCAGGACTGTTTGCTGACCTCTGACCTCATGCCTGGTCATCTGCTCTTTCCACTCTCATCGTAGTTCCTCAGCCTGCCTCCAAACAGCCAGATTCTACAACCAAGCCCAGAAGGGCTTCAGGGCTGGAGAACTTCAACCCCAAATGGCACACGGGCCACAGAAATTCCTCAGATATGGACCCCAAAGCAAAAGAGCCTCTGGGGATTCAGTTTCTCTTACCAACTTTGAACTGAGGGAAAAACATGTTAAAGGCATGTGAGGAAAGCTGTCAGAGAACTGTTTTGCTCAACATCAAATGCATTCCAGGCCTTATCTAATCAGGGAGTCTTCTTCACAGCTGATGCAGAGGCCGTTCCTGCAAATTGTTCCCGAGCCAGGGAAAGGGGCCTTGATTTTAAATACAAAATAATGGTCCTTTTGGCACAGGCAAAGTCGGTTGGCAGCTGGAGGTTTGGGGTGACCCCTGACCCTCTCCCACAGTTCCTCCTGAGTCCCGCTGCACAAAACTAAGCCATCCTCAAATCCCAGGCTCTAATTGGCTCTGGTTTGTTTTGCTTTTCTATTCTATCTAGAGCTTCAAAAGGAGCTTCCATAATTGTTTGAGGCATGAAAAAGGCAGGTTTCAGCTTTCCTAACTGGAATTGGAGGTAATTACTGTCTTGCCCACACGAGCCGGTACATGCTTCAAATCAGATGGCCCTGGGTTGTTTTATAAAGTGTAGCTGGGCCTCTGAGCCAAGAGAGGGAGGGTTATGGAGGCTTCCAAAGGCTTTGTTCCAGAGAGAGAAGAATGTGAACACCTCAGAGACAGTGAGGGGAATTTCCGTATTCTTCTGTGGTCACTGCAGGCTCTACCCAAGAGGCTTGGCTTGAAAAGACTGTGTCCTCCAACTCATTCTAACAAATTCAGGGGAATTTTTGGTCCTCTCTCTAAAGAGACAGAAGCCTGACACCTCACAGGACTCCCATTTTGTTTGTGATCAGAAATGACAGGCTTGGCCTGGGCTGTCCTCCTGAGACACCTCAGGATGGGGCCAAACTAAGCCAGGCATAGTGAGAGCCCACCTCAGAGCACCAGATTGGGGTTCACTTTTATACTCTCAGCAAACCCAAATACAGAGTCTCAGACTCACCTCCCCAAGTGTGGACTGGGAAGCAAGACCCTGTTTCAAATCTCAGCCTATGAGCTGCGTGTCCATAGGCAGCTGAGT
Organism: Bubalus bubalis; assembly: GCF_019923935.1. Classification (NCBI taxonomy): domain Eukaryota; kingdom Metazoa; phylum Chordata; class Mammalia; order Artiodactyla; family Bovidae; genus Bubalus; species Bubalus bubalis. The sequence goes on from NC_059167.1 coordinate 22,999,876, forward strand.
CACATGGCAAATCCTTCTTGGCCTCCCCTGTAAAGTGAGAAGAGTGGCCCAGCCTCGTTGCTGTGACCTAAACGAGGTCAGCTGTGAAAAGTGCTTGAGTGTAGCACTTTCTACACATAGTGAGTGCTCAGTTAATGTCCACTGTTATTAGCTAACATAGTTGTCAGGGGCCTGGTTATGATGCCAGAGGAACCACTCTGTAAGTGATGGAGATTTTCAAGGCTCTTGGGAGTCTTGCAATGGAGGAATGGAAGGAAGCTGAAGGGGGGACAGAGTGATCACCCCTACCCACAAGTGTCTTCCCTCCCGAGGGCATCACCATCAATATACTAGTTTTCCTAAAACTGCACAGACTTGAGATTTAGTTTTGCCTTTTTTCAGTGATATACCTCAGTGAGGCTTAGGTGGTTAAACAGCACTCACACACCAGTGTGAACTGGTTTACTTGCTTTCTCCCTAACACCTACACACGCAGCATCTCCAAGGGGCCAAGGAACTTGGAACTGAGGAAGAAAGAGAAAATAACAGAGCTATGAAGCACTTCCTAGGACAAGGCTAGTTGTTCCAATTCTGGAAGTTCTAGTTTAATCCACTCACTGGCCCACAGACAGCCTGCTTGGCTTATGGGGAAAAAAAGATGTGGGAGTCAGTGTCCTGGGGGCTGTGAATTGCTTTTCTGATTTTTGTATTTGTACGTCCACTACTCCTAAGTGCAACTGACCAGCCTTTTCAAATGGCTTTCTGTCCAAGAGAGCTCCATATGGGCAGCCCAGGGTGCAGGCCTCAGTCGTTGTACACATCGTCCCTAAATGACCTCGTCTGGGCCCTCTAATGAGGGCCCCAGTCTTCTTCTGTGTTGCTGACTCCCAAACCAGCTTCTCTCCTGAGTTTGGAATTCAGTTGCCTACATGACATCTCCCTTTCAAGTGTTCCCAACTAAACTTTCAGCAACTCCTTCTCCCCACCCCGTGCCACCCAAAACAATGAAAACAAGAAGTCCTATCAATAAGGTTTCCTTGTAAATGTTCTTGCTGTGGATGACCATCAAAACCATTGGTCTCTTTGCACCATGTGCTCTTCTTTCACAGCATTTCAGACAAGGTAGAATATTTTTATATATTTTTGTATAATATCTGTCTCTCAATAGACAGAACTTCATGAGGATGAGATGTGGTCTATTTGCTTTCTGTTCTTCCCTGACACATAGTGGTGGGGGGTTTAGTTACTAAGCTCTGTCCGATTTTTGAGACCTCATGGACTGTAGCCTGCCAGGCTCCTCTGTTCATGGAATCCTCCAGGCAAACAATACTGGAGTGGACTTTCATTTTCTTCTCCAGGAGAATCTTCCCAATCCAGGAATCGAACATGGGTCTCCTGCATTGCACACCGATTTTTTACCAACTGAGGCACCAGGGAAGCCCTGATGCACAGTAGGTTCTTGCTAATTATTTGCTAAATGAGTGAGTGATTTCAAAGTGGAGATGAGGCTTTGGGTGAGGAGGAGAGTTCTTAGGTACAAGAAGGCCATGAAACCTCAGAAAAAATATTTGAGATCACATCTTGCTTTCCTGAAGTAGGCCATTTGGCCACTTCCCCCTTCCACTTGATGAAGTTTCATATTTGATAAAAGCCCGAACAGTCAGAGCAAACAAGTAGGCCCTGCTTGTGAACTTGATGAAGTGCTGTGAGCCTGAATGCCTGATATGGGGAGTGCCTAAATTATACTCAGCAACATGGTGGACTCTCAACTATCCATTCCAGTGGATAATTTAATAGCCAATAATCTAATAGTTCATAATCTTGAAAGTTTTACATGTGGCTTTATGTTTCTGAATTTGCATCAGGATACAAGGAGCTCTAACAGTTTAAGAATTCACAATAATTTGAGCTCACATGTCCAATGTCACTGTCCCAGTTGCCTGTTAACAACTCCTCTGGGCTCCAACCACATGCAAAAAAAAAAAAAAAAAAAAAAAAAAAAAATACTGCATTGGGCTTGGGAGGGAACTGCATTGGTATTTTTTGGGGAGCGGGGCTTCATCAGAATTGGAGTCCAAACTCCAGCCCTTCCTTCCACTTACCAGCTCTATTTTCATGTGGTCTGGCCTGGTCTTCTCTTTCTCATCAACACCTACCTCCCAGAACTGTTTGGAAATGTAGTTAAGTTTTCAGAAAAAATTAATCTGTACTATTCCCTCAGGTAGATGCAAAACAAGTCAAAAGCAATGTTGAGCCCTCTGCAAAGTTTCTGTTTCACCTCTGAGGAAACAAAGATCTCTCTTCTCTTTTTCTTTCTTCTTTAAAGGACCTTCTCTTCCTGATCCAGTGGGCTAAAGTAAACAAGGACCTTTTTTCATAAATCATATCTGATTGTGAAAGCTCCCACTAATGCCTCTACAAACCTGAAAGAAAATTGCTGTCCTCGGCAATCTAATATGGAAACACTGGGTCCTGCCTGGGCTCCTCTGCCTGGAGCCCTGGGTAGGGCTTCCACTGGCCCTATCGATGGCATGAATGGTGGTGAATTTCTTCATGCTAATGCATATGTCTGGGCACTTGCTCATGTTGTCTTGCGTCCAAGTTTCAAGGTTAGAATGTGGAGACATCCTGCGATCCAAGGCAGAACCAATCATGTTGTCAGTGGATGGATGGGACCCCAGAATTCCCACCTCCTTTTCCCGTCATGAAGTTTATATCTCGAGGGAAAACAGCTGTCCGGGTTCAGGCCAACTGGGACTGAAGCCAGCTGTTCCTTCTAGATGCCAAAAGCCAGATGTACACCCACTCTTCTCTCCCACTCCCTAAGACCGAAGTCTTAAACTTTATCAAATTTATTAATAACTTTGCTAAAAACACATCTCTCCAGGCTCCCCTCCAGAGAATTTGATTCACTGAGTTCAGGTTGACCAGGAAATCTGTATTTAAATAGCAACACCTCCACCCCTACCTTCTTTCTTTCCCTGGGAAATTCAGATACAATTGCTCTGAGAATCATACTTTGAGCAACAGTCTCCACAGTGAAAGCTGGTAAATGTTTAACAACTGATTTTGGAGGGAAGAGAGTCTGCATTGTAGCCTATTGATTTCCATGATGCAACTGTCCCCATCACGATCGATTCAAGCTACCAACAATGACACCCGGATTTAGCTTTGTTTTTCCCTGTATCCCCAGCTCTTGGAGTGGTTTGTTTTAGTGACCGATTCCCAAAGACCTCTAGGGGTTCCAAAGCAGAAAGAGAGGAAAAGGGAACAGGAAAGAAAACGCAATTAGTGAGGGCCCTGGCCTTGGCCGCATCGACAACCTTGTTCGACCCAGCTTTTAGCAGGAGGAGGTTTTCAAACACCTGCTTCTGCCTTCGTTTGATAAGCTTTCTGGTCGACTCACATAAACCTGATCCTGCTGACCTAGGGGATGATGAAAAGGCTGAGTGTTGGGCACCTGAGGGGATGAAAGGGGCTGGGGGAGGACCATGGGGTGGTCATATGACCCGGGGTCGCCAGTGGCTTAAGCCCTTTTGTGCCCCGACCCCCACCTCCGGCTCCGGCCCAGCTCTGGAGGGTTTTGGTGATTTCCTCCCACCCCCGACTAGGCAAACAGATGTGGAAAGGTCTCCAGTTCTCAGGGCTCCGGACACAACTGCTGGTTGTTTCTCCCCCGCCGATGGAACCCGTGATCACAGACAGAACAGTTACACATCACTCACCAAAGAGCTGGGCCCGGTCAGGTGTGGGTTCAAACCTACTCTGTGTGTCTGCAGCGAAAAACTGAACTCAAACGGACTGAAAAATAACCCCATCCCTCCGTGCCTTGCTCTAAGTCCATTTTGTGGAAATGCTGAGGACTTTACGAGAGGCCGGCTTGTCAGCTTTTCCACAGTGACCAAATCCTCACGGGTGCCCTGACCTTTAGAACCAATGCAGCCTCTCGGGCCTGCTGCTTCTCTTGTCCTGATTGGTGGTCCTGCCAGAGGGAGTGAGCCCTCTTGCCCGCTTTAAATCTGGAGCTTGAAGGACCCCATTGCTCTGAAAAGGATGCCTCTGCAGTGCACTGAGCTTTTATAGCTCATTGGATGAACGGGAGAGAAGAAAAGCATTATAAAGAAAGGGCTGCAGGTGTTAGCTTCCTCATTTACCTTAATTATACCACCCTGATCGTCCGAGGAATTCCCCAGAGCCTAGCTTTCTCCTACCATCCACACACCTTTCATAAGTGGGGCAAACAGAAACATAAAAATACCCTAAACCTCCCTTATATAACCTTTCTCATGTCTACTCTAACCACAAGAGTAAGCTGGTATCTAACAAGCTATGTATGTAACAAATATCTAACAATGTTTCCAGTTTGTGTAACAGATGGTGGCCATCACAGTCTGACACAAAGACCTGGTACACACATGTGTTAGCATGTAGCACGCTCACCTACAAGTGCTCTAAGTGATGAAACAGGATCCATTTCTCTAAAGCAATGGGTCTCAAAGTGAGGTCTATGGACCCCTGGGGTCCCTGAGACCCTAAGAAGGTGTTTTCAAGGTCAAAACTATGTGCATAATTCCAAGATGTTATTTGTCTGCTTCACAGTGTTGACATTTGGGTAAAATTGTCATATTCTTCACTGCCACAAAGTCGGACCAAAAAAAAAGAAACCAATTTCACTTAAGCGTGTCTGAGATGGAGCAGTAAAAATTATTAATTTTATGAAATCTTGCCCAAAGTCCAAGTCTTTTGAGTATTACGCGTGGCAAACTAGAAAGTAAGCATGAGGCATTTCTGGTGCTTTCTGAGGTACAATTGTTTGTTCAGAGAAAAAGCATTTGTGAGAGCGGCTGAGTTGTGAGTTGAACTAGCCACTTTCATGAAATACCATGTTTACTTGAAAGGCCTGAATTACCACAGTTATTCAGACTTGGTTATTTGACAGTCATTTTCTCCAAAAGGAACAATCTGAACTTGTCATTTTAAGAAAGATAATTGACAGTGCTCGTTGTCAAAATAAAAACTTTCAAGCAAACGTTAAAATTTCTGAAAACTTGTATCTGTCTCAGTGAGCTTAATACTGTTTCAGTACTTCGTGAGGTTTCAGATAAGATCAGTGGTGATATCAACAAATGTGAATTTTTAGTTTTCATCATGAAGTAGATCAGATTCAGATCCGCATAACTTAGTGAAGCAATATTTTCCAAATGACCATGCATAGATTACAAAATCATGCATGGGCAAAAGACCCATTCAGTGCAACACAGACCAAACAGATTTTCATGAAACCGAGTACAAA